>NW_004567129.1:2230093-2289229 GCF_000260355.1 Condylura cristata | reverse complement strand
CCGCACCCCGGTCTCGTCTCATCCTTTGGTGGGCGTCAGACCGCTTCTAGAGTCGGACAAAACCGCGGCAGTAAAGTGCGCAGGGACTACCAACGAGGCAGGGCTTTTAGCAGTCGTGTTGAAGATGGCACGATTCCTTGTGCCGACGTGAACAGACGCTCTTAGTGGCCACACTACGGCAGGTGTTGTACCCAGGACGTCGAAAGGATCGCCAAATGGAACCCTAAAATCCAGTGAGGGAGATTTCATTCTCCTCCCTTCCCCCATCTCTTTCTCAACAGCTGGGGAAACTGAAACTGAGAAAGGTGCGGTGCTTTCTGTCGAAGTCAGCTTTTCAGGCTAGACCCCTTCTGCACCTTCAGCTACTCTCCTTCCTCCCCAAGCCAGAACGCTGCAAGTTGAGGTACCTGCTCAGCCCAGATAATCTAAGTTGCCACGTTGAGGTGGTGGGTTGGGGTGGGAGAGCCAGGCTTCAGACCCAGGAATCTATTTCCAGAGCCCTTTTCTGAGTACCTGCCTGGGGAAGGTGTGGACGATGGACGCTCTGGGAAGTTCAGTCTTGGGAGGGGAGAGGGAGGAGTGCGTTTTTGGCACCCCACTTCAGATAGTTCAGTGCCCTTGAGTCTAATTCGCCATAATTCCTAATCTTCTTAGATAAGACATTTGGATGCCTGCTTTTCACTTATTTAGAGGGGGTAGGACACTTAACTGTGTTTTTTTTCCTCCACAGCTTAAGTTAAAATAGTGTAGTTTGTTGAATCACATTTGTTTTTCTGTTGTTAAATTTTTTAAACCAGCTACCTGATTTTGGACAACTTTTGAGGCTCCTCTTTCTTTTTCCTCCCCAGCTAGGCATCTTTCTACTCCCCAGGGCTAAAAAGTTCGTTGTGACAGAAGCTAAGTTCTGTTACTTCTTCAGAAAGTCTCTTTCATGCGCTTAATCACAGTTGCTGCTGGGCCTTCATTCTGGTGTGCCCCCTCCCTCCTGCTAGACTGACCCACTCACCCAAAGTCCTTCTGCTCTTAGACCTACTGGGGCCGCCCTCCTGTTGCTAGCTACACTAACCTGATTTACAAAATGTTTATTATTCGCCCCCATCTTATTTTCCCAATTCTGGAATTTAGTGTGTCTCAGTTTAAACCTTTGTGGTTGTCTTTAATCTCACTGACCTTCCTGCGTATTTTGACTGACCCCAGTTCAGCTTTCCTCACGTCGCGTTCCAAGCACAAAAGCTTTCCCCTACGATACAGAAGGACCTTGCTATTCCTGCCAGACCTCCCAGCTTTGCTTCTCTTGCCAGTCCTTGCTGCAGAGTTCAGCATAAGCTACTTGGAAAAGGTGTTGCTTACAGTGTCTTGGTGGTGTGTCACCTGCCCACTGATCGCTGTGACATGTATTAATCATAATTCAACCCTCTCACCTCTCAGTGATCCTTCCCACCGCCCCGCCCACCCGGAGACTCACCAGTAAAAGTGCAGTGTACACTTCAGGTCTTTTTCAGTTTTGATAGTTCATTTTGGAGTTAATTGTGTGTGTGTGTTTTAAGGATTTACTTTTTTTTTTAAGCTTTTTTTTTTTTTTTTTTAAAAAAGATTTATTTATTTGTGTATACAGAACTGGGGCACAGGCCAGAGGCTCAGGGGCGGTGAGAGGCTTCAGAGACAGTGGGGAACAGAACAGGCAGATCTACGAAGTACACTGCTGAGGGGAGCAGAGGGCGGGTCAGGAGAGGTCTGCCACACCATGTAGTCACCTCTGGGGCAGGTGGGAATCGAACTCATGCCGAATCAGCTTTTTTAGATTCTCAGTGCTGTGCTTTAACCCACTGCGCCACTAGGGAGGGCCAGGGTTTACTTATTTTACGCACACAAGAACACGGATACAGACCTGAGGTATAGGGGGTGAGAGGATTCACCAGAGACCGCGTGGGGAGATCAGGCCCATCTGTTCAGACACACTGCTGAGGGGAGCAGCAGGCGTTCTGCTGTGCCATGTGGGTCACTCCCTGCTGGGGATAGCTTCATGTGCTTTGTTAACCCCTTGTACCACCAGGGAGGACCTGCTTTAAATATACTTTTGATGGAAAGAAAACTTAACAGGAAAGCAGATTTGAACATCTGCAGTTTTAAGTTCAACTGGAAGAGGGAGGGAAGAAGTTTTCAATAGCTAACTGGTAGAGTCTGGCTAGAATAAGATGAGATTGGCCGTTTTATGTCCCCTCTAGTAGTTTATTTTGGTTTTCTCTTGTAAATATCTTGTTTCACTGCCCTTTAGCAAATGATGGAGTGAGAAGAATGTGCAGAGCTTGTTCAGTCCCCATTGGCTAGAAAGAGGTGAGGTGGGGCTACTTGGTAGACAGAGATAGTGTCCTGTGGTTTAAAAAAAGTCACGTGCTCTATAAGAGTGGTCCGCAGGTTTGTCAAAGGGGAAATTTGTTGAAAGAAGCAGCACTGAAGTTGGACTTGAAGAGCTAGGGGAAGAGTCCCAGGGGGAGGTGGTTGTGATAAAAAGGCCTAGAAGCTAGAAAACATGAAGTATCTTAGTGGGAAGTGTCACACCCCCTAGTGAGAGGTGATTCTTCCGGGGACCAGATGCCTTATAAGAAAGAGTCAGTGAGGAGTTTGGAGAAGGGAAGGATTTGTTTGAAGCTCTACATGGAGGCAGGAAGACCCCACTGTATAAGGGGCTGTATTGTATTAGAACTGGACATGGTGGAGTGACCAGATTGCCCAGCGACCAGGCTGGGTAAATGCAGGAATGAGGGAGAAGCCGTAAGCCCTGCTGGCAGGAAGGCTGGTGGGCACATTGTATGTGCTGTTTGTTGATAGGGCCAGGGTAGACTACCTTTAAAAAACTTACTCGTCAGGAAGTACACTAGTTATTGCTTCTTGACCACAGGGAACCCCAGGCCTAGTAGAGTAGACAGATCTGGGAGAGTGGTGCACTTAATGTTTAAAGCATGTACACCATTAAAGAAAAAACAAAACATAAAAAACCTGAGGTGAATGGTTTTAAAGATCATATTGCCTTACTCAAGCTTTATGAATGGACACCTTCCCACCCGGTTGTAGGAAAGGGCCACGAGGAGGTACACTGAAGACTTAAGACAGGGCCCTGACACAAGGAATATAGTTAGTGAACAGTGGGTGTGCTTTTCTTCAGGGGGTAATGGGGGCTTTTCAGACTAGTGCTGATCAGGTGATTCCTAGATGACTGGTTTATGGTTCCATTTCTGGAACAGCCAAAACTAAGTTTCAGTTCGGTGGTGTGGGGCTTAGCATAAGTGATTCTTGTTTTTAACACATAGGAGCAGAAGGGTTGCCCACTGGGTGCTAATGGGTGAATGAGAATTCCCCGGCGGGAAGAGCATTTGCAGAATCAGGGGAACGTGAAGTCATGCAGTGCTACTATAGTGTAGGAAGGAAATGGAGAAAAAGGACAGCAGTAAAGGGCCCTGGTCACAGAGCACTTGAGGCCTGTTGAAGATCATGGATTTTACCAAGAAGGCAAGCAGTACACAGTTACGGAAGGGTGTGACAACTTGAGTGATGCCATCAGGTTTACTTTTATTTTTATTTTTTAAAAAGATTTGTTTGTGGCCCTCCCTGGTGGCGCAGCGGGTTAGAGCACAGCACTGAGAATCTGAGGCCACTTCCGCATGAGTTCGATTCCCGCCTGCCGCCTGCCCCGGAGGAGACCACATGGCGAGCCAGACCTCTCCTGGCCTGCCCGCTGCTCCCCTCAGCAGTGTACTTCGTCGGTCTGCCTGTTCTGCTCCCCACTCTGTCTCTGGTGAAGCCTCTCACCGTCCCTGAGCCTCTGGCCTGTGCCCCAGTTCTGTATGAATAAATAAATAAATCTTTAAAAAAAAAAAAAAAAGATTTGTTTGTGCATATGAAGTTGGGGTACAGGCCAGAGATGCCTCAGAGGGGTGAGAGGGTTCACCAGAGACAGAGTGGGGAACAGAACAGGCAGATGGACAAAGTACACAGCTGAGGGGAGCAGGAGGTGGGTCAGGAGAGGTCTGCCGCGCCATGTGGGTCACTTCTCTGGCTGGGATTGAACTCGCACTGAAGCTGCTGTGGCTGGCCCTCGGGGTGTTGGCACCACCAGGGAGGGAGGGCCCAGATTTACATGACTCGTTTTTTGTTTTGAAGATTTATTTATTTGTGCATATAGAACTGGGGTACAGGCCAGAGTTGTGGAGTATGGGAGGATTCACCAGAGATGGGGGGGGGAGACAGAACAGGCACTCTGCTGAGGGGAGCAGTGGGTGGACCAGGAGAGGTCTACCATGCCCTGTGGGTCAGCTCCCTTCTGGGTGGGGATCGAACTCTGCTGCTTGGCAGCGATAGATTCGTAGTGCTACCCTTTAACCCGTTTCGCCACCAGGGAGAGGGCCCATATTTATATTTCTATGAAATGCCACCATTGCCAACATTTACGCTCCAGACTTAGAGTTACTCCATGTGGTTCATTGCTGGTTTGTAAAGATAGAAGTAAAAGAATTGGGGGTGAATCCCCATGTTTATTGCTGCTTTATTTACAGTTGGAAAGATATGAAACAATCCAAAAGCCCAAAAGTAGATGACTGGGTTAAAAAGATGTGGTACACATACAATCGAATATTACTCAGCAATCAAAAAAAATAAACACATGCTTTTAAGCAGCAACATGAATGGAGCTGGAAAAGGTCATGCTTAATGAGATAAGCCTGAAAGAAAAGGAAAAATACTGGATGATTTCATTCGTGGCAGAAGTATAACAGACCAGGCAAGAAAATAATAATAATAATAAAGAACCGCTATATACCAGAGACATTTTATGGGGTGGTGTGGGGAATGGGATCAAAAATAGTGGGAGGGGCCCTCCATGGTGGCGCAGCGGGTTAAAGCACAGCACTAAGAAGCTAAAGCCTCTTCCCCATGAGTTCGATTCCCGCCTGCCCCGGAGGTGACCACATGGCGTGGCAGACCTCTTCTGACCCGCCCGCTGCTCCCCTCAGCAGTGTACTTCGTAGATCCGCTTGCTCTGCTCCCTGCTCTGTCTCTGGTGAATCCTCTCACCCTCCACATCTCTGGCCTGTACCCCAGTTCTGAATGAATAAATAAAATCTTTAAAAATAAATAAATAAACAGTGGGAGGAGGGAAATGCACTGGACTATGGTGATAGCACATGGGTAATTTGGTGATAGAAGCCCACAGGGATTACAACTGAGATGGAAAAACGCACAAAATGATGTAAAAATATATTATAAAAATAAATAAAAGCAGTTTGTAAAAGGAAAAAAAAATCGGGTAAATGTTTAGCACCTATTACCATGATGTTACATTACCATCAGAGCTAGAGCGGTAACTTCTGAAAATGCAAAGAAAACCAGAAGGCAGCGCTGTGGACTATCTTCAGTCTGTTCACCTGGAGAAACCCACTGGTAGCAGAGGAGACAAACTTGGAAACAGTATTGCACTGTCTGTTTAACCTTTGGCCTTTGTGCAAGGTGTTACAGATGTAACAGGAGGGGCGGAGTCACTGGTGGCTGACTAAGAAGACAAAGGAGATTGAGCGGTTGACTTTCAGAGAGGAAGGGGTGATACAGCTTCCTAGTGCTGCCTAGTGCACAGACAGAAGGCGCAAAGCAGGATAATAATCTGAGAGTCTGGCAGTGGTGGGGAAGGAGGAAAATAAAGAGGCGATCCCGCCCTGGGATGTGAGGAGAATTAGGAGGCTTCCTCTAGGTCACAGTACCAGGTGGGGAAAGTGCAGAGATAATGGCTGATTGATAGGGGAGGAACTGGTGGCCTGTGCCCTCCCAGAGGACATGTCTGTGCTCAGCTAGACAGTTTGGTCCGCTGATGTCTGACCTCCCAGGTACATGGGTTTCATAATAATCTTTTTAAAGTCAACTAATTTATGTTTTCAGAATGTGTGCTGTGAATTTTATCTAAATAATTTTCCACTAATGTATTCTTTAAGATACAGTCTAAAAAAACAAAAAGCTACTAAGGTGCACAACAAAACTTGTCAGATTTGGCTTCTGAATTGCCTGCTCAGGACCTCTGCTTTCCGTAGTAGGAGACAGTATTGGGGTAGATACTGATTTTTCAGTTTGGAGAAGGCAGTGAAAGCCTCAGTGGTCTATAATACTGTCTGAGTAAATAAAATCAGAAGCCAGTTTACTCCTAGGGGGGATGAGAACTCGAATATGGGAACGTGTTTGGATAGATGAAGTGGGCTATTGGAAGTACGTTGGAAAACGGAACAAAAAAAGGACTGTTGAACTGAAGGTTAGGTGGTGTGAATTTATCATAATCCAGAAGTTCTCAAGTAGATGTTGATTCCCCCACGATGGGGATTTGTGGGGGAATCACACAAGGACTGAGGGATCTAAGGTCCCCTTGAGCAAGGGAAAGTGAGACACAGGAAATGGCTAGTACAGTAAACAAATTCGCAAACCTGACTTTCTGCTTCCAGGGAGCTAACAGCCTGGAGGGGTTTAGACTGGTGAGGAGGCAGATGAATGTAGAAGGGGCTTCGTGAGCTGTGAGAATAAAGGGCAGGACCTTAGTAGACTTGGCAGTCACGCATGCAAAGGACAAGCTCACTAAGATTTGGAGAATACTAGAGTTTGTGAGAAAAGAATTTTAGAAATCATAATGTTACATATGGAAGAATTCTGAGGATGACTGAGGGCTAAAGGGTCACAGTGGTGGGGGGCGAAGTGCAAGTATTTCATTCAACGTAAGGAAGTGAGAAGATAGATGAGATAAAAGTGTGAGGCATCTGGAGATGATGCAATGCAGACGTCACCAAGGTCCGTATAGGAAATCGGGTGCTTTAGCTGTGAGCCAGGAGCTTGTCTCGGGAGGTTAACAAACAGTAGAGAAAAGAAGTGTGGCTGCCACTTTGAAGATGCTTTGTGAACCTTTAGGGTGGGGAATTTGCGAGACCCAGCTCTTCTATCAGTTGGTGTTTGTTAAGCATCATCGCCCAGCACTGAGCAAACATCATGAGGCACAATTCATCTCCAGGAACGCCACACTGAAGAGCTTGTAAGGAGGTTAATTAGAGGACTAGTTAATCTTTCATATTGAAATTACAGGACAGCAGAGAAAATACTACTGTGGACCAACATCCAGTCGGTTTTTAATTTGTGAGGAGAAGTGAAAGAGAGGGTCTTAAGAATTGGTAATTGTCCTTTACCCGGCCTTTAAGTTTTTACTTACATAGTCATGGAGTAAGAGGGAGATAAGGGTATAGGAAATGGCAGTTTAAGGGGCCTGTTACTACACTGACTTAAGATGGTTAAGATAGAGCCTGTGTGTTTCATCTTCTTTTGTCAGGTCCCAGTATACCAGGTTTCATGGATGAACTCTAGAATGGTAGTTTGCTTGTGGAGGAAATCATTTGTAATTGTAATAATAGGTAGTGGCATGGATATTTTGTTTTGATACCAGAAAGGAGGTTTGTGGCCCATCCTGTACTTCCTAGAATTTTTTCTTTTTCCTTTTTTCTTTTTAAGATTTTATTTATGTATGTATACCTTAGGCCTGGCAGGGGCAGTGAGAGGCTTCACCAGAGACAGAGTGGGAAGCAAAACAGGCAGATCAACAAAGTACACTGCTGAGGGGAGCAGCGGGGAGGTCAGGAGAGGGATCACCTCAGGGTGGGGATTGAACTCGCACTGAAGCAGCCAGGCTAGGGTTGGCTTAGCTTTTCCAACCCGCTGTGCCAGCAGGGAGGGCCCTCCTAGAATTTTTAACTCACTATGGTTGTGAACATCTTAAACAGTGGTTCAGTCATTTCTCATGGTTGATATTTTTGGGGTATACCAGAATGTTGAAATAAAGGATACCGACACTGACGATGCTGGGGTCAGATTGCTCATGGCTTAGTTCTGCTTCCCTGTCTGCATACCAGCCAATGTGGTTGTGTTTTAATGAAATCAAGCACAACATTTTGTTCTTTTGGTATTTTACTAAAGTAATGCAATTACTTGAAGTTATCAGTCATGCATTTCAAAAGCAAAGTGGGAGACTCTTTACAGTATAAAAAAGTATGTCATGGAAACAGCACAGGAAAATCCTTTTCAAAGAAAGTGAATGATGTAATTGTTAACTCTTTTTAAGAGGTTCTTCTCAATGTAGAGGTTTTGTTCCGTCTTATAGCTGACCAAATTAGTAATTTATATTAGTTGATGAATAAAGCTGTGTGAATTTACATGTGAGCTATCTACATGAGTTGGTTGTGATTATGGCATCTTTTGGTAGAAACTCCTTATCTGCTAATCTGCTCCTTATACTAGTCATCTGACATCTTTATCCTTTCTTTTTAAATTTTCTTTTTAACTGTTTATTGTATCACTATACTTTGTGTTGTGGCGATACACGTCACAGTGTGCAGATGTATGTTATCACACCTCACACCACCAAAACACCAATTCTTTTCCATTATAGTCCATTGGGCTCCCTCCCACCTTTGCTACCACCACCCACCCTCTCCTCTGGGAGCCTTAGTTCCGCAGTCAGATATCATGCATTTATTTTTGCCTTTCCTTTACTTGTTTTTGTTTTTTTTTTAATTCCATGTGAGTAAAATCCTCT
The DNA here is from genome assembly GCF_000260355.1 of Condylura cristata. Lineage (NCBI taxonomy): Eukaryota > Metazoa > Chordata > Mammalia > Eulipotyphla > Talpidae > Condylura > Condylura cristata. The sequence goes on along the minus strand of NW_004567129.1, from coordinate 2,280,627 downwards.
GGTGTTTGTCTTCTTCCTAACTCATTTCTTTTAGCATTATCTCTTCCAGTTCCATATATGTTGCAAAAGGCAAAAGTTCATCTTTTTATTACTAAGCAGTATTCCATTGTTTTTGTTGCTTATACACACACACACACACACACAGAGCACACCTTCGTCCACTTTGTTGGTCACATAGTTTGTTCCTATACTTGGCTCTTTAAATAGTGCTGCAGTGAACATAGGAATGCATATGTCCCTTCGGGTTTGTGTTTTGTATTCTTTGTGTTTTTGTATAACTAGGAGGAGGGTTGCTAGGTGGTAAATTTTTTTAAGATTTATTTATTTATGCATACAGAACTGGGGTACAGACCAGAGGTGCAGGGGCAGTGAGAGGATTCACCAGAGACAAGTGGGTAGCAGAACAGGCCGACTGACGAAGTACATTGCTGAGGGGAGCAGCGGGTGGGTGGGCCAGGAGAGGTCTGCTGCACCATGTGGGTCACCTGGGGGTGGGGATCGAACTCGTGCTGCAGTGGCTTTAGCTTCTTGATACTGTGTTTTAACCCGCTGCGCCACCAAGGAGGGCCTGGTAAATGTATTTTTATTTTAAGATTTATTTATTTATTCATACAGAACTGGGGTACAGGCCAGAGATGCGGAGGGCGAGAGGATTCACCAGCGACAGAGTGGGAAGCAGAACAGGCAGATCGTTGTACACTGCTGAGGGGAGCAGCGGGCTGGTCAGGAGAGGTCTGCCACGCCATGTGGATCTCCTCGGGGCAGGCGGGGATCGAACTCATGTGGTAGTGGCTTAAGCTTCTTAGTGCAGTGCTTTAACCCGCTTCTCCACCAGGGAGGGCCCTAAATGTATTTTTAATGTCTTGAGAATTCACCATATTGTTTCCCATAGATAGCAGACTAGACTACATTCTGCTAACAACTTATAAGAGTTCTTGTATGTGCACCATTGCCAACACTTGTTTCTGGTCTTTATGATATGGCCATTCTCATTTGTTTGAGGTATTATCTCATTGTGGTTTTGATTTGCCATCTTGTCTTTGTCTATCTGGAACCAACTTGGTTAGTTCACAGTATTTTTATTATTTTTTTTAAATGAAGATAGTGAAGTATTACTTTGTTGTAATCAAATGAGACATCAATTGGGTAACGGATTTGGCTGCAATATTAGAAGCCTGTACAAAACAGGGTTTTCATTTTCTTTCTCTTAAGAGGGCCCAAGACTCAATCGAGGTTAGCAGTTGTTGGAATGAAAGTTTGCAGTTCTCTTGGCCTTTTCCTCATGGTTGCAAGAGAGCATAGAGCTCTAGCTCTGGTTTAGGAAGGAGGGGAGGAAAAGAGGGAGTAACTCATTAGTGAGGACATGAGTTGGACTGGGTAAGTAGTTCAGGGAGCATTCGAGGAAGTAAGTATAATAAAGAATTTTGAAATAGGACTGCTAGATTGGATATAGACTGGTTAATGCCCTGCAAGGTAATAAAACCGTAGTCTTTGGTTTATCTTTTATACCAGGCAAAAAACATTGTGTCTCTACTAGACAAAATCTGCAAATAACTAGTTTTCACAGATACTGGCCCTAAATATGTGTTACTATAAGTAGTATGTCAAATAAAAGGCATCGTAACCTAGAGAATACATTAGCAAACTTTTTCTATAAAGGGCCTGGTAATAAACAGTTTAGACTTTGTGGGTCACACAAAAGCCGCTTTCTCACCTTTTTTTTTTTTTTTTTAATAATCCTTTAAAATGTAAAGACTTATTTCCTAGAGATTGTATGAGACTAGTCTAAAGACCGCGTTAGCACTGCCCAGGATGATAGTCACAGCCACAGGTGGCTGTTTAGCTTAATTAAAATGTAGTGAAATGATATATTCAGCTCCTTGATTATAAATGCCCAATGACCTGGTGTGACTAGTGGCTACTGACGTGAACAGTGCAAATAATAGTCCATTTCTGTCATTGAAGAAAGTTCGTTTGGACAGTGATACCTTAGATAGTAAGTAATCTGTGTTCGGTCTCCTGGACAGTTCTCCAGTATGACATTGAAAGAATATACAGCCATCCCTTTATTTCCAAAGTTTCTGTGATTTTTGTTAATTGTGACCCTTTTTGATCATAAATAATGTCCAAGGATTACTCTTGATCTTCTACACACAGACCGTAGCCTCAGTGAATTTGTTGGTATTTGTGACTAGTACATATTGCCCTCTCTGGGAATTTCGTAAGGAACTTTAGGTTGCATTTTCAGTGACCAGTTGGTTTATTGATTTTTTTTTTAGTCGTCTTTTTTGACTTTTCTGTTCTAAAGTTAGAAAACTTCCACAAACAAAAATTTAAGAAAATTATCTATATTCTTGACCTGTATCTTTTATGCAGTTTGATGTTTCTGGTAAGATTTCTGACCTGCCAGAAAGTTACTTGATTTACACCTGGGACACATTATGCATGGACCGCTTGCCACGCTAGTTTCCTGAGTGTTTGTCCATGTGCGAACTGCAGCTCTTGATTTTTCATAGTGACTTTGCCATGCCTTGTTAAATTGAGATTTGTTCTTAAATACTAGTTAAGGCCTGGACTGCCCTGTGAATTTGTTTAATTTTACAAAGGGAGGATGGATTCTTAATGGACCATAACTATAACTACATTGTCATGAAGAGTAAATAGATTCAATAAAAGTAGATCCATTTTCTTTTTTAATTTGATACAGTTTAGCATTGTTAAGCTATTTAAGCAAATACTATATACTCTAAAGGAATAAACGAGTTTTAGAACTCTTTATTTTAAGGTGAGTGATTGCCTATGGACCTTTGGAAAATGCCAGAGTGGTTTAAATGTAAAAGGCTTTCAGAAATATACTACTCAGCAATATAAAAGATTACTGATAAATGAAGTGACAAGGGTGAATCTAAAAAAAAATATGTTGAGTAAAGGAAGCCTTATACTAAAAAGAGCATGAGACTGGGACTGTATGAGACTGTGTATGCAATGAACAAGGAAATTTGACTGCAATTATAGTGAAAAATAAAATCAGAATAGTTAGAACAGTTGGAAAAAGACATAGAGACTGGGTTATTCAGTGATAACTAAGGAAATTATTGTTGATTTTATTGGATGCAGCATCGAACTGTGGCTATATAAGAAAGATAATATGTCTCTGTGTGTTTATGCTTGGTGTCTTTCTCACTTGGGGATTTACCATGTATCCAAGAGTAACCCTTAATTAGCCGTTAAAGTTAGGGAAGAATATTGGAAATTTGCTTCAGTTGACAACTACTGGGCAACATAGAACTTTGGATAATCAACAAAATTGTCGCTATTATAATTCAACATGTGACTTATATTAGTTTATCTGACCAGTCCAGCAAAGTTTGTGAAGTTCAGGTTACTCTTTTCATGAATAGACATTATGTGTTGTAGTTGAAGCTCATAAATTCAGGGAAAGAATTAAAAAAAAAAGTTAGCTAGTATTAAACAGTCATATCAGACTAATTTGTCTAAGGATTATTTTTGTTATATAAATCTGGATTCTTAAAAATGCTTTTGAAATCAGTTTCTGTGATTTTGAATTTTGTGGGTTTTTGTGCTTACCAGGTGAGTACATTACAGATCTATATAAGTGCTTATTATTTGCTTCAAACCAATTAGAACAGAGATTATTTGGAAAACTTCATATATTTGGACTCTGACCTAACAATTTTGATTGCAAAATTGATAGTGCTGAAGCACTGTGCATGCGCCTGCTGGGAGAGATACTCTGTGATGCCTTTGTGATGCTGGCCGTTGGCAGCTAGGAGCAGCTCCTGGTGAACACCGTGGTCATGAGCGTAAACAGCCTTCTTTCTGCCCTTTGTCTGTTTTTGTTTTTTTTTTTTAAGATTTATATATTTATTTGTTCATGGAAGAACTGGGACATAGGCCTGGAGTGGGAGGTGAGAGGATTCACCAGTGACAGAGTGGGGAGCAGAACAGGTGGATTGACTGAAAGACACTGCTGGTGGCAGCAGCTGGCAAGACAGAAGAGGTCTGCTGCGCCATGTGGGTCAGCTCCTTGGCTAGGATCCAACTCAGGCCGAAGTACTGATCACGCTGAGACTGAACTCAGGAGGTCCCTTCCTGGTATTCTTGTGTTTCATCCAGAAAGAGAAAATAGTGGCCCTATCACTGAAATGCCCACATTATCCAACAGTTTTTTTTGTTTTTAAGATTTTTATTTATTTATGCATACAGAAATTGGATGCAGGCCAGAGATGCAGGGCCAGTGAGGGATTCACCAAAAACAGTGGGGAGCAGGACAGGCAGATCAACAAAATACGCTGCTGAGGGGAGCAGCAGTCAGACAGAAGTCTGCTGCGCCATGTGGGTCACTTCTGGGGCAGGGATCGAACTTGCGCTGAAGCGTCCTCGGCCTGGCTTAGCTTCGATTCTCAGTGCCGCGCCCCAGCCCGCTGTGCTACCAGGGAGGGACCCTGGCAGCTGTTTTAATTAAATACCTGAAACATTCTTCAGGCCTCAGGTACTTTTGGCTGTGTATACTAATGGTGAGAACCCAGACAGTACAGTATTCATTAAATCACGTGCAGCATTCAGCACTTACTTATGACAGAGTTGTGTTGAATGATTTTGTCCAACTGTATGCTCATGTAAGCATTAAATCCATTTTGAACAACAGCATTTTTTTTTTTTTAAGATTTATTTATTTATTCATACAGAACTGGGGTACAGGCCAGAGATGCAGAAGGCGAGAGGCTTCACCAGAGACAGAGTGGGGAGCAGAACAGGCAGATCGACGAAGTACACTGCTGAGGGGAGCAGCGGGCGGGTCAGGAGAGGTCTGGCTCGCCATGTGGTCTCCTCCGGGGCAGGCGGCAGGCGGGAATCGAACTCATGCGGAAGTGGCTTCAGATTCTCAGTGCTGTGCTTTAACCCGCTGCGCCACCAGGGAGGGCCATGAACAACAGCATTTTTTAACTTAGAAAGGGCTCAGTGGTTTGTAACCCATTTATTTCCCTTTGGAAGTAAAGGGAGTTTGTAATCTAAATTATTGACACTCTTGGAGGTAGGGATATATTTTACATTGATACTGCACTCTTAGCCACAGGTCAAAGGTTGCTCACTTCAGTGGTCCTGAAACGTGCTTTTGTACAAAAAGAACAAATTAAAACCAGATTTTCTTGTAATCTCTTATCCAACAGAAAACAGATCCCTGTGTTGTGTTGTCTAATGACAGATTACCACATGGCCAGACCATAAAACCAGATTCTTGAGGTCTAGATTCATGCGAGTAAAGTGCACAGCTGGCACTGACTGGTAGCTTGTTAACTAACTGCCCACCCTCAGCTATTATGGTGTGGGGCCAATGGCCAAGAGTCATTAAAGCAAAAAAAACACAATCAGAAGAAAATAAGGGAAATGGTGCAAGTAAAATTCTCTTCCTGCTGGCATTCTCTCGGAACTGAAATTTGCCATGCTTTGAGTTTTACACAGTCAGTGAAGTGCCCTTTTGGCTTCAGCCTGGTAATGCCAGGCAGGTGCCCTGGCAGATCTTTGTGGGTCCTCCAGTACTGTTGAAGTGTAACTTTTTTTTTTTAAGTTACAAATCTGATTTTAAGGTATCTCATGGATGTGGCAACCAGCAAGAACATAAAAGTATTTTAAAGTGCATTTGAGAGTCTGTGTATTATTTTATCACCACCAAAAGAAAAAAAGTTGGAATTAAACTGCTCCATTGGAAACAAATTGGTTAAAACTGTAGTAAATTATAATTTTTAGGGATATCTTTTTGATGTGTTTGAGGTAGATAATGTGTAGCTTCATGGTCCAGACCCTTATCAGTGAAAGGTATGTTCCCAAACTTCCCAACTCCTGCTTTTACATGTTACTTATTAGGCATTTATGGATTAGGATTTCTCAACAGGTTATTGACATTTTAGGGAATTACTGTGCATTGTAGGATGTTTAGCGGCATCCCTGGCCTCTCCTTCAGTATTCCAGGAACATACCCTCACTTAAAACAAGAAAAGTCTCTTGACATGGCCAGTGCAGTCAGAGCAGTCACCGCTGGTTGAGAATGACTGTGTTAAACGACTAAGCCCAGTCCCTATAAATGGCTGGTAGATTGGTGATAAATATTAGTGCTTAAATAAGAAACTGTTGTGTATAGAGGACAAGTTAATGTGAGCCTCCCCCCCCCCCAACCCTATTCTTGGGAGATATTTTGGGTAAGAGTGGAAGGGAAGGTTAAAATTAGGTTTCAAAAATAAGAAAACAGCTAATGTGAAAATCACAGTGGACTTTGAATATGGTTCTAAGTTTAGACATGATTCCTGTGATGAAAAGCTTCAGGACCTTTGGAGCAAGGAAGTGAAATGGGTGTACTTCCAGACATAGGCAAATGTGAGCTTAGAGTTGGTTGTAGTATTCACACGAGATGAGTTTTTAAAGAATCACATATGGTGAGAAGGAAGAAGGGAGCTTGGAATCTAGGTAACAGTATCCTTGAAAAAGAACTTTGACCAAAAGGGGAGTGAAAGGAAAGCTTTGAGCCTGATTCAGACCTGTTTGAGCTACTTGTGGGAGAGTTGAGTGGAAATGTCCAGGGCAGATTTGCCCATCCCCGCCATGGCATGAGTTAAAGTGCAGCACTATGAAGCTATCTGCTGTACAAGTTTGATCCCCAGCCAGGGAGGTGATTCACATGGTGCAGCAGACCTCTCCTTTGTCATCTGCTGCTCCACCCTCAGCAGTGTGTTCCAGTACATCTGTCTGTTCTGCTCCCTACTCTTACTCTGTCTTTGGTGAATCCTCTCACCCTCCGCACCTCTGGCCTGTACCCCAGTTCGTGTATGCATAAATAAATAATTTTTTTAAGAGGTCGAGATTTGGCATTATCCCTAGAGAAATTGAATTTATGATTGGAAGAGTGTGAGAATGCTGTTGAGAGAGACCTGTACGGAACCCTGGGCAATAGCTGGTGGGAAAGCGAGCATGGGACTCTGGAGGCAAGTTAGACTGGAAGTTAAGACTGTTTGTGGCATCTTAGAAATGTGGAGAGAAGGGATCTTACTGAGAAGTTGATCAGTAGTAAATGCTATAGAGAACCCAAGTAGGAACTGCAGGAGGGACTTTTGGGTTGGTTTGGCAGTAGCTGTCTTTGTTGGCATTCAAGAAGTGGTTTCAGCTTGACAGATGGCAGAATCCAGATTTAGGAGGTGAGAGTGAAATGGAGTTTTAGGCTGTGTCTGTCAAAAAGTGAAGGTGAAAATCACGGAATGGTTGTCCCACACATAGACAGTAGGGCTGAAGGAAATGTTCTATAGGATCCAGGAAAACCCACAGCTGTGTGGGGAGAGGGACAGGGTGGGCGAAAATGAAATGATGAATTGAGACCTGAGGAAAGAGTCTGACTGAAAGAGAAGCAAGGAGAAAGAATTTATGGCAGGTCCATGAATTTTTTAAATGAAAAAGGAAAGGCAGTTGAAGGGATTCATGTATGTAGATCTCTGGATGAAATGTGAATGAGAGCAGTGACAGAAATGGAACCTGAACATTTTATTTGGGTAAGAACAGAGAGTAAATTTCAGGAAGGCAGCTGCAGAAGCTGTAGAATTTCAGAAATTTACAGATAAAATGAGGATGAGTTCTAGGATACCTAGTGAACGTGACCCCTGAGCCTATTCCAGGATTATACTCAGCTGTCCTGCAGGGAAGTCCTTTCCTGTGGGGTGGTTATCACACCACTCTTGGGAAGGAACTTGATAGGCATTTTAGAAATGGGATTGAGGGAAATGCAGAGCAGAAAGCAAATGTTTGAATTGTGTAGGGAAAATTGGCTAACATAGTTACTATTACTTTTTTTTTTAAATATTTATGTATTCAGAACTGGGGTACAGGCCAGAGATGCAGAAGGTGAGAGGCTTCACCAGAGACAGAGTGGGGAGCAGAACAGGCAGATCTACGAAGTACACTGCTGAGGGGAGCAGCGGGCGGGTCAGGAGAGGTCTGCCACGCCATGTGGGTCACCTCCGGGGCAGCTGGGAATCGAACTCATGCGGAAGTGGCTTTATCTTCTCAGTGCAGTGCTTTAACCCGCTGCGCCACCAAGGAAGGCCCTTTTGTATTCTTTCATGAATCATTTTTCATCTTTTGTCTGTTTGAATGCACTGACTGTTTTGAAGTTGTTCTATCCTTGCTTCCTGCTATTTGGTCTTCTGCTTCATTTGTTTCTGGCTTCACATTTGAGTCTTTGTTTTGATGTAAGTTTTGATTTTATGTTTCATAGTCCATCTGAAAAGTCAGCTCGCAGCTTTATGTTTGGGCATGATCTCTTGATTGGTGAATTTTACCATGGATCAGTTAGAGACTTAGCCTTTGTGTTTTGAAGGTCTTGCTTATGTAGAAGGCCCTTTATCTCTCTCCAGGTAAGCTAATTGTTGATGGCGATTCAGGTGTGTAGTCGTGATCAGCTTTTCTGAAAGACAGCAGAGAGAGCACACGGGAAATTGAGTCCATGAAAGGTGTTTCCTGATTTCCTTGATTCACTTTCAAGCTACATGCATAGATCTGTTTCTCATTAGCATAAGAAAGACTTTTGAGACTTGAAATGTCAGAAAAGCCACCACTCCAGATTCCAGACTAGCCACTGATTACCACACATGTAGACAGATAAAAATACTTATGCAGAGACTTTGAGAGCTATTGATAAATTGCTATTGAAATCACAGCAGTTTATCAGAGAGTTGGTTGCATCTTGCCCCCTGAACCTATTAGGTCAGTGAATGACCTGCTTGGAAAAAAGTGTCAACATTCATCATGAGATTTAAACAAGACTGTCTCAGAATATTCAAAATTTCTTTACCTGTATAAAAGCTAGGAAAACAATCAACTCATGAAAAACAACAGGGAACATCAGTGTCAGGGTGATACAGATGTTGGAATTATCTAACAAAGAATTTAAAACATTATAAAGATAAATACAGTCACATATACTCTTTAAACTAATAGAAAAGAAATAGAAGATAATAAAGAACCAGAGCGACAGTTGAAATTGAAAAATACAGTAACCTAAATAAAACAAATTAGGTGAACTTGGTTTTAAAGTAAAGATGACAGAAGAGAGTCTATGAGTTTTGAAGGTAGAGCACTAGAAGTCACACACTCTGAACAGGTAAACGGGTAAAGGGGAAGGAGTATGGTACTAAAACAAAAAATTAAATAATGACTAAAGACTCCCCAATTTGGCAGAAGTGATGATTCAAAAAGCTCAAATAATAAACTTGAGGAATTACATATCCAGATACTTAGGAACTTCACTGCCAAAAATAAACGAAGAAGATAAGTTAAAAATCATAAAGATATCTGGGAAAAAGTACATTGAGGAGACTTAAGATTGAGAATTAGAGGAAAGGCAGGACAAAGCAGGATATATAGTTTAGAATGGACTAGCTTGTGTAATTTCAGTAGGCTTTCAGTATAAAGATTCCTTCTACTTGTCTGGTACCCAGTCCTGGCTTGATACTAGGCCATGGGAGTACTGTCTTGGTATGTGAGTTAGATAGAACCATCCAGCTAACAAGAGAGCCATTAGAAGAAAATCAAGGGTATAAAAGAAGTCAGTAACACCATCAACTAACCAGGCATTTATAAACATGGCTGGCAGCAGGACTCATCAGGTAATCTGCGTGTGACAGTCATGCTCCCGGCAGGATGGCCACCACTCCTAGGAATTAACAGTGCTGGGAGGCTAAGTTTCTCCCAGGCCTGAAAGGCCCCCAAGAAGTCAGCTCATTATTAACATGTGGAAAATTTAAAGAACAGCAACATGGTTTGCATGAGTGGTCAGGTTTATATTTTCCTCTGAAATTATAGAAATCAGTTTTAAGTGGCCTGCTAATAAGAAAGTATATGTATTATAATAGATAACGTGGCCATTATAAGCACTATATAGTAAAAAATTAGCAAATTTTAACATGAAAATATACTAGTATGCACAAAAGAGGATTGGATAGGTAAAGGGAATAAGCAAAAAACAAGTCAATAATTTCATTAAATAGTCAAATATACCAATTACAGTAATAAGAGATTGTCAAGAGTTGATTTTAAAAGTAACTAAATTATGTGATGTCTTCAAGAAACTGGTTTCCAGTGTACTTAAGCGAATTAAAGAGAGCTGAAGTGACAAAAATTATTGTCAGATGAAGTAATCTTTGAAGGATATTACATAAAAAGAGGATCAGCACATCCGTTGGGCACATAATATACTGTGATATTCCTAGCAGTAAAGATACGGAACAGAAGCAAAAACTGATAGCACTGAAAGAGAAATTGACTCCCTAATTATAGTTGTCAACTCCCTTCTGTCAACAATTGATAGAACCACTGGACAGAAGATCAAGGATATAAAAGAACTTATACCATCAACTAACCAGGCGTTTATAGAACACTGCCCAGTAACAAGAGGATATACAGTATTTTCAATTGCGTGTACATATATTAAGATAGGACATATTCTGAGCCATGAAACATATCAGCAAATTTAAAAGAATCATATAGAGTGAGTTCTGTGACCACAAAGGAACAAACTAGAAAAATTAGAGGGAAATCTCCAAATTAAACAATTACTTTTGAATATTGAATAACTACCAAGAAAATTTTAAAATTCATTGAACTGAATGAAAACAGAAATACAGTGTATCTAACTTTATGGTCTGAAAGGAAATCACAGCATATGTAGTAGATTTAAAAAGAAGAGTTTCAATCAGTAATATCATTTCCCACCTGCAGGAACTAGAAAAAGAAGAGCAATCTCATAAGTTGGAGGGAAACAGTGTCAGTTGTTGAAATTAGAAACAGAAACTGGTGAAAATAAGTGAAACAACAAACTTGTGCTTTGGGGGGGAATCAGTAAAATTGACATCTCTTGGCAACACTGAAGGGAGAAGATATAAATTACATGAAAAAAACAAAACAGGGAAATACCACAAACAACTTTATACATAAAACTGACTGCTTGCATGAAATCAGTTCCTCAGAAAGTACAGGCAACCATAACTCACTATGCAAAATAGAAATAACAAGCTTGAAATTCTCATAAGTGAAATTCAAAGTTGTTTGACTGCAGACATCTACAAAATGTTTAGAAAAGAACTAATGTCAATTCTATATGATCTCCGGAAAAATGTAAGGGACACTCCTTTTTGCCCTTATTTCATAAATAGTACTATCCTAACACTAAAGCCAGACAAAAGAACACAGAAATGGAAAATTACAGACCCAAATCCCTCAAGAACATAGCTACAAAATATGCAGAAATGTCCTAACAAATAGACTTCATGAATGTATAAGGTAATTATACATCTTGACCAAAAGGCAATTATTCCCTGGCTATTTCAGTATTTAAAAATCAGTCCATGTAATCTACCATGTCAGTGGACTGCCATAGTATGTTAATTGGTATAACAATTTTCAGTGTTCATTCATGTTCATGTTCCTAGAAAAATAATAATACAGGATTACTTTCTCAGCAAGATAAAGAACATTTTACAAAAAAATCTAATAACATTCTTTTTTTTTTTTTTTAAAGATTTATTTATTTGTGCATACAGAACTGGGGTACAGGCCAGAGGCTCAGGGGCGGCGAGAGGATTCACCAGAGACAGAGTGGGGAGCAGAACAGGCAGATGGACGAAGTACACTGCTGAGGGGAGCAGCGGGCGGGTCAGGAGAGGTCTGCCATGCCATGTGGTCACCTCCGGGGCAGGCGGGGATCGAACTCATGCGGAAGCGGCTTTAGCTTCTCAGTGCTGTGCTTTAACCCGCTGCACCACCAGGGAGGGCCCTAATAACATTCTTAATGAAAGACTGAGCGCTTTCTCCCTTAAGTTGTGAATAAAGGAAGCATACCAGCTCTCCTGCTACTCTTCAGAGCTGGAAGTTCTAGCTAGCCCATTAAGGCAAAAAATAAAAGGCATATTTGTCAGAGAAAAAAAGATATATTTGTAGATGACATAATTGTTTGCATGGAAAATTCTGAGGAATTTCCTATGCAAGAAAGGCTTATATAGCTAAACATGACTTTGACTTGATAACAGGGTAAGTGATCAATAGCCAAAAGTGAATTAATTGTATTGCTATATACAAGCAGTGAACACAAACCAAAGTTAAAGTACATGAATGATAATTAAAAGTTGAAATACTTGGGTATAAACATATACAGAACTTGTATGCTCAAAACTTAAATGCTGTTAAAAGAAATCAAAGGCCTAAAGAAACGAGTGGTAGACCATCTTCGTGCATCAGAACTCCATAGCTGGTAGTTTTCCTCGAATTAGTATGCAAAGTTAACAAATATGCAAATGGCTGAAGTAGATAATTCTAAACTTTAGATGGAAAGAGGCAAAGGAACAAACTAGAATAGCTAAAAAAAAATTTAATAATGTGGGAAGTAATCACTGTCAATTTCAAGACATTATATAATCACTATAACCAGTACTGTATGGTGCCAGTAAAGGAACAGATTATTGATGGAATAGCAAACCCAGAAACAGGCTCAACATATTTTTCCCAATGTTTAAAAAAAATTAAATTTACTTTTGATAAAAAATGAATATACTTGAAGTATGCAGCTTTGATGTAATTTTTCAGCTGACTTTACAAAAACACAAAAGCAATGCAGTCAAGATGGTCTTTTAAGAAATGGTAATAGAGCAGTTGGAGAGTCCTAAGCGAAAACATAAACCTTACCTAAACCTCACCTCTTTAATAATAAATTAAAAAAAAAAAAAAAAACACTCAAAATGGGTCCATAGATTTCAGTGTAAAACTTTGAGAAGACATTATAGGAGAAAACTTTGGGACCTGTGACAATGGGGGGGGGGATAGCAACACACTGGACTTCCTTACAGACTTTTCCTGATAACAAAGACCCTGTGAAGAGGTTTTGAAGACAAACACCACCAGGAGAAAATCCTCTTAAGTCACACATCTAGCGAAGTATTCACAGATGGGATATATAAAGAACTCTCAAAACTCCACAGAAAAATCCAATAATCTTTTTAGAAAGTGGACTTTCTAAAGCAGACCTTTCACCAAAGAGAAAATGTATATGGAAAATAGCAAAAGGTGCTCAGGATAGGTAAACAAAGACTGTGATGAGATACACTACATTCTTATTAGAGCAACTTAAAAACGAAAAAGTGGCTGTATCAACTGCTGATGCAAGACATTGCTAGTGAAATGTAAAATGGCATAGCCATTCTGACACATGATCTAGCATTTATCCCAAGGAAATTAAAATCTAGTTCCACAAAAAAACCTAAACATGGTTGTTCATAACCACTTTATTTTTTTGTTTTAAAAAAGATTTATTTATGCATACAGAACTGGGGTACAGGCCAGAGGCAGAGGATGAGAAGATTCTCCAGAGACAGAGTGGGCAGCTGAACAGGTGGAATGATGAAGTACATTGCTCCGGGGAGCAGTGGGCAAGACAAGAGAGGTCTGCTATGCCATGTGGGTTGCTTCAGGGTCTGGGGATCAAACTCATGTTGTAGTGGATGCAACTAGCTTCATAATGTTGTGCTTTACCTTTGTGCCACTGGAGAGGGCCCCACTTCATTTTTTTTTTTTAAAGATTTATTTGTGCATACAGAATTGGGGTACAGGCCAGAGGCTCAGGGGCAGTGAGAGGCTTCGCCAGAGACAGAGTGTGGAGCAGAACAGGCAGATCGACGAAGTTCACTGCTGAGGATGGCAGCGGGCGGGTCAGGAGAGGTCTGCCGCACCATGTGGTCACCTCCGGGGCAGGTGGGAATCGAACTCATGTGGAAGTGGCTTTAGCTTCTTAGTGCTGTGCTTTAACCCGCTGCGCCACCAGAGAGGGCCCCCCCCCCACTTCATTTTTAATAGCCTCGAATAGTAACAACTAGAGGGTCTGTCCCTCGGTAGATTAATTGTGGAATAGTACTCATTGGTAGCAAGGAATGAACTGTTGATACATGCAACACCTCAAGGCCTGCCCAAGTTACCAATTTTATTATTTGTATGTGTGCACACAAGTGTTTGCTTAACACTCTGCTTTCATTAGTAACCTAATTGCTAAAAATCCTAGTTCTCTTACCTCATTCAGTCCTCCTTCAATACCAAATTTAACTAGAAACCCACTTCAGTTTTATATCCGAGAATGGTAGTACTCTGTAGCACTCTGATATTTTAAAAAAGATTTACAGTGGAATGTTACTCGGCAATCAAAAAGATAAACTCATGCCCTTCATAGCAGCATGGATGGAGCTCGTGGAAGGGATTATATTCAGCGAAATAAGCTGGAAAGAAAAAGAAAATATCAAATAGTCTCACTTATAGGAGGAATATAGAGAAAAAAATAACTATAATAAATTAAAAATCCAAATTATCAGGCAACTATAGATCAGAGGCATTCTGTAGGGGAGGAGGAGGGAGAAGGACCAGGACAGGGGTGGGAAGAGCACAGGGGACTAGGGTTAGGGTGTGTGGGTGAATTGGTGGTGAGAATTTCATGGGGAAACCATACATTGAAAAAAAATGTAATGAATACATTTAAAAATTTAAAAATAAATAAAACAGCAACCCAACAGTCAAAAAGGTTTTTTTTTTTTAAATTTGCATGCAAGAAGTGGGATACAGGCCAGAGATGGGAGGGGTGGTGAGGGGGGAACAGAATAGGCAGGTCCACTGACATACACTGCTGATGGTAGCAGCAGGTGGGTCAGGAGAGGTCACCTTCCTGGCGGGCAGCATAAATATCATGCTGCAGTAGCTGTGGGAAGCTTTGTAGTGCTGCACTTTAGCCCATTGTGCCACCAGGGAGGGCCCTAGCACTGTGATTTTTTATGTTTAGATCTGCAGTTAAATAGTCTGGTCTTTCTCAAAAACTAGCCATAAAATTATAGGGTATACATTGTTCCAGCCAGCTGGGAAATTTTTTTTGTTGAATTAATATGTTTGATTTTTAAGTGATCAATTTATTTTATCTGGAAGCCAAGGACAATAGTAGCAAATCAAACTCAAGGTTTGTTTTCAAGTACTTTGACATAATTATCTGACCTCTTTACTGTGTCATAGTAATACATAATAGTGACAAACAAAGATGTCTCTTTATCCATGTAATAAATAAATCCAGTTTGGCCATTATCCGTTGTATAGCTGGGAAACCTCTAAAGATCACATTGTAAGATACAATATTGGAATGTTGTTATAAATACCTGCATTGTAGACCTAGATACAAAGCTTTTGATTTCTCTGAAGATGATTAAGCAAGGTGTATGTTATTTTAAATCTTTATTTAAAACACAGCAATTTTTTGGGCCCTCCCTGATGGCGCAAGGGGTTAAAGCACAACACTATGAAGCTCTCTACAGCTACCTCAGCACAGGTACCATCCCCAGCCATGGAGGTGACCCACATGGCACAGCAGATCTCACCTGTCTTGCCCGCTGCTCCCCTCAGTAGTGTACTTCATTGATCTGCCTGTCCTGCTCCCCACTCTGGTAAATCCTTTCACTGCCCTTGCACCTCTGGCCTGGACCCCAGTTCTGTGTACATAAAGTAATAAATCTTTTAAAAGAAAATACGTAGCATTTTCCCCAAAAGAATAGCATGCTTTTGATTTTTAGGCAGTTTGAACAGTTACATGTGTAACAGAAACATTTCGTAAATTCATCTAATTTCTATCTTCTTTACAGGAATATATTAAAGGGATCTGTGAGCCTGAACTTGAAGAAAGAGAATGTTACCCCAAAGCCATGCACTGCATTTTTGTTGGGGCCAAGAGCCTATTTCTGAAGAGCTTGATTCAGGACACCTGTGCTGATCTCTGCATTCTAGACATTGGTCTGCTTGACATCAAAGGAAGTGCTGAAGCTGTGGTTATGGCTAGAAGTCATGTTCAACAGTTTGTAAAGCTGTTTGAGAATAATGAGAACCTCCCTAGCAGTCAGGAAGAGTCAGAGGTAAAAAGGGAATTTAAACAATTTGTTGAAGCTCGTGCAGACAACTACACAGTGGACTTGTTGCTCTTGCCTACTTCCTTGAAAAAAGAACTTTTGACACTCACACAAGGTGAGGAGAATTTGTGTGAAACAGGAGATGATGATGTTGTTGAAATTGGAGATTCAAAACAAACAGAGTTCACACAGAATGCTGCCACAGGACTGAGTATTTCCAGAGATGAAACTGTTTTGCAAGAAGATGCAAGAAATACAGCTGGGACTCCTGTTTCTGAGCTTACAAAACAAATGGACACGATCTTTTCCAGTTCACAAGATGTACTTTCTGTTCCAATAAATGGCCTAACCCCAGATGAAGAAGCGTTTTCCAAAGATAGAGTTTGTCACAAAAGGAGATTTTCTGATTCTGAAGAAAGGCATACCAAGAAACAATTTTCTTTGGAAAATGTTCAAGAGGGGGAGCTTTTGCAGGAGGGTAAGATATCGGCTGGAAATGTGATCATTGACTTATCTGATTCTTCTGCTGATACTGAAAATGTAAGTCCAGATGTAAAAGACACTACCGAGGAAATGGAATACAATATCCTCGTCAACTTTTTTAAAACAATGGGTTATTCCCAAGAAATTGTTGAAAAGGTCATTAGAGAGTATGGTCCAGCCACTGAACCGTTACTGCTCTTAGAGGAAATTGAAAAGGAAAATAAAAGATTCCAAGAAGACAGAGAATTTTCAACTGGTACATATCCAGAGACCAACAAAACCAAAACTAAAGGTGTTTGTAGCAACACAAAAGAGCTTATAACAGAGTCTACTCCAAAGAAAACACAAACTCACACACAGCAAAATACAACAGAGAAATTTTCTCAGTTGCCATTAAAAGTAGAGTCAAAACCATGTACCTCAAATTGCAAAATTAACAATTTCAGGACAGTGCCAGCAGAACAGAAACCAGAAAGTTGGGGTTCAAACCCAAACTACGTTTGTAACATAGACCTTGAAACCGATGGCCTTTCACCCTGTGTTGCTCCTTCAAGCCCCAAAGAAGTAGTCAGTTTCGTTTCAAGAGGAGCTTCAAGTCACCAGCCCAGAATTACAATTTTTCCTGAAAATGGTCTACAGCAGCAAGCGGAACCCTTGCTTGCACCAAGTAATACGAAGTCTGTATGTGAAAACCGTCCAGGATATTGTGGCTCTCCTCATTCTAAGCCAAATTGTCCACCCCTTTCTCCACCAACACCCCAGCTGTTACCTTCAGTTGCTGATGCAAGGTTGGCAGGATCTTGGGATCCCATTGATTCTTCAGTCACCGGGGTTCAAAGGTTTCGAGATACTCTGAAAGTACCCTACAAGCTGGAATTAAAAAATGAACCAGGGAGATCGGACTTGAAGCATATTGTTATAGATGGGAGCAATGTTGCAATTACGTAAGTCCACGCTCGCTCCACAGATTTCATTATGCTTTTAAGTAGGGCTCCAGGCAGGGTGTTAATACTTACATGTGTTTATAGGACTTTTCCTGTGTATGTGTGTAGCCTTATTTGGAAAAACAGCAATTAGTTTATGGAAGTTGTGTCATCCCATCTTGGGTTGTACAGTACAGTGCTTATCCCTGATGAAGCTGTATTTCCCACTGTAAGAGGTGATAGAAAAATTGGCTTTCACATTGCATTGCCCAGTGATAAGCAATATAGAGACTGACTTTTTAAAGGCACTCTTTTTTTTTTTTTTTTTGGTTTTTATTCCCCCAATTCCAGTAGTTACTGAATAAGAGGATGGAGCTCACTGCAAACAAGATTTTTTTTGTTTATGTTATGATCTGGCCAGTATGTAATCAAGAGTATGCAGTAACAGGTATGGTGTTCCTCTGTTTTGCTTTTGTTGTACAGTGATAGCAGTTTCCTTCTGAAGGAAATTCACCTGTTTGAACTTCTTTATGGGCTTCTGCTTTTACTCAGTTTGTATTATTGCTTTTAGTAAAAAGTTTTAAATAATTTTTTTTCTATTTAACCTGTCTTGGAATCCTCTTAGACTTCTGACATTCCACCTCAGGTGTGGGGTTGGGTTTCTGTTCTAGGGCATAGTTTAATATGGTAGCTAAGAAGAGTGTGAGGGAGTGTCGGGTCTCCCCTGCACTCCCCAGCCTTTGATCATGGACAAATTCCAGCCTGTTGTGTTTCTTTTGCTGCAGTCTGTTGCCTTTGGCCAGTCTTAAGTTTATCGTGCCGTGTCAGCTATTGCTAGGTAAAATCACTCCCATTTTCAAAATAAGTCGCTCACTTGATTTCGAAGAAGTCTTCAAAGTCTTGCAAAATAGCTGCATTTCAAGCAAAGGGGCCCCTGGACTTGGAATAGGGAAGTGGAAACACTTTTCTGAGTTGCAGAGTGTATGACTTCTTCCCTGGAATTTCAGACAGATTAGTTTGTGCTGAGTTTTAGGGAGATTTGATGAGCTTGAACTGATATTTTTTATTGTTTGAATATATGTGCTTATTTTTGTTATTTTGATAGAATTTTCAAACAGAGACAATGAAAGATCAACTTAATATAATGATGCCAGTGCTGATTGTGCTCACCACCCAATTCGGAGGTTGTCAGTAGTTTTGTTTCATCATTTCCAATATTGTTTCATTTGTACCAGCTACCTCTTGTGTTATTTTAAAGGAAACCTCACATACGTAATTTTTCCCTAAACATTTTAGTATCAAATTTTTTAAAGTACATGGAGTCTCTTGATTTTTATTTTCTGTTATTGAAGCTGCACTTTGCTGTCAAAAAAAGAAAGAGTCCAGCATTTGAAATATTATGCTTTGAGGATAGTAAAACTATGCAGTATGCTTGCCTTCGTTTCCAAATGTCTGTTGTCATGTCATTTCTCTTTTTTTTTTTTTTGGGGGGGGGGAGTTCTTTTGGGGAAACCCAGATCTAAGTAAAAATACAAAATTCTATTTCAGTCATCTACAATCTTTAGTCCATTACAAGTTCCTCATTGTTAAAATTTCTTGAACCAACTGATACAAAATTTAGGTCATGATTGTGAGTAATACTAATCTTTTTTTCATGTTTCTATATGTAGAAAGATTTCCCAGATTGATGTTCAAAGAATAAGAAATGCAAATGAACATAAATGAACAGTGATGGTGACACTTTGAAAAATTCTTTTTGAGCAGTAACTAGGATATTTCTTAGAGGGATCACTATCGGACTTTAGGGTGGTGCTGTCTAACCATGACAGGATGTTTTGCATATTTAGTCCCTCCCACTTTGCCTATAGTGTGGGGGCGTGGCATGCCCCCAGTTATTGTGACACCTCAGTACACTGCTACATATTTCCTAACATCCTTGAGTACAGTGTCATCTCTTTTGGAAATCAGTGAGTTAATCACTAAGGGAAATCACAAGCTAATTATCTTTTTTTTTAAGATTTATTTATTTGTGCATACAGAACTGGGGTACAGGCCACAGGCTCAGGGGCGGTGAGAGGCTTCACCAGAGACAGAGTGGGGAGCAGAACAGGCAGATCAACGAAGTACACTGCTGAGGGGAGCAGTGGGCGGGTCAGGAGAGGTCTGCCACGCCATGTGGTCACCTCCGGGGCAGGCGGGAATCGAACTCAAGAGGAAGCGGCTTTAGATTCTCAGTGCTGAGCTTTAACCCGCTGCGCCACCAGGGAGGGCCTCTTTTTTTTTTTTTTAACTTGCTTTTAGGAGGGTTCCGATTTTCTTTAAATTCACAAACGTTAGAATGTGTTATCCTAAGAAGAATGCATATTGATCTGAAAATACTTGCAGTTAAAATTAACTTACTCTGGGGAGTAACCTTTTAATGTATAGGGTTTTATTTTGGAGTGCCAACTGTTTTGGAACAAGATAGAAGTACTGGTTGCAGAACATTGTGAATCTACTAAGTGCCAGTGATTTGTCCACTTTAAAATGATTAATTAACATTAAGTGAATTTCATCTCAAATTTTTAAATGTTTGGGAAAAATTAACCCATATTCTAAATAAATTACTTCAATATTAAATGTGAATTATAAAGTACTAAATTCTACGAAGGCAGTGATTCGTGTCCATTCACTGAACTGCCCCTAGGGTTCATGTGCCTGGCTTGTGGTAACCAGTCGGTAACAATTTATTGAATGATTTGAAGATAAAAGAAAGGTTAGAAATTTAGAAATTGTGGTATACTCAGTGGAATACTGCTCAGCTACAAAAGAGGTGAGAGGTGAAATAGTGTCCTTTTACACAGTATGGATGAATCTTGAGGTGATTATGCTAGGTGAAATAAGAAAATGAAAGGCTTTTCAAGTGAAAATTAGGAATTTTGTGGAATACACAGCTGAAGAAACAAAAGTAACTCTTAAACTGAAAACTATGGTGATTACTGGTGGGGTGGTTGAGCAGGAGGGACCTTGGTGGGGGGCAAGTGAATCATGTAGACATATTGAGGTGTAAAGTTATGTTTCCAAACTTTATATATTTTTATATATAAATGATATGACTGACAAATTAATAAAATTCTAATGGAAGAAAAGATTAGGATTTTTAAAATGACTTTCATTACTCATTTATGATTTGCTATTTAAACCATTACTCCAGTGGTCAGTTTGCATTGAATTTCAACTGAGGCCATATATTTAATTCAACAAATAAGTGGTTAAATACCTGTTAATATGAGCTACTATACTTATTTGCTTTTTAAAACTTAATGTCCACCTTAGCTTTGTGAGGTAAAGATTACCTATAATTTACATGTCATAAAAAGACTTAAGTTTTAAATCATATTCAGGATTGTACACATTTGTGTCTGTATTACTTTTTGCTCCTTCTCTTTCCACAGGAGTTTCAAGTTTTTAGGCCATGACAACATTGGATGCTTAAATTCTCGAGTTGCTAAAGTACCATGAATTAACCTCGCTCCTTTTACTTTAAATAGTTGAGGAAATAGTTAAAAAGGAAATACAAGTCCTAAGCACTAGATCTGTGGGTTTGAGCTTCACCTGTCACAGGGGCCCACCTGTCCCAGGGTTTTGCAGAGCCTTTTGTTTATATGCCTCTGTGGCACACACACTGTGAGAAATTTCATAAAACCCTACTTGGTGCCGCTGCTGATGCATATCTGTACTTGGTTTTTCCCCCTTGTCACCATGAATGAGTCAATTGATGAGTAAATGGAAATTGTTGGCGGTACATGGCTAGACATCACGGCGGCCTGCTATCACTGGCTCTGTCACTTGGCTCTGTCCGTCTGAAACTTAGCATAAGAGCCCCCGACTTCTCTGGGTAGATGATTTTCCAAGTAGATGATGTTTACCCGCTAAGGTGCCAGTACTGTGTGTCTTACCCGTCTTTCAGACTCTTCACTCTCATTTCTCTGTCTGGGCCCCTTGGCTATTTTTATCAAGTGGAAGCTATGGAAGGGCTCTCTTCTCAAGGCAACTGGGGGGCATTTCCTGTTTCCCCGTACTGCCGCAGCTGGTTTGTGACGGCCATGAGTTTTTGTTAATCTGTCTCATTTCTTGGGACGCTCTTCCTTCCAGTTGACTTCTAAGTATGAACAACCAGGTGGTAAAACTTGTTTAAAGTTTTGTGGAAACAAATTTAAACCTCCCTTTAAGCCTTTACACCTCGGTAAATACATATTTTGAACTGCTGTTTTTATGAATAACATTAATGATATTTTTGGGTTAATCAAAGGTGATTTGATCTTATAACTGAAGACATGTTGGAAATTAGTCTGAAGCTAGTGTCTGGGGTCTAGAGCAACAGTTTTCATCAACTTTGTATCCACCCCACCCCACCTGTGACCCAGTGTGGTGGGAACTGTGTAATCTCCTTCCACTTGGCTCTTACTGTTGCCCTCCACAGAAAAATTTAAGAAAAGAACAGAGGTCACATCTGTATCTGTTGACTAAGCCAAGGAGGCACTTGACAAACTTTAAGTGTATTGTTTTCAGCACATATTGTACCTTCTTTTTTCTAAGAACTGAGGGCTGTTTTATTTTGGATTTTCATGTTTGGTCTATGGTTGACATTCACTCTAGGCCTGTCTTTACTGTTAAGCAATTGGGATGATTCATTGTTTTTAAAGATTAAAAAGAAGATTCTGGCTACAAAAACTACCCAGCTTTTTTTTTCAGTAACAAATGTCATATTGCTACATTCTTGCCATATTTTGAAGCTTCTAGATAAACATTTACTGATTGGTTCATGAAGAATTTTTTTTTTTTTTTCATTTACATGCTTTCTGAGGTCTGTAAAGCTTATGTGTGGTTCCTGGAGAATAAAATGGGCACTAGCCCCTAACAGGAGATTTTGAACACCTCTCTGGAAGTTAGATGGTAGTTGGATGGCCCCTGCTCTGTGAGAAGTACATTTCGCTGGGAATAGTGCCACTGTGGGTGGTAAATAGGAAGGGAATGGCCCAGGCGTCCAGAAGCCCAGTCTCTGCCAGTTCACTTACCTCTGGCAGGGTAACTTGGGTGGGTTTCTGTCGTCTGTGTGGTATTTTTATTCGTTTGTAATAGTCTATTTTTTAATTAAAAAAATTTTAATTTGGGGGAAGATTATATCTTTTTCCTCTTCCATATGTGCACATGTTCCACTCACCCTCTACCAAGTTGCTCATGCAGTTTGCCTGCCTCCCTCATACCCTCCTCATTCCATCTTTGCGTCTCTTCTCGCCTGTGACTCTGGTGCGCAGTGGATATAAAAGTTGGAGGGAAGAAGAGATCATGGAGGGCATGTGTCTGCAGGTGGCATCACAGATGAGTTCTGAGGACATTGAGGGAAGAGGCTACAGGGAAGGAAGCAGCATAGGGACAAGCTCAGAGACAGTGCAGCAACAAGGTCATCTGGCCCAAGCCAGGAGAGTGTGTGGTGCTAGTGGAAGTTGAGGTTGGCTTTAGCCAGTTTCCCTCTAACCACTACAGTGCAGAGACCTCGAAGCCCACTATGTGGCGCAGATCTGCCCGAAGGAGAGTGCCTTGGGAGGGCACCCGGCTGCACCTCCTAGTCAGGCTGCTGGTGCTTGCAGGGTTGACTAGGGCACGCTGTGCCTGCTGTAGCAAGACTTGGAGGGAAGGCAGTAGCTATTTAGCAAGGAGACTGGACATGTAGCAAAGCAGACGTGTAGCAGCAGTTTACTGTCATTGCAGTATAGTGTTGTTGAAGCGGTGAAGGGAGATTATGCTAAACTCATCAATTGTGGCATCCCAGTTTGAAATTGTGTGCTAGTTTTCCTTTCTAATATACGTGGGCAGACAATTTAACTACCACTTATAAACCTCCAGGCTTTTAAAAGATACCTCTTTATTTTTATTTTTGTAAAGATTTGTTCATGCATACAAGAATTGGGATGTAGGCCAGAGGTGTGCAGGGTGTGAGAGGAGACAGAATGGGGAGCAGATCAACTGAAGTACACTGCTGAGGGGAGCAGCAGGCAAGGCAAGAAAGAAAGGTCTGCTGTGCCATGTGGGTCAGCTCCCTGGCCAGGGATCAAACACTTGCAGTAGTGGGTAGCGATGGCTTCATCGCTTTTTAACTCCTGTGTCACCAGGGAGGCTAAAAGTTACCTTTTAAAAACATCTCTACTTTTCACTTAGCTGCTCGAGAATATTTTAAATATTTCCTCCTCTTTTTTGAGAAGAGACATTAGATTTTTAGAAGGCAGCCCTTTTTTTTATTTTTAATATAGTAGTTTATTTTTACATCGTTTTGTGTCTTTTTCCATCTCAGTTGTAATCCCCATGGGCTTCCCATTACCAAAGCACCTGTGTGCCATCACCATAATCCAATGCACTTCCTTCTCCCCACTGTTTTTGATCCCATTCATGGGGGCCCTTTTTAAATCTGCACCAGGAGTCACAAACTGGGCCAGATCTGGCCACCACCTGATTTTGTAAGTACGGAACTTGGCTGCACTCATGCACATACACTTGGCAAGATGAGTAGGGCAGCAGAGACCTACCAGATGGCCTAGACAATGCATCTGGGCCTTTCCAGCAGAAGTAGGCTGCCCCATGTGCTGTGCTGTGTGCTCCACACCCTCCTTGGTGCTTCCTGCAACAAAGTCGACTAGTTTGGCTCCCGGCAGCTTCACTAGATCCTTGCCCTCACTGACACATGCTATGCAATTTCTGTTGACCGACAAATTCCGAATGGAAGGGAAAAGCTCTGAGAAATCAGAATTTCCATTGCTAACTTATGTTACGACCTCCTTTTTTTGTATAGTCATAATTTCAAAACTATTCTGAGCAACCATCAGTTTGCAACTGGATTGCCTTAGCTTCATAAATTGGCTACCTGGCTGGGACAAAGTTCAAGCTGGCCCAGGGCAGGAAATTCCTCTGTGTCAGGAGATAAAAGGCAAGCTCCAGAAGAGATAAGACTCGCCCCTGCCCCCCTCCAACCCAGAGCGACATTACTCCTGGGAAGCTTCCTTGGTCTTTTGAAACAAAAAGCAAACCTCTGATAAAACACCTATGGCATAAGGACTCATGGACAATTTCCTAACATTGACACAGGTTTTGCTTAATGCATGACTGTGGCTTCCTCTTAATTTACCCTTTTCATAACAATCACTAACTACTCCCTGCTAGTCTTAATTAATCTTTTCCTAAAATAAATACTCACTATTCTCTGCTAGCCTTAAGTTAGCCATTAGCTTTTCTGTAGACAATCACTGATGACTCTGCTAACACAATTTATGCCTTCCCTAGGACCCTTAAATCCTTTGCTAACAGCTCATCCTTTCCCAGACCCCTTATCTTTTGAAGTCATAGTTAAACATCCGTATACATGAAAGTTATCTCAAAGATGTATAGTCTAGTATGCCATAAAGTATCAGGAGGATGTATTGTGCCCTCTTCCTTTGGAACTTCTATGCTGATTTCTTATTAATATACCTGATGCATTATTGTAACTACTTACGAAACAGTACAAATAAAGACCTGCTAAAAACATGAGCGGGAAGATTTGCACCCAACTCTGACTCCCATGTCACGCCCACTCCCTTTCCCCCCCTTTTGGAATCTCCGCTGGCTGACCGCCTTCCCACCTTAAGGGCCTGTCTGCCTGTTTTGCCCTCTGACAGCCTGTGGCCCGGCAGGTCCCTGACACCTCACCTTCTTTCTGAGTGGGTTTCCCAGGAAGAGGGTGAACCCTTTTGGAGCCAAAGGCCTGAAGAGGTTGCGGAGTGAGGACCATTGGACGGGATAGCCAGAGTCACAGCGCTTCTGCCCCCACAATAGGCTTCATTCTTAGAGGCCAGTGACCAAGAGGGTTCTTTAGAATAGACTCTTCATCTAGGAAATCAACGATGAAGAGTGATAAACGCACATTAACTGGGATCTCTCAATGTCCTTTACTGCAGCTGACAGTCCAGTTTGTAAAAGATACCAGAGAAATCATGAAGCTATTAAGAATCACAGCTGCAAAAGGTTCTGTTTTGGCTTTGCAAAGCAAACTATGTGATGTAATATAAAAAATGTAGAGTATAAAAGGGAATTTTGATGTTTTGTTGTATGTGGAATTTTTACCTTTTGCTTGTTAAACCTGCTCCCACATGCTTTAAACTGAAATAAATTCTACCTTTTTCCTTATAGACATGGTCTGAAAAAGTTCTTTTCTTGTCGTGGAATTGCAATTGCAGTTGAATATTTTTGGAAACTTGGCAACAGAAATATCACTGTATTTGTCCCACAGTGGAGAACAAGACGTGATCCTAATGTCACAGGTGAGGCAAGCCAATTATTTTCAGATTTCTAATTAAGTGCTTAATTTCAAAGTAAATGCAGTTAATTAATTGCAAAATGCCTTCGGATAGGTCATATGCCGTATGTCAACTGTTTCAAAAACAAGACAAAATCCTTTGCCCCTAGTAATAAATTTATTGAAGAGAGCGTTGCAGCTTACCAAATAATTTGGGGCATATAGAAAGAATGTTAGAGTTTATTAGGCATCATAAACATTTTCTTTAAATATGTTTTCCTATTGGCCTAGGTATTCTGCCTTTTTAAGTAGTGTTTTTGGAAATGGTCACTGGATAAACTCGTAATCCGCAAGTAGAGTATCACTTTAACGGGCTGTTGAATAACTTCATATATAAGTCCTTTGTGTTAATCATACAGATTGTATGACCTGCGAGCCACACACGACTCAAAAGTATTCCAAAGAAACTTAAGGTTGGTTTATCCTGGGTCGTGACAGGAAGTGAAAGGGCTGTTCCAGGGGGCTTTGCACACCAGCAAGATCTAGAAATAAAGGGGAGATTGGGAAAGAAAGGGCATGTACACTCACCCAGCACATTGAAGAGAAAATTAAACTTAACCACTCTGGAGGTGGAAACAGTATCTCAGCCTCCCTCATTGTGAGCACCGTTATTTGTCCCAACAAGTTTTTGAGGAATGAGGTAGATTCCCTCGTTTTGTAGTTGTTTTGGCCATCGGATCGTGTTGGCTAATGTGTTGTGACGTCGAGGACCACAAGGCACCACTTGAGTTTAGGTCAGGGTGAGTAACGTGTGGATCTGTTTGGAGCTTGTTACTTTGTGCCCATTGCTGGGTTTTGGAGAGGTGGCTTTGGTCCTCCTTTCCCTTTTGTCACGGCCGCCCCATGAAACTACATGTGCGTGTCGCTGAGCGACAGGGTAGATAGTATGCCAGCCAGAGGGGCTCTTGGCAGGCGTGGGGTCTGCAGCGCAGCTTGCCCCTCACTGCGCTGCCGCCACCATTGTACACCTGCTCCCGCCTTTGTCTTGGGCCCTTGTCATCACTCTTAGTCCTCTACTGCTTGTGATGTGACTGGCTTATAACAGGAGTCATGAAATGTAGATTTATGGCTGATCTTACTAATTAGAGAAGCAAATGAGTTGAACTTTATTTTTTTTTTAATATTGGTATATTTATACATACAGAACTGGGGTACAGGCCAGAGGTGCTGGGGCTGTGAGAGGATTCACCAAGACAGTGGGGAACAGAACAGGCTGACTGATGAAGTATACTGCTGAGGGGAGCAGCGGGCAAGACAGAGGTCTGCTGTGCGTCACCCCCTGGTGGGGGTCGAACTAGGTGCTGAAGTGGCTACGACCAGCTTATAGCACTTCAACCCGTTGTGCTGCCAGGGAGAGCCCCACTTTATTATCTATCTTAAAAAAAATGGCTCAAGTCAGCTTTTGCATTGCATTTGCCTTAGTATGTGCCTTGCTTTTTTTTTTTCCCCCATCCCATTGAGTTAGTAAAAGTGAGTCTGGTTGAACCAATACAGTTGTAGTTTTCCACAGCTCTCCCAGTGCAACATTTGGGGATATGTTTGTTTATTTTGTTTAACATACCTTTTTCTGAATGTGTATTCACAGAACAGCACTTCTTAACTCAGCTCCAGGAGCTTGGAATATTATCTTTAACTCCTGCACGGATGGTCTTTGGAGAGAGAATTGCTTCTCATGATGACAGGTAAATGAAAGGCCATTTTCCTTTCTAAGGTGGGTGCTGGGTGTTGAGGGGCCAGCCACCTGCTCAGTGGCTAGTCGTTCATTCATCTAGAACACACTCTTACAGGATCCACTTTACTTACAAGTGGAGATTTTGATACTTACGGTCACTGAGAATATATGCTCTGGTCTTTGCTGGATGGGTTTAGGAATGCTGCTGTAAAGCTCTTGGATTAGGATCTTGGTGGTTGGTTGGTTCTACTAAACATGGAGGGTAATCTTTAAGTAAAAACAGAGATTGCATTCTTCTGTGGTGCCCATGAGTAATTCTGTTTTGTTTTTAACAAACATTTAACAGATTAGCAAAGTAAAAACTATAAAATTTCCTAGCCTTTTAAAGTTTTTCTCCCCCATCAGTCATTGTGTTCTTTGCCTCACTTCATTCCTTCCCCTCTTTAACCTCAGAACCCTTAGGATATTTATTTAATTAATGCCCACTAGTTTTATATTCTCAACATTTCACATCAGCTTGCTATATAAATGCCCAGTATTTGTTTTTATAGTTCTGACTTATTTGCTATATATAATTCTCTCTAATTTCCTCCATTTTGTTGAAAATGGTGATACTTCATGTCACATGGCAATATAACATAGATGTGTGTATCTGTCACATCTTCTTGAACCAGTAGATAGGCATTTGGGCTACTTCATGCCCTTGCCTGGCTTTTGTAAAATGTCTGCCTTGTTTCTGTAAATAAGGCTGCTGTGAACATTGTGGAACATTTGTTGATGGTTTCATATTCTTTGTATATACCCAGGAGTATGTATATACCCAGGAGTAGGGCTGCAAGGTATTTCTGATTTCAGCTTTTTAAGGGAATCCAGACTGCTTTCTGTAATGGTTACACCAGTTCACATCCCCATCATAAGTGCTTTTTAACATCTCCTGGTTATCCATTAACGCTACAGCACTGTTCTCCAGCAGTGACTTGTTAGTCATGGTAATGTGTGAGCCCTCAGTATTTCTGCCACATAACAGAAGATGGCCTCTCTAGGTTACTTGACCCTAGACTAATAGGAACAAGCTTCATTTCTTAGATGCTAGTGCATCTACAGCAACAGGCTTTAACCTGTACCTTTCACAACCTTACTCAGTATCACCTGAATCTAATGCCCAGAGCCTGGTTCTGGGGATACATATGATCTTGCCACATTTCTGCCATAGGAGGAGGTCAGAGAAGGCACACAAATAGGTCGTATAGAGGAGTTTTGTTGTGGTTACATAAGAAGGTTCCATACTTGAACAAAACAGTGTTGTCCAGTCTGCTACTGTGTGGGAACTGAAGTGCTGGCTGTTGTTCCTTTCCTGTCTTTAATTTCCCCTTGTTTCATTCTGACTGGCAGCCCAACATTTCACCAGAATGCTTCCCCACCTTGAAGACAATATTTATTTAGTTTGTAACACAAGTGAATGACCGATAGTCAAATGTGTGCAAGAGAAAGATGCTTGGCTGGGGGCAGGGACTTGGGATAGCGACCCAGCAAAGGGCCCAGAGTGCCTTTCACAGCCCTTTCCCCTTCCCCAGGATGGTAGGAGAGACCAGATCGGTGTTAGTAAGAGAGAGAGTGCATGAGGACTAGGTCTAAAGGAGCAGCTTCATCTGGGGTGTAGATGAGAAAGTGCTGGGAAGCTGGGGTGGGGCACCTGTTCCAGCCCTGTGATTGTTGGGCCACTGGACGCATGAGGAGTCTTCAGATCCATTAACGCTACAGCACTGTTCTCCAGCAGAGTTTGAACCCATGTACTGGCATAAGGGTTTTTCTTTTTTAGATTTTTTTTTTTAACTTACACATACAAGAACTGGGGTACAGGCCAGAGGTGCGGGGGTGAGAGTATTCCCCAGAGACAGAGTGGGGAGCAGAATAGGCAGACTGACTGAAATACATTGCTGAGGGGAGCAGCAGGGAGACAGGCGAGGTCTGCCACACCATGTGGGTAAGCTCCCTGGCTGAGGATGGAACTTTTGCTGCAGTGGCTGAGGAGAGCTTCATAGTACTGCACTATTAACTCGTTGCGCCACCAGGGAGGACCCTGAAGACTAAGCTTTGCTAAACTCCCTAAATTCTCTTGAGTTTCAGCATACATGAATGTTTGCCCTTCCATAGTACATGCACCCAGAAATTTTACCACCTATTTTTGTTAATACTGGACAATATTGCTACTAACAACTCGACATATGCCAGTTAGACATAATTTATGATTATAAAGTGTCATTAATAAATTCAAAGAGCTAAATCATACTTAAGTCAGCAAGGTTTTCTAAGATCTCTGAAATTAACAAGGCATGTTTTTTGATCCCCTTTAAGTGCTAACTACTGCTAATGAAGGCAGTTGTTTGCAGTTTAATTCCAGCAATTTCTTTTTTCTTTTTTTTTTTTTAAGATTTATTTATTTGTACAGAACTGGGTTACAGGCCAGAGATGCGGAGGGTGAGAGAATTCACCAGAGACAGAGCGGGGAGCAGAACAGGCAAATCGACGAAGTACACTGCTGAGGGGAGCAGCGAGCGGGTCAGGAGAGGTCTGCCAGCCATGTGGTCGCCTCTGGGGCAGGCGGGAATCGAACTCATGCAGAAGTGGCTTTAGCTTCTTTAACCCGCTGCACCACCAGGGAGGGCCAGCAATTTCTTAATTTGTTGTTTCATTATCTTTGTCTGCATTGCTTTAGATGAAAGTGGTTCATCCTGACTAAGGGGATGAGACTTGAGTTTTCCTCACAGATCTCTCATTATGCGAATGTTGAAACATGAATAATCTTCAGCAATGAAATAAAATAAAAGTCTTCTTAATGTTTAATTCTGTTCCCTTTAACTTGGGCTAAACAGCAACAGTTCTAGACTGTTGTTAAGTCAGAATAGAAAAGTGAACCTCTGAATCTTCTGAAAATAATTGCAGGGTTGACTGTACCAACAGTTAATCGTAGACCCAGAGCCCAGCAGCTGGGCAGCTGAACTAGATGAAGGTTTCCCGAGCTGGTCAACTGGAATCCCTTCTCGGCTCAAGGCCTCATGCGTTATCTTATTGCCACTGATCATGGTGTATAGCCTTTTAGAAAAATGGTTGAGATTTCTTTTAAAATAAATAAATAAATAAATAAATGAGCGAGCAATAATTAGGTTGTTTGGAAACCAGGCTTCATGTATAGCCACTCTAGTAGTAATTTCAGTATTTCAAATTGATTTTCATCGACAGGCCTTGCCTGTTCTGCTCCAGCCTTGGTTAAATCTTTGTGATTTTCCTGTCAAGTCCTTTTTGCCTTACAACACAGCTGCTTTAAGCCAAGTATGTCTGCTTGCCCATTTTAACTTTTCTTATATTACCGTAGGTTTCTGCTACACTTGGCAGACAAAACTGGTGGCATAATTGTAACAAATGATAACTTCAGAGAATTTGTCAATGAGTCGGTCTCTTGGAGAGAAATTATTACGAAAAGGTAACATTTTCTTTGTCTTTAGTCAGCAATTTTTGTTTCTTCTTTGGTTTTGCTTGCACTGTGTGTTTTGTGCCTACCTCCTTTAGCCCGCGGAAAGCAGTGCAGGCCCCTGGCGTGCTGCCTGACTGCAGAGGGCCGGCTCCCCGGGTGCGCGGGTCCAGCCTGAGGGCGCAGCCGGGGTGATCCATGCTGGCCCCGCGGGCCGGCGTCCTCCGGAGGAGCAGAGCAGCCTTGTGGCATAGTCAGCGCCGCCGAGCGACGCCCAGGCAGATGCCCTGCCGCCCTGCTCTGCTCGGCCGCGGGCCCTGAAGGCTCTGCTCAGTGACAGCTGGTCCAGCAGGTGCCGTTGGGCTTTCACTTCTTGGGAGGAGGGAGTGTTTGTAGTGATATGCATGTTTTTCTTGAGTAGTTTTGTCGTGATATAATCATCTGTATTGAAAATGTTTGAATAGCATCCAGAACAGCAAGGTCAAGAGTTTAGCATTCACCGTTTGAAGTTTTTTATTTGTGATGATCCTGTAATATCCCAACTACTGAAAATCGCCTTAAGTTCATGAACACTGGCTTTCTGAACTTTTTATAAACAGGTATCACCCGGCCAGCTACAGCTAGATACTGACCTCTATTGAGGCATCACAGCTGCCCCTTGTGTGATACTTATTTTTTTCAGAATCACTGGAGGATTTTAGATTGGTTGTTTGTTGTAAGTGCCCAGGTGAGAGTTAATTATTACGTGTATTTTGACCCAAGTGATATTAAAAAACTATTATTAATAGCTGAATTGAGATCTGGTCTTTGACCTGCTGGGCAGTTAAGCCATTATTATGCTAGAACATGCTTCTGGTGGCTCTTTGTCCTGAGCCCACTGTCAGTATTTAGCACCTGATATCTGTAACCAGGGAAGATTTAAATGCATTCAGGCCTCAAGCACCAGCCTGGTGCTTTCAGAATTCAGAAGATAAGACAGAAACCAAAGTCTGGACACCATGTGCGTGCAAGGACGTTTGTTTTTCCTAGACCTGATCAGTGATACTTAAGATCTCAGGCGGTCTTCATGCAACATATTGCTTTCCTTTTTGTTTTTAAGTCATCTTCAATGGGTTTAACTGTATGCGTTGATTCAGAATCAAACCTTTGTTGGACACTTGTGACCTCACCTGCCAATCTTTAAGTATTACTTTTGAGTGTTTTATTAGATGCTGCTTCCCAAGGCCAGATAAAACTCTGGAGGTCTTTATACGAAGTGCGAGGGCCAACTGATAAGTTTCTTATACTCTGTTGTATTTGTATTCAAAAGAGACATTTAAACAGTATAATTTGGATATGTTTCCTTTTTTTTTTTTTTTAGGTAACTAAACAGTTTAATGATATATAGGTGACCACTGATTTGGGATTGGATTGCTCCTTTCAGACCTGCTCTCATATTTGCAGCAGTATAAGTGTTGTGTTTTCTCCAGCATCATTAATTGTCCTGTGTTGCAGATTGCTTCAGTATACCTTCGTGGGGGACATATTTATGGTTCCTGATGATCCTCTGGGAAGAAGTGGACCTCGACTAGAAGAGTTTCTTCGGAAGGAAGGCTTCCTTAGGTATTTTCTTCCTCAGATTGTCTCGTATTTACAAATTTATCTCAATAAAGTTCTCTGGGCTTTAGAGCAAGTAAATGGCATTTTTAAAAATTGCCTTAGATTAGCCCTGGTATAATAGATGTGGAAGCTAAGAATTGCAGGTACTCCCTCCTGCTTCTTACCCACAGCAAGAGAATTTCAGCCACTTTTGACACCTGCTGGATGTCAGTAAATCTTTCACCCAGATACCTTAGTTTGGACACCCTCTGTCAAGCTTCCATTCCTGAGGCCTGTGTCTAAGCACCAAGGCCCAACCACTAAGGCGCCGCGTGTAGAAGGCGTGTTTCCAGGTTCTTCCCCCTGGCAGTGGGGTTGGTCCGCCAGGTCTCTTCCCCTTCCCCTAGTTCTCTTTACGAAGGCCTTAACTGGTTGACTAAGGGTAGTGATAACCCCTCGTAAGGGACTACTGTCTAGGTTGACGTTGGGAAGCGTTCGGTCAGTCCCATTTCTCAGCTGTAAGCCAGAAATCAGGTGGGAGGCTTTTTATTGAGTAGATGCCCTATCATGCAAACGTGTGCGTGTGCACAGACACGACACATGCACGAGCGAACACGCTATGGGTGCCAGCACCTCAGGGTTGGCGGGGAAGGAGGAGTCCATGGTTGGACTTCTGCCCAAAGGTGGTCTCATTCTCCCAGCCCTGTCAACCCCACACAGAATCGGGATCTCCAGGAGAGAACCCTGCTGGCTGTACCTTTTGAGAACTCCCAGGCAGTTCTGACACCACCTGAGTTAGAGCCAGGTGACTGCACAAACTAGCACAGGCCTGGGCGGGCGGACCAACTTATGAAGAGCTGTCACCCCCGTCACCGCCAGCCTGGACATGTGTCAGCGTCATCCTGTCTGACCTGTAGCCCGCTCTCTTGCCTTCAGGAGCCAGGCTGCAGCATCTGGAGCCTCAAAGTCAGCAGCAGAAAGTTCAGAGGGTTTCAAGTTTATCTTTACAGCCCAACTCACCAGGTTTTGCTTACATCCACAGAGATATGCAGCCGCTGCTCAATGCCCTGCCAAGTGTGGGCATGTTTGACCCCAGCTTTAGAGTCCCTGGCAGCCAGGCAGCCGGCACCAGCCACCAGCCTCCCGCCCGAATTCAGGGCACCCCGCCCAGCCACTGGCTTCCACAGCAGCCCCACTTCCCTCTGCCGAACCTCCCCGGCATCCAGCACAACCTGCCCATGCCAGCACAGAGATCTGCTGCGGAAACCAGCGAGCTGAGGGAAGCCCTCCTGAAAATCTTCCCTGACTCAGAGCAAAGACTGAAAATTGACCAGATCTTGGTGGCCCATCCGTACATGAAAGACCTGAATGCGCTCTCGGCCATGGTGTTGGATTGAAGTCTGTCGGGAGCAGCGCTCAGGGCTGGAGGCCACACATGAGCTGGTGTGCGTGCGTGCGTGCGTGCGTGTGTGTGTGCGTGTGTGTGGCAGCGCGATGTGCCATAATGTGAAGAAACGGATTTCCCAGCGGAAATGCTGTTGTGTGTATAGGGGGAAATGTTTTGTGTATTAAAAAATCTGGGTTTTCAGAACCAGCTTTTTTCTATATATAAACTATGCTGCTATTACAGATTTAACATTTTCTGTAAAAGGAAAGTCTACATTTTCTGCCTGTTCAGAACTGTTTAATAGCAGTTATTCTTGAGTGTATTTACATTTTTATGTTTTTTAAACTATTTTCCTTAAAGCTGAAATATTGACAAATGGTTATGAATAGCCTTTCTAAATAAAAAGAGTTGCTTTCTTAGGGAAAGCAAGACCTCTTAAAGTATATTTTCTTGAGATGACTATGTCATGTCCACTAACATGAAGTATGCTCACCCCTACCAGCCTCCTCTGCCCTCACCCCTGGATTTAAGAGTTGGTTTTGCTCCTGTGGGTCTTTCCCTGGAGCCATTTGTGAGAGGGGTCAAGTGGTGCCACTAGATGGCACCGTGTGCCTGGCCGCTGTTCCCGAGCAGGGCAGAGTGGGACTCTGCGTGTGTCTGTCCGGTCAGGAGACACCTCGCCAGCCCTCACCTCCCGTCACCCTGCTCGCCCAGCCACGCCCACATCAGCTGTGGTGTGTGCGCACAGGGCCAGACCGATGTTCTGACACACCGCTGAGGCCTCGAAGTCCCAGCTTAGCCTCTGGTGATGATAATGGGGTGTGAGATATAATGAGAGCCCCATTATTGTGAAAATCCCAATGTGAAGATTGTGCAGCTTTGCCAAAAAATGGTTTTCTAAAGAATGACCCGAGCCAACACATAGCATTAGTAGCTTCCATGGAGGCCAGGGCCCTCACATTGAATTTTCCTGTCTCTCTCTCTACAGTGTCCTCCTAAGCAGCTCTCTGTGAGTCTTTCTCAAAATTGATATCTCAGTATTGTCTGTTTTCAATGTTGCTCAGTTTTTGTGTCAGTGAAGTTTTTTCTGAGTAACTAATTTTAACATCTTTACTATCTTCTTGACCTTCAAAGGGCTTTGTGTTTTATACCTGTCCCCCCCTCCCCGCCCCCAGGATGCTCACGCTCACTGTCAGTCTGCCCTGTGGGTCATGGCTCCTGTCCCCAGAACCAGCTGACCAGCTGTTGGGGGCTCAGTTCTGCTTTGTTCTTGGTGGTGACAGGAATTTCCCGGCCCCAAGCACGGCTGAGTCTCTCTCCCAGCTGCGCCTCGGGTGTGTCAGAGTCTTGAGCCCAGCTGGGTGAGTCCAGAGTCCTCCGGGTGGTCAGGCTTATGGTTGAGTCGTGTTTGCTTTTGGACACTTTACGGCGTGGACTTGGTTGTCAGCTCTTGCTCTGGGGCAGGTTGCCCATGTCACACTCTATGGAGGTGGAAGGGCCTGAGGTGGTACAGGAAGTGGCTCGGGTACAGCCGCCGTGCCCCAGCTCCGGAAGGGTGGTGTGGAGAACAGCAGAGCTGCAAGGGCTGCGGCCGTCAGACCTTCCAGCTCGGGCGTGAGCCGGCGGCCCCGCCAGTCCACCGTCCCTGGTGCAGAGCTTGGCTGCCAAGGTTTGCCCCAGGACCTCTGGTAGAGCTGCACCTTCGCTGTGCCAGAGGGAGCTGACTGGCCCTGGGCCAGGAGCTCCCTGAGCTCTGGAAGTGGCCTGATCTTGCCCATGGGGTAGGGAAGCCTGTGTTGTTAGCATTGTTTCTGAGCTCCTGCCCTGTCTTCTTCCTCAGGCGTGGGAAGGAAGAGTGCCGAAAACTAAGTGGGAGGAATACAGAAAAGCACTGATTACTTACCTTGGTGGGCATGATGAAGCAAATGTGAAGCATAGTTCATCATCTTTCTGAAATCCATCAAGTGTAGATGATACTTAAAAACAAAAGTTTTCAATTCAGTTATAAAAAAGGTCATTACCTGTTCTCAGACTCTTTTTAAAACTAGGCTCAGTGTCGATGTTACATAACACCGTCTCGGCAAAGGTAGAACATCTCTTGACTTTTGGTGGTAGAAGTAGAAGCATTTCCACCTCCCGTGGTAGATTTCTGAAGTGCTGCTTAGGGCGTGACAGCAGCCACGCCACCTCATTGGTGACGCCTTCATCTCTGGTGCAGCTCTGTGGCCTTTGTTTTGCGCTGCTGTTGTGGAAGGGCGGGCCCCCTCGGGGTCAGGAGACTGGCCGCTGTGCTCAGAGAGGTCCCCAGGGTTGAAGAGAAGGAGGCGGTGACGCAGGTAGCCCCTGGGCCTGTTGGACCTCTGCCAAGCAGCCTGGGTGGGAGCCCCTGCAGCCTGTGTGCTGGACACCAGCTCAGCCATTCCAGGTCAACATTTTCTGTCTGGCGTGACCACGTGCCAGGCGCTCGGCCTATTGCGGCTCTTAGAGTCAGTGAGAGGAGGGTGGAGCCTCGCGTGGTCGTCTCGTGGCACTTGCAGACCAGGATCCACACCTGAGCCTCACTCTCCCCACCGCCCTTCATGCCCTGCCTCTGCCCTCCCCGCCCTGGAGAAAGCCTCCAGCTCGGGCCTCTGAGGAGGAGCCTGGCAGCCTTCTCCCAGCCTCACATTCCTCACACTGTGGCCGCCTGCGGGTGTCGCGGTCCCTGGCCCGCTGCCCTGCCAGCACCTCCGCTCCGCACCGTCCGCATCCCTGAGCCCTGGCTCATCCTCTGATGTAGTTGTCCGTTATTCTGACTCACTTGAATTCATTATCTACCTCCCCACTTCCCCCCACAGTCTGAGGTCCTTCGGATCAAAATAAAATAACTGACTTCCCTAAGAGTCCGCTTTGCCACGTTACCTTGCCACCCAGCCACCGTGTAGACATGGCCTCGAGGAGGAGGCGGGCTGCCTGCCTGCTGTTTCAGAGGCCTCTTCGCACCCCACAATAGTGGCGTCCACACTCACTGGCCATCACATCTGACACCGTGACAATGTTTTCCGGGATTCCCCTCACTCCTAAATGGCCTTGGTTCCTCTTTCTGCTCTTAGACTAGTCCTTGACAGGCTTTCTCCACAGGAGGTTCTCAGACTGTGCCCACTCTGGGACTCAGTGGGGGCAGTTGCTATAGAAAGTGCAGACGACGGGGCACAACCCCGGGGGTGTTGATTGAGTAGCTGGGGAGTAAGGCCTGGGAATCTGCTGCTTGCACGCTCCCTGGCGAGTCCCTTGCGGGTGGTCCCTTAGCCCCCTCTGCCCTAAGTGCTGCGTTCCCTCTCCGCAGTGACTGGCCCTGCCCTTCAGGGCTGTGTGTCCAGCTCTGTCCAGAACGCCTGCAGCATCCTCAGCTGCTCCCCGGCCATTGCTTGCATCTGTTCCTCATTCTTCCCACCCCGCCCCGCCATGCCATGCGGCCCCCTCCCCCCGCCCCCCCATCCTTGTCTTGCCGCGGCCCACCTGTTGTGTTCTCACGACCTTCCTGCGTGTCAGCCCCTGACCAGTCAGCCCACCTCTCAGTTGTTTTCCTTTCCAGAAAACACTGGCACTGCTAGATTATCTACCAGATGCCATCCCTTTCCCCGCCCAGTGATACCCAGAGTATAAGTTCAGACTCCCTGAGTTAAGACTGACTGTTCACCCCCCGGCTGTACTAGTCTGCTGTATTCACCTGCGCCCGTCACTCACACACCACACACCCTCACAGTCACCTGTAGGCTCCTGCCTGCAAACGTCCCCCGCCACTGGCGATGCCCTTCCCCAACGACTTCCCCTTCAGAGTCCCAGCCCTGAGTCTTTGCGCCCTTGCCCCACGCTTCTGAACGGAAGCCACCCCTGTAGTGTTCTGTGACCCCACCGCACTGTGTCCTGCTTTGGGTACCTACCCCGCTGGCTGGTGGCACTGCAGCTGATCGTGTACTGTGTCTTACTCCCTTTCTAGACTGTGAGCTCCTCGCGGGCAGGGATCGTTTGTGTTCACTCTTTGTATTTTCCATGGCACCTAGCACAGTGCCTTGCACTTAATAGGTGCTCAATAAACATCTGCTTAATTAAACTAGAAGATGGTGCCTTTTTGATTGCGGCATCTGACAGCCACTAAGACCTTTAGGAATCCAGTTTTCGGCAGATGAGTTCGGGAATCCCTGCTGCTGTCGTGGACCCCAGATGAGGCATTGGCCTGGCTCCAGTTTTTCCTTCAAGGTTCCGACATGCTCTGGTCCAGAGAGACACACCTGACAGACAGCCAAACAGCGTGCTTGAAGTCCCTGACCACAGGTTGTCCAGAGGCTACCTGGCCTCAGCTAATGCAGTCAGAGCTGCTCCATGGGTTTTCCACTCTGCTGGGGGTGGCCAAAGAAATGTCATGTTCAGATCTGTGAAGAGGTAGTTTCCTGCCTGGTGGTATCTGTGGGAGAGCAGAAATAGGAAAAGCTTCCTGAGGACATGAGTTAGTTCTTGTCCTCACTGAAGCAGACCACACATAGGCCCTTCCTCAGATGCCCCATTCTAGTGTTTGCTTTTCTGCCTGAGCAGGGTCAGGTTGGATTTGCATCCTTGAAGGTGAGGAGTCTTGTGTGGAATATGTATCAATCTCCTCAGTCTTGGAAGTCTTAAATGGGGGAGACATTTTATCCACAGAGAGATCCCAAAGATTGGTGCCAACAGGACTCAGTGCCATTTAGAAAATGGTGCCAGAGCCAGGCCAGTTTCTGAGGAACTTGCAACCTCTCACCCTCAAGCAGGCTGTTTCCTGTAGCTGCTGTTCCTTCCTAGCACCCCCACTTCCTCTTTGAGGTAGTGTGTCAAAAATTCCCTGCTGTGAGTCTCCTAGCTGGGCAGAGGCCAGGTCAGTTGGTTTGGACTTTGGCCTTTCTGTGCTCTTCCAGACCCCTGTCGGGAAACAATGGGATTGTACTTTGTCCTCCAGGGCTCTGTGAGAAATTGGTTGTGCAGACCTGAAACAGCCCACCTGGGTGACTTTTTCCTGGGGCTTATTAACATTCTACCTATGAATCACCCATGTCTCTTGTCTTCACATCCTCAGAGGTCTCATCTTCCAGGTTCAGAATGCCCCCTTCTCCCACTTCTGACTCGCTAAGAATGGACCAGGCTGAGACGCTTAGGTTACTGCTCACACCGTCCTCCAGTCTCAGATGGGCCCCAGGAAGGCCAGCAGTGAGACCTAGATGCCAGGCCTCCTTACCATTTGGCCCCTGGGGTGTCATCACCCAAGGGAACTGGAAGGAAGCCTGTGGAGCCACTGCCTGACTGTGGGGGGTGGGCCAAAGCCAGTCCTGAGCACCCACACAGCATGCGCTAGGACTCATCTGTCTCTTTTACTGGCACTGAAAGGCCAATAAAAGATGCAAAGACACTTGCAGTTCTCAAAGCTGCCCAGGATTCTGGGTTTGGATTCCAAACAGCCATTCCACCTCCCTAACAGGCAACGCTCCGGCAGAGGTGACTTGGCAGCCAGAATGATACCTAAGAGGTACTCCTCTACCCTCCTATTAAACAGAATTGAGGGCTCTTCCCTCAGGCCCTGGCAAAGGAGACTGGAAGGAAGCTGTCTGCCATAGTGAGACCCATATCTAGATTGAGCCCACTGGGAGATGCCAAGAGCACGTGTTCAAGCTAAAAATTTGACCAGGACGGCATCTCTGCTCAGGGTGAGCTCATGTCTGCATCACACCCACCTTTCACTTTACTTCTGGGTCCGTGGGCCAGAGAGCCACAGAGAAAGGTGGACTGGCTTCAATCTGACGTTCCTAACATCAAACAATGGTAACATGAGTTGGGTCAAACGCCTGGACTTCCTTATAAAAGAGGCTACTGCTGAGTCCATATGTGACACACCTGCTGCTGAAATATTCAAAAACATTTGTTCTCCCCCACAAGAAATGTTTACAACAGAAATGGCCAATTTCTGAGGCCAGCAGTGACCCCTTGATGCCTGCTTCCCTGGTCCTCTTTCATACCTCCTGCTTGGTTGGTACCACTCCCCCAACTCCTCCAACAAGTACAAAAATAACAGTTGAAAATGTATCCACATTAAAACCCATACAAGACTGAAAATGAGGAGATAGAAGAACCCTGTACAGATGGGAGAACAACAAAACCCTGAACGTATCCCCCACTCTGGAGTGGTGCTTGATACAGGAGGAATTCAGGGCAACAGTCCTAGTGGTGTGTATGGAACTAAACAACAGAACAGCATGATGATGAAAATAGGAGGCACTATATTCAGAAATAACGGGGTTAAGAAGTAACTATTGCTGACTTAAAAGATAAAATTGAGGACCTTAATGGACAAAGAAAAAATGGAGAGAATTAATGAACTTGAAAATAATACTGGAGAACACAATAGAATAAGGTATGGAAAAGAATTTTGACAACTAAGTGTATGTGCTCTCTGAGACAATGTAAAGGGAAATACATCCACAGAAGAGAACTATGGACCGCAGAAAAAGAAAGGTGTGGAACACCTATTTAATGAATAATCACTGAAAACCATCTCACTCTGGGAAATGAATCAGATGTGGTCCAAGAGACGCAAAGAGTTCCAAACAGTCATGCCAGGTAGGCATACACCAAGACACACACAACAATAAAGTTGTTGAGAACCAGTGTTAAACACAGAATAATAAAAAGTTCAAGAGAAAACTAGGTAACCTATAAGGGAATACCATCAGATTATCAGCAGATTTTTAAAAAATAATATAATAGTTTATTTTTACATCATTCTGTGCCTTTTTCCATCTCAGTTGTCCCCGTGGGCTTCCCATCACCAAATCACCGGTGCCATCACCATAGTCTAGTGCACTTCTCCCCATGCCCCATTTTTGATCCCATTCCCCACCTCACCCCCATAAAATGTCTCTGGTATATAGTTGTTCATTATTATTTTCTCTCCTGGTCCTTTATAATCCTGCTATTAGGGAAATCATTTGGTATTTTTCCTTTTCTTGCTTATTTCACTAAGCATGGTCCCTTCCAGCTTCATGTTGCTGCAAAAGGCATGTGTTTATTTATTTATTTTTTTGGTTGCTGAGTAATATTCCATTGTGTATATGTACCAAGTAGTTTTAATCCAGTCATCTGCTTTTGGGCATTTGGGTTGATTCCATGTCTTTCCTGTTGTAAATAAAGCAGCAATAAACATGGGGGTGCAGATGTCTTTTTGAATCAGTGCTTTTTTGTCTTTTGGGTAGATGCCTAGGAGTGGGATTGCTAGGTCATATGGAAACCTCCAAACAGTTTGAGAAACCTGCAAAAAAAGTTTTCCATAGTGGTTGTACTAGTTTGCATTCCCACCAGCAGTGCAGGAGAGTTCCTTTTTCTCCACATCCTCGCCAACATTTGTTGTTGCTAGTTGTTTGAAGATGTGCCATTCTCACTGGTGTGAGATGGTATCTCATTGTGGTTTTAATATGCATCTCCCTTATTACAAGTGATGTTGAACATTTTTTCATATGCTTGTTGGCCATCTGCATTTCCTCTTTGGAGAAGTGTCTTTTTAGCTCTTCTGTCCATTTTTTGATGGGGTTGTTTATTTTTGTTGAGTTTCATCAGTTCTTGTATATCTTTGTATCAACAGATTTTTTTAAAAAACATTGTAAACACAAAGGACTGGAAAGAGATATTCAAAGTACTGAAAGGAAAAAAATTCCAGCCCAGAATCTTCTA
The DNA here is from genome assembly GCF_000260355.1 of Condylura cristata. Classification (NCBI taxonomy): domain Eukaryota; kingdom Metazoa; phylum Chordata; class Mammalia; order Eulipotyphla; family Talpidae; genus Condylura; species Condylura cristata. Next base: position 2,239,051 of record NW_004567129.1, on the reverse strand, counting down.
CCCAGTAAGGTTAAAAGTCAGGACAGAAGGAAGAGTTAGGAATTTTTTTTTTTTTTAAAGATTTATTTGTGCATACAGAATTGGGGGATTCAGGCCAAAAGTGCAGGGGCGGTGAGAGGATTCACCAGAGACAGAGTGGGGAGCAGAAAAGGCAGATCGTACACTGCTGAGGGGAGCAGCAGGCAGGTCAGGGGAGGTCTGCCACGCCATTTGGGTCACCTCTGGGGCAGGTAGGATCACACTCATGTGGAAGTGGCTTTAGTTTCTTTGTGCTGTGCTTTAACCCACTACGCCACCAGGGAGGGCCTGGAAGAGAAAGGAATTTTACTGGAAAACAAAAACTAGAGGAATTATCAATACCAAGCAACATGTGAAAGAAATCCCACAAGGGTTATTATACAGCAAAAGAACAATGAATATTGAGGCAAAAGACATGTAAATTAACTAACATGGTGGGAGTTAAGGAATCAGTAACAATATGGTCCATTAGCACCTGCAGAGACCAGACTATCCATTGGATCATATACAAAGAATACATCATACTAAATTCAGTAGAGTCCTCAAACAAAAAGGGAGAAGTAGCACATGAGATAATGGAAATGGAACCTAAAGAAAACTTAACAAGAAACCCTAAAAATAGGGGGGGAGGCATGAAAGAAACTAAAGCTTAACAAAATGCCAATAAACAAAAGTCTCAAAAATCACCTTAAGTGTAAGTCATTTGAACTCACCAATCAAAAGATGCAGAATGATTGAATGGCTTTCAAAATAAAGCCCAGCCATCTTCCTGTTTACCAGAAATTCGTCTTACCAACAAAGGCAAGCACAGGGAATACCAATCAGACTATCAGCAGATTTTTTGAAAAAACACCAACAAAGACAAGCACAGACTTAGCATTGAAGATTGGTAGACAGTTATACAAGCAAATGGCAAACAAAAAATCAGGAACTTACATCTGATGAAAACAGACTTTAAGAAAGGGAAGAAGAGAGAAAGACACATATTGTGATTAAGGGTCTAATACAACAAGCAAAAATAACACTCATATATGCACCATTTAGGGGATCACCACGATAACACAATAGAGCTACAGAGAGATTGATAACAGCACAGTAATATGGAGGTGGGGGAAGAACATTATTCTACCACTTACAACAATGGACACATCAATAAGATAATATAAATAAGAAAACAACAGCTGCAAATAAAGAGCCTGACCAAATATGTCTAACACATCTATGCAACACATTATCCCAAAACTACTGTATATGGGACATCTTTAAGACTAGATCAGAAATTGGCCACAAATCAACTGTCAATAAAGCTACAAATATTGAAATTCTACTTAGTACCTTCTTTGATCGCAATACTATAAAACTGGAAATCAGCTAAGAGGACAATGCTATGAATGGATAGAGACTAAACGTGCTTAAGAGCAATTGGATAAAAGGAAATCAAAACTAAAAAAAAAAAAAAAACCGAGATAAACAAAAGTGATGATCTAGGTTACCAGAATCTAATGGTTATAGCAAATGCAGTCTTTAAGGAGGAAGATAATTGCAATACAGGCCCATATTAAAAAGCGGAAAATCCCAAGTAACCTAATATCACATGTAAAGCAATTAGAAAAAGAGGAACAAATAAGACTGAAACTCAGTAGAAGGAAATAATATAAATAAGAACAGAAATAAGTGAAATAGAGATCAGAAGGACTATAAAAAGAATGAAACCAAGAGCTAGTTCTTAGAGAAGATAAAACATAAACTTTTAGCAAGGCTAATGACAACAAAAGAAATGGGGAAAACATTAATAAACAAACACAAATGAAGAGGAGAAATCACTACAGATAACAGAAATGCAAAAGATGGCCCTCCTGGGTGGTACAACGGGTTAGCATTGCAGGCTGGCCGCAGCTGCTTCAGTGTGAGTTCGATTCCCGGCCCCACATGGGGCAGCAGACCTCTACTGTCTCCCTGCTGCTCCCCTCAGCAGTGTGCTTGGTCAATCTGCCTGTTCTCCCCACTCTGTCTCTGGTGAATCCTCTCATCGCCCTGTACCTCTGGTCTGTACCCAAGTACTGTATGCATAAATAAATGAATTTTTTTTTTAAAAGAAATGCAAAAGATTATAAGATTATTGTGAACAACTAACTACATACCAATAAATTGGATAATCTTGAAGAAATAGATAGGTTTATATACATATCATTATCTGCTAAGACTAGTCCAGGATGAAACAAATGAGCTGAACAAACTAATCACAAACATGGAAATTGAAACAATAATAAATAATCTTATTTCCAAAAGAATTACAAGCCTTGCTCAAATTGTTTTTAAAAATACAGGAAAAAAGAATCTTCTTTAATAGCTTACACCTTAATACCAAAACCAATGAAAGTACAAGAAAATCATAGACCAATATCGTTGATGAGCACTGATGCAGACATTCTAAAACAAAAAACAGTGTATCACAAGGATTATACATCATAGTCAAGTGGGATTCATCGCTGGAATGAGAGGATGGTTTAATATATGTAAATCAGTTACTGTAATACATCATATCAACAAAAGAAAAAAATAAGATAATACCAATAGATGCAGAGAAAGTAGTTTATCAGATTCAACACCCATTTAAAAAAACAAACATATGGGCCCTCCCTGGTGGCGCAGCGGGTTAAAGCACAGCACTGAGAAGCTAAAGCCACTTCAGCATGAGTTCGATCCCCGCCTGCCCCGGAGGTGACCACATGGCGTGGCAGACCTCTCCTGACCCGCCCGCTGCTCCCCTCAGCAGTGTACTTCATCGATCTGCCTGTTCTGCTCCCCTCTTTGTCTCTGGTGAATCCTGTCACCCTCCACATCTCTGGCCTGTACCCCAGTTCCATATGAATAAATAAATCTTTAAAAAAAAAAAAAACATGCTCCATGCTTAACATGGAGCTTCCCTACAACCCAGCAATCCCACTCCTAGGTATCTACCCAAAAGACACAAAAACACTGATTGAAAACCTGCACCCCCTTGTTTATTGCTGCTTTATTTACAATTGGAAAAACATAGGAGCAGCCCAAATGCCTAAAAGTAGATGACTGGATTAGAAAGATGTGGTACATATATACAATGGAATATTACTCAGCAACCAAAAAAGAGAAACACGTCTTTTGCAGCAACTTGGATGGAGCTGTAAAAGATCATGCTTAGTGAGATGAGCCAGAAAGAGAAAGAAAAATACCGGATGGTTTCACTCATAGCAGGAGTGTAATGGGCCAGACAAGAAAATAATATGAATAATCCCCGGAGGCATGCAGGCCTGTCACCAAATGGTCCTGAGCTGGGGCATCTCCTCTGCAGCCAGACCTCAGACAGTCGCTCTGTGCTCTCCTTGAAGGCCCAGGACCAGGGGCCAAGCCTGTCCCGTTGCCTGTGCCCACAAGATCTAGGGCCTTCCTTGGGGCCAGGAAACAAGTGTTCTTTTCTGGAAAACAGGTAAGTAAGCTCAGGGCACAGAGGTGCATTCCTAATCATGACTCATTGTGTGACTGCCTCTACCGGGAGCTCCTTCACTCCCAAGCCTCGGTTTCCCCTATAGTACACTAAGTTACACCTGCTTGGCAAGGGAATCCTGGGCCCTCCCCACCTCCACCCAGGTATCTGTAACCTTGACTTTTTATTTTTGTAACCTTGACTTCTAAGGGGCTGTAAGGATGCTTCACCCACCTTTCTCCTGAACAAGCCGAGCTTAACTCTTAATAAATAAATAAATAAATAAATAAGAAGCAGGGCCTCCCTGGTGGCGCAGTGGGTTAAAGTGCAGCACTACAAAGCTATCTGTAGCTGCTGCTGCATGAGTTCAATCCCCAGTCAGGGAGCTGACCCACATGGCACAGCAGACCTCTCCCGTCTCCCCTGCTGCTCCCCTCAGCAGTGAATTTCGTCGATCTGCCTATTCTGCGCCCCACTCTGTTTCGGTGAATCCTCTCACCCCCCACACCTCTGGCCTGTACCCCAGTTCACGTGTGCATAAATAAATAAATCTTTAAAAATAGATGAGACAGAAGAAAGGCTAGTTCCAGGACCCCTGAGGATGGTGCCCTGATGCACTGCACCAAGATGCAGTGGTCACCTATGGTTTCCAGAACTGCCCACCCTGGAATGGTGTGGGGCCCCACCTTCCCCACATCCCTATTCCCAGGGCTGTACCAGCCAGACCCTGCCAGAGGGACCCAGCAGGCACTTGCAGCGAACAGCTCTACAGAAAACCTCTTATGCAGCTTTCCAAGAGAAAAACACTTCTTTTAGAAAATGTATCATTTTTCAGAATCACATCCCAGATGGTAGACCAGAGGAAAGCAATAGTAAGAAAGTGTTTCGTCTTTTTTTTTAATCTGGGAGAATAGCCATCCAGCTGGCCTGCACTGCACTCCAGGATCTTCTCAGGGCCCTGCTTCGTGACCATCTCTGGGGCTGGGCGCTCCTCGCCTGCTGTCCCCTGGCTTGCTAACTGCATCCAGCTGTCCAGAGCGGAAATTCAGGCAGGGCCCAGGCAAGGCTGCTCTCCAGGAGGTCACGGTAGGAGACAATGGTGGACGTCCTGAGCCTGCTGCCCGCAGGCCATCTCCCTGAGGTCCTAGACAGCCTGCTTCCGGTCCATCTCTCTGTAGCTGAGGCCTCCCCCTTGCTGGGTGCCTGTGGCCCGGTGTGAAACGGAAGCGGGAAGCGGGTCCCAGCACGGTTACAGGCCTGGTGCTGTGGACCCACACGGTCAGCCCCTGCGATCTGGGAAAGATGGCCCGCAAGCCGGCTCTTCCAGGAGCCCTCAGGGAGGCTCCCCGCGTGCTCCGACTCTGCCCCACCCAGCGCATCTGCCTCTGGCAGCTTGTACCATAAGCAGCTTCCATGTGGGTACGGGGAGTCCCTAGGTGCCAACCAGACAGCCTGGGCTCTGCTCTCAATGGTGCTGACCTAACCCGCACCCCTTGGCTGGCCACCCTCTCCGTTTGCTCCTGTATGTGGGGTACGAAGCAGGGGCTGGATCTGGCGAGAAACTGGATACAGGAACAGACACAAGCATGACACCTCAGCCTGGCTGCAGCCAGAAGCAAATTGATCCTGACCTGGGCCTGGAAGCAGGAGGAGAACGCTGGGCCCCTCCCTCCCTCCCGCCTGTCTGCTGCCTGGGGCTCTTTCTGTGTTCATGCAGCAAGAACTGCCAGGGACAAAGTTTAAACCCAACCCTCGAAAGCTGACCACAGGTTCGGTGTCCAGAGAGGGATGGGGGCCGAGCACAAAGGGCTAAGTAGGAGGCGGGTGCCTGGGTGATGGGAGAGCTAAGGTGGGGGCCGCAGGGGTCCTATCCTGTCAAGCCACCAGCAAGGCTGCAGAACAGCAGTGCTTCAGCAGAAGAGCGAAGGGAAGTTGCCTGCGGAAGCCCAGTTCCAAAGGCTCCACCAGCACCCTGAAACCCCATCTGGCACTGCACCTGCGCTCTGAGCTGGCTTCTGGGCACTCCGCCCACGCACTGGCCCCGGGAGGCCTGGGGGGTGTGCGGCACCAAGTAACGGCCTGTCACCGCTGGAGCTCACTCTACCCAACAACCCTTCCTGCCGGCCACAGCGTGCGTCCAGAAGTGCCTCCAGGGACCTGGCCGGTCCCGCCTCAGCCTGAGAGGCGGAGACGTCCCAACTGTGCACAAGGAGGTGGATGCCAGCGATGCGGCACGCCCCAGGGCAGTGAGGCACCAGGTGATGAGCCATTGCTGGGGTACCCCACCAGCTAGTGGGAGGGGCCTAAGAGCGAGCCAGACAGGGGCCTTGGGGAGGTGCTTCATGAAAGGTGGCCATGGGATGCCCACCCGCCTTGTTCTGGGATACTGTCTGGGTGCCCAGAGCTCCTGCCTGTCAGCTCGGTGTCGGTCAGGCAGGGGCCTCTCCCCAGGGCAAAGGTCCTGGTACTGGGGAAGCAGTATCTGCTGAAAACGGGGGCGCCTATTAGAATAGAGAGAACACCTTGGACCCGCGAGCAATGGGCCCCCCAGGCAATAGCTCCTTCAAGCTCCACCCTCACTGCACCCCCAGGACTGCACCCCCCACGCAAGTCCACTCGCTCTGCATTTGCCCCGCCTTTGAACTTGCTTCTAGATAAACAGGAGATAGGCCTGGATGGGGCTGCTCAGTACATCCGGTGTGGTGGGCTTTGAGTGACCCCTCTCCTGCCACCCCCTCCCAGCGCTGCTGCCCTGTGGGGTGACGGGGTGCTCAGGAGAAGAGGGAGCGGGCAGAGCGGGCCAGGGACAAAGCTACGCAGGCGGCCATCTTGGCAGAGGCGGCCCAGTGGGAGCCGGACACCAGCCAGTGTCCCCCTCCCCCCATCAGCCCCGCCTTGAGGCCTGGGGACAGTTGAGGCCTGGGGACAGTTGTGCCCTGTGGACAGTGAGTGGGTCACGCCTCGGAGCCGTGTGAGGGGGCAGCCCCCACTGCAGCCGCAAGGGGTGGGGTCGCGCCCACGTGGAAAGGGGATCCTGCGGCGGCACCAGCTGCGTCCGGTAAATCTAGCCCTGCAGCCAGACCATCGCTCCTCACAGCAAGGTCACGCCACGGCGCCGCTGCCCCAGACTTGGGTCACAGGGCGGAGGAGACGTCCCGAAGGGCGTGGGGAGTGGACAGACTGCTGCAGCTGGCCCCCCGCCAGCACCGCGGCCGCCCCCGGCACCCCCCCCCTGCGCCTGCGAGAGCGTCTCCCCTCCCGGTGGCCTGTCTGGGGGATGCCCAGGTCTCCGCCTCAGCTGCCCTAGTTGCATGTCTGAGTTAAACCTGGCAAGGCGGGACTGTGGAGCTCTTCAGAGGATCTCAGGGGCACTAAGCCAAAAACTCCCTGGCCCTGAGATGTGATGCGAGACCCTCCTGCAGGGTTCCCCATTACCTTTCAGGCTTGTGGGTGCCGGGAACCCAAAGTGATCAGCATGTAGACGTTTCGGGGACTCTTACCCGACTCTCAGAGGAGGCACCACCTCCGTGGGAACCCCGGCCTCTAGATCCAAGACTGGGCAGTTGTGGGGCGGGAAACAGTGCCCACGGCCCCTTGAAGGGAAAGGGGCCTCACCCTGTGCAGCCCTTGGTGCCCAGATCCTGAAGGGGAACTTTCCACATCCCTCCAGAGGTGACAGGACCAAGGGTGTGCTTGGCGTGTCAGGCCGGAGGCCTCTTCATGGAGCAGACGTGGCTGGACTGGGCACCTCTGGGCATGTGCCCACTGCAGCACCATCTCGGCACCTGGTGAGTCCTCGGGCAGACGCAGGTGTATCAAAGGCTGTCGCACTCAGACAGGGGTGCCAGCTGGCGCCCTGTGGGAGGCCAATAGAAAGGGGTGTGTCTCCCTCAGGTACCTTAGATGGGGCCAGCCTGCTGACCTCCCCTGCCCTTGACCTCTCAGGCATCGAAGAGGAGCTGTCTGTGATTTCTTCAATGGGAAGAGGGGAAACTCTGTAATGTCCTGTAGGCCTGCTGACCCATAGGAACACAGCTGAAACCAACTGGGCCGGCCACCAGGCCGTGTCCCCAGGAAAGTCATGGAAGAATAATCCCTCTGTCTTGCCAAGTTTGGACACCTGCTTCTGTCCTTCTTCTGCTGCAGTGGGGGGGCAGACCGGGGTCAGTGGGAGGGTCTCACAGAGGCTTCTTGACAAGCCCTGCCCAGACCCCAGCCTAAGGGTGATGGGGGTTGACTTCTGAAAGCTCTTACAGACCCAACCTTTCCTGATCCTGGGGCTCTCCTCAGAGGAGGCCAAGAGCAGGAAGGACAAGCTGTGTCTCTTTAGAAAACAAGCCAGGCACGTGGGTGAAGTGGTGGGAAAGTCCATGGGGTTTACAATCAAGATGGAAAAATCAGACACATCTCTGTCGATGACCCAAAGTCGTGCCTAGGTCTTTATCTGAGAGGATGGAAATGTATGTTTCTGGGGAGACTTGTACAAGAATGTTCATAGCAGCTTTATTCTGGAAGCAGCCCAGTGTCAAGCAAGTGAGAGGACAGTCTCATGAGAAATAGATGGCGGGATACACCTCGGCCGATCCTCACACAAGTCGAGGGTCTGGGACATGATAGCGAGGCATGTCTTGGGGCATGACGCTGACTGACCAGACCTGGGGCCTCCCAGGTGGCGCAGGGGTTAAAGTCTCAGCGCTATCAGGCCACCATGGGCCACTGCAGCATGAGTCCGATCCCCGGCCAGGGAGCTGACCCTCATGGCACGACAGACCTCTCCTGTCTCACCCGATGTTCTCTTGTAGTGATGAAACGGGAGACGCATCGGGGGAGACGCATTCACGGAAGTGGTCCAGTTAACCAGCTAGGGGACTAAATGAGGTTCTCTGGAAGGTTACGTGATTTGCCTGAAATGGGGCTTCTCTAATGACAAAGCTAAAGCCAGTGCCCTTCCTCACCATTCAGGTACTACTAGCATGTCATGTCCGTCACTGCCAAGACAGAACAATCAGGATCTGTACATTTTCATGTATATAAAAAAATTCCTTCATTAAAAAAAATAGGAAAAAGCAACAAAAGAAGCCAAAGTCCTCAGGAGTATGTGGGACAGCTGCCAGCAACAGCGACCTACACTTGCAGGAGCTCACGCATCGCGTTAGAGGTCAGCGGTGTCCGCAGGGTCCTAGGTGGCCACTTGCACAGGCTTGTCATCAGGCGAGGAGACTACAGGGAGGCCGGGAGGACTGGGAGGCCTCTGGCTGCAGCCTGGTCCTCGGCTGCACACCCCGATCACTGGGAGTGAGCATGTCTCCATGGTTTGACGTTTGATGGAGGTTCTCTGTTTTGGCTTATGGATTATACTATTTCCAATGTTGTCATCATGATTTAGCCCAGATTTAGCAGTTTAAACAGCACAGACATGTTCTCTCTCAGTTTTTGTCGGTCAGGAGTTTGGGCTTGACTCAGTGGGTCCTGCAGGC
>NW_004567129.1:2211370-2227808 GCF_000260355.1 Condylura cristata | reverse complement strand
CACTGCTGAGGGGAGCAGCGGGCGGGCCAGGAGAGGTCTGCCGGGCCATGTGGTCACCTCCGGGGCAGGCGGGGATCAAACTCATGTGGAAGTGGCTTTAGATTCTCAGTGCTCTGCTTTAACCAGCTGCGCCACCGGGGAGGGCCGATTTAAGTATATATTATATATAAATAATATAATCCATAAGCCTCCATAAATGTCAGACTGTGGAGACATGCTTACTCCGAATGATCAGGGGTCTAGAGGCAAAACTATAGGAGTTTCTTTTTAGGAGAGCAGAAAGAACATCTTATGTTTGCTGTGATTTCAGCTATGAAAATCAGCACGTGCCCACAGGACAAGCACTAGTGGAGACACGGATGTCGGGGAGGCTGTGGGTTCTGGGGTGATGCTTCTTCCTTCCTACTGCTTTGGGTCCATTTGAGCCCTATGTAGCTTTTCCCTTTGAAATGTGTTTCTGTTTTGCATTTCCCCTCCAAACCCTTGGGGAGACCTGCTCACTGACCAGCAGCTCCCCAGAGCTCCCTTCTCAGGGCCTCCAGCCTGGTGGCCAGGAAGCCGCAGGGACCCCGCCGCGACTCCTCCTCGTCCAGACCACCTGGCTGGCCTCCGGGGAGGCTTCTGTCGCCAGGTAGGGCCACTCCCGGGTGGGTATCCCTCCCCTGAAGAGTTGTTTGTTGCCTCTCATGAGGGAGAGCGAAGCAAGGACCTTCCTGGGTCACATTTTGGCGATGGTACTCCAGAAACATAACGTTTATAGAAAAACCCACCTGCTGGACACAGGGCTCTTTGTCCAGGCGGTGCTGAGACAGTGCCGTGGGGCCGAGGTGGCGACGGAGAACGTGCTCGGTCGTGGCCCATCAGCACCTGAGGGCCAGGGCTGGCCAGGGCACGTCGGGGCAGCAGCCTTAGCACTACGACCTGTGGTAGCACCTCTGGGCTCCTCTGTCTCTTGCCGTCAGCCTCCTGACCTGTCTCTAGTCTGGTCCAAATCCAATGAATTACGCTGGGCAGAGTCCTGTGTCCTTGGCCCTTGTGGGTGGCGACCAACCATGGGTGATGAGTGTCCGGCAGGCAGGGCTGTTTCGACCCCTTGCACAGCCTGACCACAGCTCCCGGTCCCTGCCGGGAACGCTGGGCACAGGGTCCAGCACAGCGGCCTCCGCGTCTCGTCTGCGTCCTCCCCATGCCCGCATTCAGAGGTCCCGGAGACAGCACAGGCAGGAGGTCCCGTGTCCTCAGATGCCCCGTACCACGGCGGTTGCCAGCAGGTCCTGCCAGGCCGCTGGAAGTGCGAGCCCAGGCAAACAACCACTCAACCGCTGCCCAGAACCCCATCTGAGCAGAAAAACAACTTGGGGAGCATGCACTGCAGAAGTTACCTGGGCAGCTCAGGGCCCATCCCTCTCTTAGAAGCGGCTCCAAGGAACTAGGTGTCTCCGCCCTGAGTCACCACGCAGCCTTGCCAGGGAACTCCTGGTGGGATCAACTCACATGCACTTGCGTGCCAGAGCGAAGCGGGTCGGGAGGGGCGCAGCCCCCGCCCCCCCCCCCAATCAGGGCTGTGAAGGCTTGTGACCTGAGCAAGCACCAGCGGGGTTTCCAAGCAGCATTTGTGGGGGGAGCCCAGAGCGGTCCAGTTAGGGGCAGAGTGAAGGGGCGCTGAGTTTTACGCTGTCTGGACAACCCCTGTCTGTCCTCACGCAGCTCCCAGACAGCTCTACATGGTGCTCGTGTGCGCACGGAGCCACACGACCTGGCCGCCTCGGGTCCTTTGAACACTTAGCCCGCTCCTCTCCCAGCTGGGGCTGCAAGCACTGCCTTGGCAGAACACAGTGGAAGGATTAGCTAAGCTCCCAATGGGCTGTGGGTGGGGGACCATGGTCGTCCAGTTTGTTTGTTTGTTTGTTTGTTTGTTTTGTCCTATGACTCTATAAGCAGGCCAGCATCTTTTCAAACTAGAAAAGTAGAATAAAGACAACTGGGATAATGAAAGGCCAGTGGGAGCACAGGGCCCTCCTGTGTCCCCAAACAGGGTCCCGTGCCAGGCATCCTTCCGGTTTATACCAATCAAGGGAGAAGACCAGGGAAGAGACGGGGTGAAACCCCCCAGGACAGATGGAGGCAAAGGCTTGCGCCTCCTGCATGTCCCTGTTGCTTGTCCTGAGAGGCAGGTTGCTATGGTGATGGGAGGGGGTTATTTGCTTGTTCTGTTGTGCACACCACAAGCTTTTGTCAACTTCAACTCATTTGAAGTCACTGGTAGTGACATAGGGCCCCCAGGTTGTAACAGGAATGCCTGGGTGTCTGGCCCCTAAAGTGACAGGTGACAAGGGCGACCCAAGATACAAGGGGTTCTGGAGGAGCCTCCGGTGGGCGTCGGTCTGAAAGTGTGCAATGATGGTGGGTCCTGGGTTCGTGTAGAGGCAGCACTCCTGAGGGGCAGGGTCCCAGCACCCCTGCAGGAATTAGCATGTTGAGTTCAGGGGAGTGGGGAGAGAAAATCAGGGGGTCCACAGCAGGCCGAAGAGCTGCCAAGTGTGCAGAGTCTGGCAGAGCCCAGAGGCTGAGTCCCCTGCTGCACCAGCGAGGTGTTTTCTGCTCTTGGCTGCCACCCAGTGTACCCTGCCCTCCTGGCGGACAGCCTCACTCCCTGTCTCACCTGCCAGGGTTGGGGGAGGGGGGCGTTCAGCAGGAGTCCTTGACCCAACAGGGCAAATAGGTGGTTCTGGCAAGTGTGGGATGCTGCCTTGAGGCTGCAGCTGCAGGGCCCTGCCTCTGACCAGCTCCTTTAGCTCATGTTTTAAACACGAAACAGACTCTGTGCTCACTGCTGATCTAAAAGGCACGCACAGTCCCCACAGTCTATGCCCCCCGGGGAGAGGAGATTTTACACAGATAAACTCCCAAATAGACACTGTGGCAGTGGTAGAAAATGATAAGCTTATTGGGTGGGATAGGAGGGCTGGTCAATGTCCACTTTGTAAATTACCCCCAGTGATTAAGCAACAAGAAATCATATTCTCTCTCATGGCTTCTGTGAGTCTGAAATGTAGAAGAGACTCACTGGTGGCCTATTTCTACTCTGGTGTGTGGTGCTCTACTAGAGGACACGAAGCTGGGTGCTAGAATCATCTGGAGACCTCCCACTCCCATGCGGACCCAGCTGCTGTCAGCAGGCCCCTGTCCCACGTGGACATTCTGAGTGTCTTGAGCTTCCTCACAACATGGCAGCTGGCTCTCAGGACGCCATATTGCTCTGTGTGGGCTTTGGAAAACCTCCCCTGTTGCTTCGCCATTTCCTATTGGTCGAGCAGCTTAATGATGCAGCCAGGGCCAAGCCGGGAAACAGACTGCCTCCTGAGAGGAACAGCTGCCTGAAACAGCATGTGGGAGAGGCCACATTTAGTGGCTCAGCCGATGTAGGAAGTGACTGCCTCCCAGAAGCAAGCCATGTGGATTCAGACTTTTGGGGTGAGCGAGAGCTTGACACGTTACAGGAAGACTCATTCCATGATATAAAATGTGTTATAGATACATTATACACACATATATATTTTTAAAAATCACCTTTCTTTTAAATTTGTCTGGAACCCCATTTAGTCCTGTGCCCAGGACCCTCGGGTCTCCACCATGCAGAATGCAGCCATCTTCCTGGAGGCCAGCCTTTGTTGGGGTCTCCTCTCTGTCTCTGCCAAAGCCCAGCCCGTGTGCCCACCACCTGTGCACCCATCCCAACTGCCCAGTGGCCTCAATATTCATGCAGCAAAGGCTCTCCAAGAGCTTCTATTTGGAAAACACAGCAGCCACTCATCTCCTCCCTAGGCCTAAGGTGACTTACAGCCCTGACCTCCCCGTATTAGGGTATGTAGAAGGGCAGGAGATTGGGGGGCAGGGTTTGACATTTTGCAGTGCTGACAGCAGTGGGAAGCAGACTCCACATGTTGGAGGGAACCATCCTGCTGCTTGTGCTTACGTGACAGTGTGGCACTGCCTCAGTTTCTCCGAAGGTACAAAACGGCTTGGCCTGGAATGATCTCCGAGGCCTGCTCCCACCTTGCATGTAGGAGAGTCCCCGTGAGCAAAGCCAAGTGTAGAGTTAAGTCAGCAGCAGCTGGGAGCCCACCCCCGCCTGCGAGCAGAGCCTCACAGACAGAGCTAAACTGCCAGCTGCTCCCCACATGTGGGCGGCCGCCCGGCCACCGGCCAGGGAGAGCTGGCTCCAGTGCCAGCCAGGGTCAGGCGCCCTAAGGCCCACTTCTCTTGTCTCTCACACACATTTCCCAAACAAATCCCAACCCTTTTCCCAGCTGCCTGGTCACCCCACTGGCTGCCGCCTAGTTGGCTTCTGGGAAACCCCACAGACCTGTCTCCGGGCGGAGGTGGGGTGGCATTAAGACCCTAGGTGCCCCATGTCACTGCCATGCAGGGGACAGGTCAACAAACGCCTTCACCAAGAGCTGGGTGAACTTCGGGGCCACCTGGCTATTTCCCTGTCAAGAAGCTGCCATTTGGTCAGATTAGGGGCCAGGGTTCCTGGGGTAGGGGGACCCTTTCCTCTAGGTCCTGAGCTGGGATTTCTACTCACTTCCAGTTGTTCTTCACTGTGGGCCTCACCCAGCCACGAGTGTGCCCGGAGGCCCTGGGTGGCCTCGGCTTCTCTGTCCCCTTGAGCGCTCATCTGCCCCGTCACCCCCTTCTGACTGAGGGCTTGTGATTCTGTGTGACCCTACTCGGCCCCCAACCAAGAAAGCCATATTTCCCCTTAGAGCTGGGGCCTGGAGCCTATCTTTCCACTGGGTTGGGGGGATCTGGGGGTGCTCTGGTTTCCAGGGCCTTCCCCGTGTTCAGACTATATTTGGGACCAAATATAGCTCCTCTCTTATCAAGGGCCCACATGTGTCTGATGTCAAGATGATGGTCTTATATTCTTATTCTTACATCTCAAGAACCCCCTTTCACCAGGGAAAAAGACGCAAGGGCTAAGGTTTTGCAGTCAGGATAACTCAGACCTGACCTAAGGTCCCCCACCCTCTTGAGGGCGCCCGCTCCTAACTGCCACCCCTTCCCCAGCCCCAGCTGAGTCATGCCTCCCTCCCACGCCAGCTGGGGCAGTATTCATGGGCAGGCACCTCCTTTGGAGAAAACAGCTCGCTGTGAGTCAGGACAGGCCTCTGGGATGGGCTGTGGAACCATTTCTCCCCCACCCCCACCCCAGCACCCCACCTTGACCGGGCTGGGGCTGCCTGAGCAGTGGTCCCAGTGTGTGCTGTGTCTGCCCCTGGAGTGACCTGGTAGTAGGGAAAAGCTCCCCTTTATTTTACCCCCTGCAAATCGCTCCCCACTATCCCCAGATCAGGAAAGTGGTCTCCCCCAAAGCTGCCATTCCTAGGGAAGCTCTGACCCAGGAATCTGGGTCCCTCCCTGGCACGCTCACCCTCACCTCACTGGGTCCCCCTGACCCTCTCACATCCCTGGTGGCAGTCTCAGGCTCTGCACACAGCACACAGTGGGGCTCCCTCCCACCCCCCAAGGCTGAGACAAGGATCCCAGCTGCTACCCTACCTGCCCGTGCCCTCCCCCAGTCCCTTAGGACACTGGTGCGTCACATCGGGCAGTGAGTCACATAGGTGACTGCGCACCTGTGTCTGCCGTTAGACACAGAGGACTCTGGCCTGCCCTCGTCTCTGCAGGCTTGGAGAAGACAGTAAACGTACAACCAGCTGCTCTCTGGCTCCACTGCTGGCCCCTGTAGGCCACAGTCCACGCTGAGGCCAAAGTGCGAGGTCCCTTCCCCTGTTTAAACCCTTCAGGAACTCCTCGTTTACTTTAGCGCACAGTTCAAACCCTGTGGTGTGGCCTACAGGGCTTCTTGTGTGTCGGCCCTGGACAGGCTGCTCCCATTCCTGGGTCCCCTCCACTGCACCCCAGGCTCAGCCTCTGGCACTCGCCTGTGGAGCTTGGCGTGATTGCTCCTGCTCGTTCATGGATCTCTCTTGCCCATGGTCTGTCTCAACCTGCACTGCACATTAAAAATACTGCGAGTGTGGCCTGGACGTCGAGATTCAAAGTGCCTCGTGTGACTGTAATGTTCAGCCAGGTCTGAGGAAATTTAAGTGTGTAGCACCGCATAAAGGAACCAGCACCCACTAGATGCTGGCTGCCCTGGCGCAGGATCCGGGCCCCAGTCACCGATGTCCCTGGGGTCTGGCACTTGGGAGGTCCCACCCAGGACTGGCTGGATGAGTGAGATGAACCCAGACAGTCCAGGAAGCTGGAATATCTGCTGAATATCCCATAGCCGGCCTTCCACTGCCCTCCCCCAGCCCACCCTCCCTTTTTAATTAATATATTTCATTTCTCACCGAAAATGAATGAGCAGAAAGTACAAAAACATGCATATAATCTCCCCCAGTACTTATACCCCCAAGACGTACATTTATTGCAACTGGTCAAGCTATATTATCACTCCAAAGTCCATAGTTAGGGTTCGCTCTTGGTGCTGGATACTCTGTGGGTTTGGACAAATTTCAAACGACATATTTTTATATTCTAGCATCACATTGAATCATTTTGCTGCTCTAAATGTTTTCTGCTCATCTCCTCACCCCTTACTTGGTGACCGGCAATCATTTTATTTTTCTTTATAGTTTTGCCTTTTCCAGGATATCATGTAACTGGAATCACATTCCTTCCAGGTTGGTTTCTTTAAGTCGTGATGTGCATTTAAATTTCCTCAATCATTTTTAAGACACAACAGCTCTTTTTAGTATAGAATAATATTCCCTCTTCAGAATGCCCCACAGTTCATCCATTTATCTACTGAAGGTCATCTTGGTTGTTTGTACATTTTAGCAATGATAGTCGTGAATTTGAGGAAGAGCTGACAGTGACAATACTGAGCCTTTCTATCCATGAATATGGGCTATATCTCCACTGATGTAGTTTTTCTTTGATTTCACTCAGAGTTTTTAGTTTTCCTCATAAAGATAGTATATATATTTTCATAGGTTTATGTAACTGCTTCATTTGGGATTGCTAAGTGCAAGTGGTAATGTTTTCTTCAAAATCTCATTTATTCATTGCTGACATACAAGAAAATGATTAACTTTTATGTACTAGCATTGTATCCATCTACCTTGTCATTATCATATAGTAACTAAAGGACCTTAGCTGTTCTTGCGTATTTTCCACAAAGGTGACCATATCATCTATAGAAAGCTTTATGTCTTCCCTCCCGTGTGTGTGTGCATGTACACTTGTGTTTGTGTATCCGTTTGTGTGCCTTACCACAGTAACTAGTAAAACAGGGGTGGACAGGGCTACAAAAGGGCAACAAGGCAGGAGGCCAGATGGAAGGATGGGACAGTCACCCACTTGTCCAGGCTCTGAGACCAGAGAGCCACCAAAAAGTCCCAAAAGGCCAAAGGCCAAAAACCAAAACCAAGGGTTATAGCAGCACAACACCCACACAGTGGGGACCTGTGGGCTACAGCCGAGCAAAGGACAGCGTCTGATGAGAGGACAGGTCACTCTCTGTGGCTTCTCACCTGCGCACAGTTGCCAGAGACCTCAGGCTCCAGGAACTACCATGGGGTTTACTTCACAAACAGGGGAAACAGTGGTGGCTCCCTCACCCAAGTAGCATCAGTGATGGTCACCACCGGTCACCAGGAGTGCTGGACAGCACTGGACAGTGGTGATGGCCACTGGTCCCTCAGAGGCAGTGTCAGATATGTGCCCAATATGAACAGCTCTTTGTGAGTCATCAGGCTATACCAACAACAAACACCTCTTTGAGACACCAGGGCCTTCGGCGATTCTTTCAGGCAATGTCAGAGACAGGACCAGGGCCCAGTCAGTGACAGAGTCCTGCAGCTCCTCTCCCCGACTTGGAGGTCAGCTGCTGGATGCTTCTTTTCCTTTTTCTTCAGAGGCCAGAACGGAGTCTTCCTCTTGTTCTTCCTTCTGAGGGTGTAACTGGGCCTGGCGTCCTCATCTCTTCCTCCGGCTGGTGTCTCCTTTTCTTTTGAGGGCTTTCTCCTTTGGGGGCTGGTGTGGGCGGCTCTCCTAGCTCCCTCCAACCCTGGCTTATACCCTCTTTCAGGGTGCCTCACCCACAAACCTGATTGGACCATTTAGCACCAATCAGCTCACAGCTTGTATCTGATTGGTCCATTACAAAAAACGGCAGTTATTGAGCTCTGAGCAGCGACTGCCACAACTGACTTGTGGAGCCACAGGTGAGTGAACAGCACCTGTTGCCGGCACCTGTGCTGAGGTGCCTGGGTTCCATAGCACCAGGACTTCCGTTCCATGGCTGGAAAGCACTGGTGAGAGGGAGTGTCCTTGTCTTGTTTAAAAGTTGTTCTTATTTAAAAGTTTCAAGTTTCTGACCATTAAGTGATGTTAACTGTAGGTTTTTATCCAAGGTCTTTATTAAGTAGAAGAAATATCCCTCTATTCTTAACTTCCTGATAGATTTTCTTTTTTTTTAATGTCATAAATGAATGTTGGTGATTGTTAACCAACATTTCTACTGATATGATGAAGTCATTTTTCTTCTTTAAATTATAATGGGTGACATTCATTGATTTTTTCTTTTTAAATATTGGATCATTCTTTCATGTTTGGGAGAGGAGCTGCCCATCCTCAGTGGTGGGAAGACGCTATTCATAACTGTCTTTGTGCAGGACAGGACTGGACACAACTTTGGGTAAAGTAGATGGCAATTAACTCATTTCTTTCCCATTTGTTAAATAAATCCCTTTGTTGCTATTTCCTAAGCCTGAGCAGTCTTGCAATTGTGCTCATGTGTGAAGAACCCAGACAGTAATGGGAAAGTGTTTGGGCAGTGGGGCCTTGGCGAGTTCAGCGTCCCCTGCCATCTGGTATCAGTTACTTCTTTTAATCTGTTGTTGGATTTGTTAATAGTTCATTGAGGATTTTCACATTTATGTTTATGAGAGAGGTGGATCTATTGTTTTCTTTTCTTGTTATGTCTGTGTCTGGTTATGGTATTAAAGTAATGTTGACCTAATAGAATTAGTTAGTAAACGTCCCCTTTACTTCTGTCTTCCAATAGCAGTTGTAGAGAATATAAATCTCTTCTTTAAAAATTTGGTGGAATTTATCAATAAATGCATCTGGGCCTGATGCTGGGCCTATTTAGATGGTCTATATGAGCTTGTGTATGTTTTACCAAATTGTCTTTCAAGAACTGGTTTATTGCATCTAGCTTATCTAATTTGTGTGTGTATTCCTTAATTAGCTTTTAAGTATCTGTAGGATCTGTAGTGGTAGCTCCTCTTTCATATCTGATATTAATTTGTGATTTCTGTTCCTTATTCAGCATGGCTAATAAACTAGAAGCTTTTCAATTTTATTGCCATTTCAAGAATCAGCTTTTGGTTTTGTGATATATCTCTCTGAATCTCTTTCTTGTTTATAATTTCATTGATTTCTGCTCTGACTCTTACTGCTTATCTCTTTCTATTTTGGGTTGTTTTTTTTTTTTAATTTTTTTAAAGATTTATTTATTTATTCATACAGAACTGGGGTACAGGCCAGAGATGCAGAGGGTGAGAAGATTCACCAGAGACAGAGTGGGGAGCAGAACAGGCAGATAGACGAAGTACACTGCTGAGGGGAGCAGCAGGCGGGCCAGGAGAGGTCTGCCGCACCATGTGGATCTCCTCCGGGGCAGACAGGAATCGAACTCATGCTGAAGTGGATTTAGCTTCTTAGTGCAGTGCTTTAACCCGCTGCGCCACCAGGGAGGGCCATATTTTGGGTTTATTTTGCCCCTCTTTTTCTAGTTTCCTAAGGTAGAAGCTGAGATTGTTGATTGTAGATCTTCCTTTCATGCACTCAATACATGCTCTAACTTCCTTTATAGTCTTGTTTTCTACATTTTACAGCTTCTGGTAAGTTGAGCTTACTTTTTTAATTTAATTCAAAATATGTATTAATTACAGTTGAGAGCTCGATTTTGATCCATGTGTTATGTAGAAACATTATTTAATTTTCAAGTACTTTGGGACTTTCCATATACCTTTCTGCTATTGATCTCTAGTTAAATTCCACTGTGATTGTAGAGCAGACATTCTTCAATTTCTATTCTTCTACTCCTTTATATTTGCAAAGCTGTGTATCATGATCCAGAATATGTTTTATCTTAGTGAATGTCTGATCTGTTGGCATTGAAGTAGTCTACAGATATCAATTATATCCAGTTAATTGATGCTGTTATCAAGTTCAACTATGTTTTTTTAATTGATTTTCATTTGCTGGATCTATTTCTGATAGAATGGTATTTAGTCTCCAACTATAATAGTGAATCTGCCTGCTTCTTGCAGTGTTTGCTTTGTGTATTCTAATACTTTATTGTTATGTGGATTCATGAAAGGGTTCTTAGAAAACCGATCCCTTTATCATGTAAGCCACTCTTCTCCCTGATAACTTCCTTGATCTGAAGTCTGGCCTGTCTGAAATGAAATATGAGCTTCTGGTTTATATCATTTGAAAGGCAGGGACAAAATTCCAGGTAAAAGGAACAACAGCCTTTAGCAATGTAGGGGGAAAGGGGAGATTGATTACAGCATGAATGGTACACACTAAAGGGACTCAGTGCTATGTGCTCATTTCCATGGCAGAAATGTATTGAAAAAATTCCATGTGCCATGCTCTGTCCCATGACAGAGTGTCAGAAAACCTCTGTCTAGATTGGGGGTCAAGCTGCCTAAGCTATGTTGGAGGATGAGACAAAGCTAACTAGGAAAGCTATAATCTTGAGATTATTCTTTGTCTTTTGGTGAGTCTGTGACAGTATGAACTTTACCAGTGCCCCTAACTTGTTCCCCCTGAAGATGGTGGAGGGGACTAAGACTGGGTATTTTCCTTCCCCCAGGTTGGTTAGTTTTTTAAAAGCCCAATAGTTTTGGTTTTAGTAAAATGACTTGAGTCTTGTTGAAAAAAAAGATGTTCTGGCATATTTTAAAATGGTTCCTTTGCCTTTCCCCTACTGGGAGCACAAGGGTATTCACTCAGCAGTGATGAGTGAAGTAAAAGTCACAGAATTGTGGAGTCCCCCTGGAATTTTTGACTTCACAATTTCCCACATCAAGACTCCAGCATTTTGTCCATATACTCAGCCTTTCTGACCTTGCTACTGCTTCTTGAAAGTTCTAACTCATGAGTTTCAGCTCTGGTGGTTGTGAGTCTCTGTGTCCAACCTGTCTATGTCTCCAGTTTAGGGACAGTGACTTGCCATGTGACCGCACTTCTCTGAGGTACCTAGGAAGAGTTGCTGTTTTTCGGTTTGCTCTACTTTTCACCTGTTAGAACACAGTGATGCGTTCTGATGTGAGATAAACTGCTTACATCAGAAGTCCCTTCCTCTACCTTCTCATTGCCCTCCTCCTGCAATCCCTCCCTACTTGTCCATAGGCCTAGCAACTGCTTCTCTGGGTCCCCCTAAGGCAGGAAGTGAAAAGTATATGCTGAGGAGGTTAAATTTGAGCAGTAGATGTGAACTAGCAGGTGGTATGGGAAACCACCAGCAACTACCCTTTCCCCCTCATCCTGCCCTCCCCCACTCTCTATCCTTCCTCTTTGATGCAGTTAAGGTCCAAGGCCTATAAATGCCCAGCATTCTTCCCTAACCCACCCCCACCCTCACCCCCCCACAACAAATGGGCCCCATCCTAGCTTTCCTAGTTAGCTTTGTCTCATCCTCCAAAATAGCTTAGGCAGCCTGACCCCCAATCTAGACAGAGGTTTTCTGACACTCTGTCATGGGACAGAGCATGGCACATGGAATGTTTTCAATACATTTCTGCCATGGAAATGAGTACATAGCACTGAGTCCCTTTAGTGTGTACAGTTCATGCTGTAATCAAATAGTCACAAAGATGGTTTCTCTTCAAGGCCATGAGGACTTGCTTACATTCCCTACACTTAGCACAATGTGACATAGTAGATGCTCAATAAATATTAGTGAATGGATGAGTGGATGAGAGAAGTGAGTTGAGTTCCTCTCCCAGCATAGGAGTGCATGGATACCCACGTCCTATATGGTGGCAGCAGCGGAAAGGCTTTGTAATAGGAGAATGAACTCACTGGTGTCCCAGGGAAATCTTCACCAAGACAATCCTGCACCCTGGGGCCAAATTCCTTGAGGATTATGCTGAGACATGTTTTATTCCCCCTTGGGTGGATACACTGGCATGGCAGGAAAGGAAGTGTTTTCCCAGACAGAGAGTCAGCGGGCAGGCCCTGGGTGGGAGGAGAGCTTGTCAGAACCAGACACTCAGAAACCAGACAGTGTTCCCAGCACCTCCTGACTCATCTAGAAATGGTTCCTCCAACACAGGGTCTGAGCCCCCGTGATGGCTGGTCAGTGGGATGAAACTAAGACAAAGGAGACTCTTGGAGCCCAAAGGAAGGTGGGAGTAGGGCTGGCGGGGAAGGCTGATGCCAGGCAGGTTGGAGGTGGGTGGCTGAGCCCTCTCCTCAGTGGTAGGGACAGAGTTAAAGAGCTCACTGAGCTGGCTGTCGACTACCATCAGCCCTGAGGGGGGCAACCTGTGAGGTTCTCACTCTTCCCAGTGTGAGACTGAGATTGGTCAGGAGTGTGCAGAAGGTGAGAGCTGAAAGGACCCGTAGGCTTACTGTGATGATGGAGAACAGGCCCAGGGTAGGGAGGACCATGTCATGAGTCTTGGGAAGCCAGCAGGTGACCACAGCCTGGCCAGATGTCCCAGAGCTCCAGGGCCACATTGACCTCTGTTGACAGGTTCATTTAACCTCTCTGAGCCTCAGTGTACCTATCTACACTGAGAATAACGGGGACCAACTGACATCATCTGGACCTCTCTAGACCCATGGAAGAGTATACATTATTCCAACCACTTTGGAAACAGGTGCATCCCCTACGACCTAGCTGTTCCACTCGCAGGAGAAATCCACGCCCCAGAGAAATCTATGCCTGGGTCACCCAAAGACCCTTGCCCTACCTTTCACAGAAGCGCTGTGACAGCTCCAGCTAGAAACAGCCATCATGCACACGGGCACAGATAGAGAAACCCTGGCATGGTCAGGGACAGAAGGCTGCGCAGATGAGAGGGAAGATCGTCAGCCACACAAGAAAAATCAGCGTTGGGGAGGAGTGACCAGACTGACCGGAGCACAGGGAATATCGCTCACCTAGAGGGAAGACAGCGACAGCGGAGTCAGTCTGGCCCTCAGCCGCAGCCTAGAGATCCCACCTGGGGAAGTTGGAGAGGCCTCTGGCTGCTGGCTGTGCTGTATTTTTGGCCAGGTTGGCCATTACCGGGTATGTTCAGTTTGTATAAATTTACCAGATTTGCACACACGACATGTGCACGGTCCAGTCTGCGTCACACATCAGTACAGATGTTCCACAAGGTGCAGCTGCTCCCCACCCCACCAGGGGCCCCCATTAAGCCAGCAGTTGGCCGTCAGCTGTGCCCTTGAAGAGAGGAGAGCCTTCAGCCTGGCAGAGTGAAGGAAACTTGGAGGTCTGAAATGGCGGGATGCAGAGCTCGGAAGGGAGGGGAGTGGACCTCAAGGCCACCTTTCACTGGACAGCAGACAGCGCAGAGCTTCCATCTGCAGCTGCGTCCGGCGTCCTGTGTCCTGGCACAGAGCCAGCGCTCAGGCACCACTAAGGACACAAGGTCAGTCCGGAGCCCATGCAGCCCAGAGTGCTGTCGGCATTGGCCAGGGGTGCCAGCAAGCACCACCTTCCCCCAGACCCGGGCTTCATGCCTGCCCTCAGGGCATTGCTGTCTGCCCCCGGAGCTACCCACGAGGCATGGCTTTCCCTTGGGGAACCAAACATCCTGTCTTCCTTTTAGGTGCACCCCTTTGGGGCCACACGGAAGGGAAGGCCCTTTCCACTTCCTTTAACATTCAGGAACCTGAATGCTGGGGCCCCTAACCCCCACCCCCTGCCCCCACCTCCTTTTTCCCCTCTTGTTCCCCACACGATGGGTTGAATTGTGCCCCCCTAAAATTCCTATGTTGAAGTCGTAACCCCAGAACCTCAGAATGTGACCTTATGTGCATAAAGTGGTCGATGATGTAACTTGATGTAACTAGTTAAGGTCGGGTCACCGAATGCCTGGCATCCACGCCAAAAGGGGAAATCGGGGAAGAGACTGCCCCAGGAGGGGGATGATGTGCTCTCAACGCAGGAGGAGGGCGCGAGGCAGGGGAGGCTCCGGTTGGCTTGGCTTTGCCTTCCAGCCTTCTCTCTGAGACTGGCAGCTTCTCCCCACTACCCCAACTGTGCCCCACTGCCCCCATAACGCCTGTACCCCCCCATAGCTCGGTCCTCACCCAGCTGCTTGGGCACCCCCCCCCCATCTCTTGATCTCTCCTCTCCTCTCCTGCTGCTTTAACTTTCCTGGGAGGAGCGCTAGAGCACCCTTCTTTCTGTTATCTAAATTCCCCAATTCTTCCTGCTTTGTCCCTGGTGCAAACCCCTGCTGTGGCTACCCCTGCGTCCTGGTGCCATCAGCACCCCCAGCTCTAGACGACTGCAGGGGTACCACCCAAGACCGCCTTGCACAGATCTACAACTTAAACATCAACTAAGGAAATTTCATTCCGACTCACTGCTGTTCGCCACAGTCCAGATTTCAATTTCATCAGCTGCCCTGAATCAGGTCCTTTGAAGCATTTTTCGGCCCTGACCTAAGAGCCAACCTGGAAAGGAAAGCCGCTCCCCTTCAGAGGACACCCATCTCCCAGGGCTGTACCCCGTGGCAAGGGCCCCTCCTGCCTGGCCCAAGGTGAGTCTGGGGTGGGGGGGAGGTTTACTTCTGCACCAACATTTGCAATCCCGCTTGGAACCCCCAATCTCTCCCTCTACTCGCAGGTGGTGGTTTGCCACGGCCTGGCTGCCAGCTTCCCTAGGTCCAGATTCTGGCTCATCTCTTCATCTAGGGGCCAGGCCAGCCCTCGGCCAGCACCACAGGCGAGCAAGGCCAGTGCTCAGCAGGATCAGCAGACCTGGACCTCAGTCTTGGCCAGGTCTTGTGGCCTCTGGCAGGTTATTTAACACCTGCAATGGGCAGATAATGCCGCCTAGATTGCAGAAAGGCCTGAAAGCACAGTATACCCAGGAGCAAAGCAGGGAGGGAGGGGTGTGAGAGCAGGAGAGAGGAGGAAGGAGGGAGGAGAAGGGGGAGGGGGAGAGACGGACAGCAGGGGGCACACTGAGGTGGCCCAGATACATCCTGCTGCTCCCAGAGTGCAGGATTTCCAGCAGAGGCAGTGGGGCACAGATGAGATGGGGCGCAGACAGGGCGCCAAGGAGCAGCAGCCCCGAGTTCTTGCGTGCTCCCTGCGCCTTGCTGTTCCCAAGCTCAGCGGACAGGGACCCTCATGTGAAGGCCAGTGCATGTGATGCCACGAGAAACCCAGCAAAGAAGCCCCCTGACAGAGACCCAGCTGCCTCCTGTACACCAGACACTTGATAACCTGCTCATAGATCAGCCCAGCCAGGGGACACCTTTACCTGCGCACAGAAAAACGTCCTGGGTCCCGTTGGCCTGGGGATCCCAACACCAAACCTGGACCTGGGCTCGGGGGCTGGATTTCCCTAGAGGTAGGAAGGCCCAGCTGCCCCAGGAACAGGCTTACTAGCATCAGGTTCCAGGGCAACAGCTGGATCCACTTACAGGAGGGGCCCGAGAGCAAGGCGGGCTGCTGGCCAGCCCCCTCGGGAGGGCCTGAGCCTGCAGTTCCCTTTTCCACGCAGATAGAGTTGCTGAGGACGCTGCCGGCCCACCCGGGGCCCCAGCTCCTTCCCAGCAGTCTGGGGAAGGCAGCAGCACCCTGCAAGCAGCCTTTGTCCTGTACACCAGTGCCCGCCACCTCTCAGGTTTCCTTCCACATGACCTGACCTCCACCCAGCGCTCTGTGGGCTTTGCATGCGGCGGGTGACATCCCACCTGTAGCGTGGGATACGCACACACGCGCATCCACAGACAGGGGCACTCTGTCTGGCCTGGACGCCCCTCCCTGCGCCGGCCGGAGTCCCGCCGCTCAGCCTGGGGGTCGGCCAGCCTGACCCGCTGCCGAGGGGGCCATGGATGGGGGAGATCAGGCTGCCCAGCAGGACCCCTTCCTGCACCGTGCTGCCAATAAGATACTGAGGAGTGACCGTGTTAATGGGTGTGCTGGGAGCCCTCCTCAGACCCGGGTCCGCTGACCAGTATTCGAAGGCCATCAGTGGCTTTTATTTTAATCCTTAAGTAACTGGAGTCTTGACAAAGATAAAAAGTGTGTGCCCCAAACCACATACTTAGTAAATGACAGTGCTGCGAGGGCGTCTAACAACAAATGATAACATTTCCCCACGGGTGGTCTGATGCCCGCAGGTCCCTTGGGGCGGGTGGGGTGGGGG
>NW_004567129.1:2190811-2211270 GCF_000260355.1 Condylura cristata | reverse complement strand
TGGGGGGTGGCCTGAGACGCTGTCTGAAAAGGGCGTCTTCCCAATTTTCAGTCTTGGAGGTGTGAGTTGAGGTTGAAGACTCCTGAGAGGTGATCTGGGAAGAGATCTCTGAGAACCCCCTTTTATGAGAAGACAGTTTTCTGGCTTTGCTGAGCTGGGAAGCGGGTGGGGAAGCAGAACTTTGGACTCTGGGAGTAGGACAAAGAGACGAACTCTGGGGATGGCTTGGTCATTCATATCAACAACTTTTAAATATGCTTATTATGGCCCTCCCTGGTGGCACAACGGGTTAAAGCACCACATTATGGAGCTCTCTGCAGCCACTGCAGCATGAGTTCGATCCCCCACCAGGGAGCTGACGCACACAGTGCGGCAGACCTCTCCTGACCTGCCCGCTGCTCCCCTCAGCAGTGTATTTCAGTCCATCTGTCTGTTCTGCTCCCCACTCTCTCTGGTGAATCCTCTCACCCCCCACCCCCATTGGCATGTACTCCAGTTCTTGTATGCATAAGTAAATAAGTAATAAGCATATTTTAAAAAAAAAGATTTATTTATTTGTGCATACAGAACTGGGGTTCAGGCTAGAGGTGTGGTACGTGAGAGGATTCAGCAGAGATAGAGTGGGGAGCAGAACAGACAGATCTACTGAAATACACTGCTGAGGGGAGCAGCGGGTGAGACAGGAGAGGTCTGCTGCGCCATGTGGGTCACTCCCTGCCTGGGGATCAAACTCAGGCCATAGCAGTGAGAGCACTGAGATTTCACCCCAAGGCCACCAGGGAGGCCCTGTGCTTACTTTTTAACTGTGCAGACCCCCAAGCTGAGCTTAGAGGACTGTTCATGAGAAAAGAGTTAACTATTAGATGCATTTAGAGACTGGCCCTGAAGATATAACTGACTTGGGGTCGAGTGACTCACGTGTTTTAGTGTTTGTCCTCTGCGTTGTCTCGGCTATGAGCAGACAGCCATTGTTAGCACCTCTCTGATATTCACCCCCTTTTTCTGGTAAGTTCAGCAGCCCCTGTGATGACAGTGTGTTCCAGGCACGTGACCAAGCCATGGCCAGTCAGAATCTTCCCATGTGGCCACAGTGATCGGTGCACACCACCCACTCCAGGCCAGTGGGATTCAGTCCTGAGGTTTTTGTTGGAACTATCGGGAAAAGAAACTCTTTCATGGTTCTTATGAAGCTATAGGAAGTGAACTTGGTGTTCTTGATAACCATCCTGCTACTCAGCTCCAGCTGGGGGTGACACCCTATGTCGAGGGAAAGTATGTGACATGGGGACCCAAGTCCTCCTTTTGCTCATGTGGGCTGCCAGCTGCAAAGTGACAGTGACCTTGGAGGGCATCGTGTGGTTTGTGGCTGAAACCAAACAGACCTCCCCATTTAGGCCACTTGCTGTGGAGCTTGATGCAAATGACCCTGGGGTAGAAACTAGAGTGCGAGCAAGGACCCTGTGTGCAAGGGGGAGCCTCCTGGCTCTGGGTGGGAACTCTGGATGGCACCCAAGTCGTCTGCTCCTGTAACTCTCTGATGTCCAAAACTCCCCTTGATGGGCAAGGTAGTAAGGCACAGGGTGCTCTAAGAAAGTACAGAGAAGATGGAGCTATAAAGATTGACTAGAGAAGGCCTTGCTGGGCCTTGAGGATTAAAAACGTACCCATTGGCTTCAAGGTATCTTCAGCTGTGTTCGTGAGTCAGAGCTTGCCCAAAAAGCACGACCTAAAAGCATATTTTCTGAGTAGCCAGGAGAGGCTCAAGGCACTTCTAAACCATTTGTTTTATTTTTATTTATTTTTTTTTAAAGATTTATTTATTTGTGCATACAGAACTGGGGTACAGGCCAGAGGCTCAGGGGCGGCGAGAGGCTTCACCAGAGACAGAGTGGGGAGCAGAACAGGCAGATCAACGAAGTACACTGCTGAGGGGAGCAGCGGGCGGGTCAGGAGAGGTCTGCCACACAATGTGGTCACCTCTGGGGCAGGCGGGAATCGAACTCATGCGGAAGCGGCTGTAGACTCTCAGTGCAGTGCTTTAACCCGCTGCGCCACCAGGGAGGCCCCACCATTTGTTTTAGATATTGCTGGCGGCAGGAATCTTAGGGAGACTGAAGAGGATGTGGGGTGGAGAAGACATCCCACCATCGGACATTCGACCAGATGCTGAAATCCTAAGGCAGCTAATAAAAAGGCACCCACATTTTTTCTTTTAAGCTGGAATCTCATCCTGTGAGAAGTTAGGGCTATGAAGTCACCCGGACCAATTAATTAAATGTCTGGGGTTACAGACCTTTGATTTTCAGGGGAAACTGCCTTCCCAGGAAATGGGCTGCTCAATCTGGAGGATGAACCTCGCCTTTGATGTCTGACAGTTCTGTCTTGAAATGACCATGGACACGGGTTCCTCTGATTTGGGCTTGAGAGCTGGATCAATGTGACAGCTTATAGCTATTACCACATTCCTTTTTAAGTTCTTATTGAAAAGCTCTTCAAGAACTTTGGAGTTTACTTTAATACCCCTTATTTTTCTAGGCTAGTAGTCATGGGCCTGAAAAATGACAAATGTGCGATTTTAGTTAAGAATGTGCTTTTTATTTTTCTTTTGAGTTTCCTAACTTCAAAGGTAGTTTTTAGTGTCTGACACCACATTGGCAGAGACCAGTAAGAAAGGAAGGGGATTGAAATTGGCAAATTGCCTGGAAATGAGAGAGAAAAAGCACTTCCTTACGGAGTTCCTAGCTTAGCCAAGTCTACAAAGAAATAAACAACATGTCATTTTTTCCTTTTAAATGTTCTTTTAAAATTTTATAAAAGTGATTCAAATATGCTTTTTTATAAATCAAGGGATACAGATGGGCTAATAATGAAAAGCAATTGTTTCTTGCTTTGCCCAATCCTGCTCTGGCACTTAAGAAGGAATCGCTTTGAACTCCACATCTCTGATACCCCACTTAAACAGCAACTTTTTTTTTATTGAGGTATAATTAATGTGCAACAAAATTCATCCCTTTAAAGTGAAACCTGGTAGGGTTTTTATATCTATAAATATATATATTCATAACAATGTGCAACCATCACTACTACCTAATTTTGGAACATTTTCTGTTTTTGTGGGGTTACGTCTGCCAGACAGCCCATGTAAATGGCATCATGCAATATGTGACCATTTGTAGTGGCGCCTTTCATCTTGCCAAATGTTTTAAAGTTTGATCCATGTAGTATTATATATAAGCACTTCATTTTATGGCTGAATCGTATTCTACTGCATGAATATACCACATTTTATCCACTCATCAGTTGATGAACATCTACCTGGGTTGTTTCCTCTGTGGGACTATTATGAATAAATTCTGCTATGAGCATTCATGTACAAGTGTTTGTGTGGACACAACGTTTTTAACTCTTTGGGGGTATATATATAGTTATATATATAGTTGAATATATATATAGAATATAGTTGAATATATATAGAATATAGTTGAATATATATATAGAATAACTATATATATATATATATAGTTGTTTTTGATTTTTTAGGCTTCCTATCATATATATATATATATATATATATGTTTAAAGAGTTGTTCACTTAGATCCATTTCTATCTTGTATATATATACATATATATATATACCCCAATATATATAGTTGTTTCTGATTTCTTTTTAGGCTTCCTATCATGAGAGATAAGTACTTTATTGATACTACTCTTCTTTCCTACTCCATTTTACCAATACAGTATTCTCTTTTTACTTCCTGTCTTGATAAAATTTGTAACTGTATAGTTGTGATTGCTTTTCAACAAATACAGACCCTGACCACAGGGGTCTTTCTGAGTATGTGAATTCAAATACTCAGGGAGAGACTTTTCTCACATAGGCATAAGCTTTCTTAGGCTTCCTTGCACACCCCCCAGTCATACTAGAAGCAAGGGGAGTGGAGGGGGAGTAATGGAGTGTGGCCCCAGTAACTTTCAGTCACTGACAACTTTACTTCT
Organism: Condylura cristata; assembly: GCF_000260355.1. Lineage (NCBI taxonomy): Eukaryota > Metazoa > Chordata > Mammalia > Eulipotyphla > Talpidae > Condylura > Condylura cristata. Next base: position 2,207,270 of record NW_004567129.1, on the reverse strand, counting down.
ACCATGAATTCTGCGGTATGCTTTGACTTCCTCTTTCTAAGAGATTAGCACCTCACTCACTTTGAATTCTTCTGCCTTTCTGCCTTTCAGTAATTTGAACTTATTTTTGTATTGACAAATGTAATAACAGTTCTCTGTCCTGTGATCAAAGTTCTATCTGTATGTTGTCTAACTATAAATTCTGAAAATTGATATTGAATAAAAGAATTTGTAAATGTTCACTGCAGACCCAAGCGCTGCTTTCCAACTTTTTCTTTTAAACTTTTTGTTTATCCTGGAGTTTGTTATTTTTTTTCCCCCTGTGCTAATAGACTGAGCCTTTTCTTTTTTAACTCAAAGACTCAACTTAATTTTTCTACTTTAGTCCAACACATTTAACAAATCACCATTTGTCCTGTAACGGATCATCATCTCTGTTGCCAAAGAGAACTATAGATACATCTTGGATGTCCGCAGACATGCCCACTTTCCCTTTTGCTAAGAAAGGGAGTTTAATCTTGTAACAATCTCTTTCCTTCAATTGCTGCCATAATAACAGTTGCAGACCAGTAACTGTGGAAGGATCTAGAGCATGTTTAAAGAGTTGTTCACTTAGATCCATTTCTATCTTGTATAAAAGAAAAACAGAGAATAAACAAACACCAAAACTAGTTCATAGCAACTGAAACCTTTCGCAATCACCTTCGACTTCCAATTAAATGTAAAAAATAACCGCGGAATCTAATGAATGAATGTGAATACAGAATTGAGCAATATTTTCAGTAACGGTGTGGTGAATACTGACAAATATTTTCATCTGTTTGGAAATAGTCTTATTGGATGCATCTAATTTAGGGGGAAGAAATCTTTCATTGATTCATTTGTTAGATTCAGTAACATGTGATTTTAGATATCATTCAATGGTGATAGGGTTAGAGCTATGGATTAGTAAGCATGTAAAATTGTAAACAATTCTATCTGCAAAGGATGTGTGTCACTACTAACTGCTGTATTGTGAAAGTATAACCAGGTCCCCATGCTGCCCAGAGGCCTCTGGGCAAGGGGCTTGTCAGGGCTGGAGAAGCAGAGGGGAGAGGAGGGGGTGTGATGGAGTGTGGCCCCAGTAACTTTCAGTCACTGACAACTTTACTTCTACCATGAATTCTGCGGTATGCTTTGACTTCCTCTTTCTAAGAGCGAGGCCAGCTCTGGCCATGGCTCCCAGGCCCCAGAGACCCACGAATTTGTCATGGTCTGAGTGCAGGCTGGGCCGGGTTTTCCCCTTTCACATCTGACTTTAGGATCCTGGACCAAAGCGGCTTAATTATGTGGACTGAAAAATTGAAACAGTCTGATTAGTGGTAAACAGTCCAATCAGATGTTTAGGATTGAAAACAGTCCAATCAGGCTTAAAGGATGGGGCCCCTGAGGACATAGGCAGAGCAAGAGTCACCTGGAATTATCCTGTTCCCAGCCTCCAAAGAAAGAAGAGGGATTCTGCTCCTGGCCTTGGAAGAGGAAGCATTCATTGGAACAACCTTCAAAGAAGGGTTTTGCTCCAGCCTTTGAAGATAGCATCGAGCAGATGAACTTTGTGGGATTCCGTAGGTCCCCTCAGACCTCTTCTAGGCTTCTAGAACTCCACACCTCCATAGACCCGCTCAGAGACTCCATCACTGCACTGCCTCCAGCCTGTTTGTGACTTCGCCTGCAAGGAGCACTACTGGGCTCAGCTCAGTGGCTCAAAGAGCTGCCCACAGCCTCTGGTTCTCTGGCACCACCTCCTGGTGCTGCTAAGTCCATCGTTCTGGGGCCAGTGTTGGGCCCAGCCTTACATCATGATGGCTGTGGGCTGCTGTGTCACCTCATCTGCCACGAGCAGCCTTTATTTGGGACTTCTGGGCTTTATCGCTGGTGAGACATCCTGTTACTTATGGCCTCAGAAACTTTCCTCCCCCTAGTTGGCTGTTTGTTAAATAAACCCTGTTGTTTTGCCTACTGCTGAGCCGGAGTAGTCTGGCAACCGTGTGCATGGATGAGAATCCACTGATAGTAAATGGTCTCTCATCTTGGCACTGTGTTAGCACTATTTAAGTAGTGGTTTAAGTACTGTTTCAAAAGGCCTAAGTAAAATTACATCTGACTTCCTGTGGTCAGGAAACAAATTGCCTGTGAATATAAGTAACGTTCAGTATAATCACATGTAGTATAACCATCACACTTCTAGTTCTAGAACATTTTTATCACACCAAAAGGAAATGCAGTATATATTGAGATGACACTTCTTATCCTTCCCTCCTCCAAGGTTCCCTTAACCACTAATCTGCTCTCTGTCTCTATGAATTTACCTATTCTAGATGTTTCATATAAATGAAGTCACACAGTATGTGACCTTTTGTGTCTGGCCTCTTTTTGCTTAACTGAGCAGAATGCTTTCAGTGCTCTTCCATATCATAAGATGTATCAGCACTTTATCTTTTTTGTGGCTGAGTAATATTCCATTGTATGTTTATGCCACAACTTATTAGTCCATCTATTGATGAACATATATGGTTTGTTTCCACCTTTTGACTATTGTGAACATGATGCAATGAGCATCTGTGTACAAGTTGTGTTTAAGCACCAGTGTTGGGGTCCTCCATCATGATGCAAAGGTTTAAGTCTCAGCATTATAAAGTGATCTTTAACCAGTGCAGTACGAGTTTGATCCCCAGCCAGGGAGCTGACACACATGGCTCCAGAGACCTCTCCTGTCTCACCTGCCGCACCCCTCAGCAGTGTATACCAGTCAATTCACCTGTTCTGTTCCCCACTCTGTCTCTGGTGAATCACCCTCCCACACCTCTGGCTTATACCTCAGCTCTTGTATGCATAAATAAGTACATCTTTTAAAAATATAAAATAAGCACTAGTTTTTGGATCTGAAAAGATATTTGTTATCCAAGTACCCAAGATCTGATAAGTGTCTTCAACATCAGGGGGCTCTGTTCTTTTTTCCCCCTCACTGCCTATACCTTGTTCGGAAACAAAACAAAGCAAGCCAGTGGTGGAAACCACCAAGGGAAAAAACAGTAGAGAAAAGTCATGCAGTTTGGTGTGATTCTTGACAACACCCTTTGGAAAGTGCACCGAAAAATCACAGCAGTGGAGAACAGAAAGGTGCATGGGGGCAACTTCAGTGATCACAATCACAGACTTTTCCAGTATTTCATGTGAAAGGTTTTGTTCCCACAGCTTATGTCCAAAGGAAGTTGCTGTTTGAACCTCAGTGGCTTCAAATCAAGTCAAAATAAGCAAAACGATGGTGAAAGCGTTAACAACCCAGCAAGCGGTCCTGGCCGTGGCTGGCCCAGGAAGCAGGGGAGGACTGAGTTTGAGTGAGAAGTTGATCTCCCCGGGGATAATGTTAGCCGGGGTGTGCTTCCCCTACAAATTGAGAATCCCACAAAGTCCCCCACCTCTCTAGACTTTCAATCCAAAGGGACTTCCCCACCCTGGAAGTCCAAACTGTTCTAGAACACTGGGATGGGGTAGTCCTGGAAGTATTTCCTTGTTGAGTCACTGCAAAAAGGAGATGGGACCAGAGAATTTACTGGAGACCAGCAGTCTCAGCCCAGGGCTCCTGAAGCTGAAAGGCCTGGGAATTTGGTCACAGACTTGCCAGGGACTTTCCTCCATCCCCGGCTCTGTCCATCGCTTGCCTTGACCTGTCTGCGACTTCCTGGAGACACACCCCTTCCTTAAAATCTAGCTGAGTGATCATGGATAAATCACTGAACACATCTCAGCTGTAGTGTTCTCTGCTGAACAGGGGTGTTAATAAAAGGGTTTTACCTTTTAGGGCTAGTAAGAGGACTGAGTTAATCTACATAAAGCAATTACAGAGTGTCAGCTATATGGTCAGCAAAACAATGTTACTGTTACTCTTCTGGTGGGGATGAGAGGCAATGGCATCACTGGAGATTTACTCTCACTGCCAAGGAACCCTGAGCCCCCCTCCACGATAGCCCCAAGGGGAAAGGTGTATCCAGACCCTGAAACACCATGCTGCACTCCAGGGAGAAGTCAGAATCTGCACCGGGGCTGCTGGCTGGACACCCAGGTTGGTCCTGAGAAGCCTGAGCAGAAGCCTTCTAGCCTGGGGTTTGTAGTAAGCTGCATCTGTAAGATTCTCTTACACAGCCTTCATTCACTCACTACCATTTCTTGATCACTTACTGTGTGCCAGCCACTGTCCTAGAATCTGGGGATTCAGCAGCAAACGGCTGATGTTCTGGAAGGGCTTGGCCACACTCAGCTGGTGTCCCTAAGTTCTCTGTGCACCAATGCCCCAATCTATAAAACTCAGGTAATCGTCATAGCTACCTTCCAAGGTTGCCATTAGTTTTAAATAAGTAGTTATCAAAAGCACTTGGAAGAGGTATGTTCCCACTGAGATGCCATCCTAGGAAACATCCTAGAAAGAGTCTTAGTCAGAAGCTCTAATACGCACGGCCGGAGGCGGGTGTGAATCTGGAAGCAATGGGCACACGTCGGTGTGAAAATGACTGAGATCACCTCGGGAGTGGAAGTGGGGAAAGAAGCATCCCACAGATTGAGCTCAGGGTCCCCACAGTTTAAGAGTTGGAGCTCTGAGGAGGGATAAACAAAGGAGAACGAGGAGGAGCAGCCAGAGAGGTAGATGGAAAACTTGGCATGCGTGGCTTCTAGGGATCGGAGGGGGAAAAGCTCTTCATGGTGCGGGCGCCCTCCACTGCCAGACGCTCCTGGTGGCCAGATGAGGACTGACAGGCGGCCCGTGGACGTGGCCGGGAAGGCCCCTGGGGATCGCGGAGCATTCTGTGGGATGCAGAGCCACTGGGAGGACCCAAGGTGAAGGTGGCGAATATAAGCCTTGCTGTTAAAGAGTTTCTGTAGTGAAGAGCAAAGCAATGCGTGGGAGACCGGAATACGCTCTCAAGGGCTTTTCTTGCTTGTCTTCTTCTTCTTTTTTTTTTTAATAACAGTTTATTTTTACATCATTTTGTACATTTTTTTTTCATCTCAATTGGCTTGTCTTCATTTTTATAAAACAAGTTTTATTTCAGCATCTTAGCCTGATGTGCACATATACTTGAGGTCTTCCTTTAGGAGACATTTGAACCAGATCATCTTATCCAAGGAAGGTATAGAATGCCAGGAGAAGTTGTTTCACTGTTCTGGGAAATTCAGTTCCATCCCGTTGAAGCCATGTCTCACATGCTGAATGAAGTTGGCAAATCAAAGCCTGAGTGTTGAACAGCTGAAGGTACAGCTGACTAGAGCTTTGTGACGGACACACACATGTGGCGCAAGGTAACATATGCCACAGGACGTTGTATGTGAAGCAGAGGAAGAAAGCTGGGCACTCAGAGAAAGAGGAAACCGGGAAAGCTCTTGTATCAGGGATGACAGGACGGGGCTTCAGTGAAGCCCCCAAACTGCCCATGACAGTTCTTTTGATTAAACATTAAGAGTTTCTAAAAACAAAGTGGTCACTCCTGAGCTGCCCAGGAGAGGCATAACACAGGCTGGTGTCCACCTCCGTGCCCAGGCCAGGCTCTGCTGCCAGAAAGCCAGAGCTTAGCCGATAGGGTAAGGTTAGGCACTCAGGGATAAAACAGCGACAAAGGCCTGCAACACCCGTAGTGAGGAAGGAAACTTCCAGAGACCTGAGGGTGCTGTGGCTGTAGGGCAAGGCCCAGCCTGTGGGAGACTCCTCCTGCAGGTGACCATGGAATGGTCCATTTTGAAGAACTGAAAACTCCAAGTCCTGAGAAGGGAGTGTTCACTGGTGCGTTTTGTCACACAGTTAAAATGCTCACATGAATTTCTGGTAGTGTTCACTACTCGTTAATTGTTAGCTAAATACTGATCAGTTATTTGTATTGATTGTTCACTTATCAATACTATCTACCTATTCATGGAACAAGAGCTTTTCCTATTAGGATTTGGTTCATCAAGCAAAGTGTCTACTTCATTTATTTGGCTCTATGTTTGAAATAGTTTGGGCTACTCAAGTCCAGGATGAAGGTGTTGGCAGATTCTGTCCCCATGAGAGCCAGCATCCTGGCATATTTCTGTGTCCTCACATGGCAGAATGGACCAGCAAGTTCACGGGGCCTCATGCCCTGCACAAGGGCTCTCCTTTCATGACCTAATCACTGCCTGTAGACCTCCCTATATTATCACACTGGCAGTAGGTTTCAGTATATGAAATTGGGGGACACCAACATTCAGCTTGTAGCACCCTACAGTCTTTTCATTTGTTCTTTTGATTAAACATTTAGAGTTTCTAAATGTTTTACCTGTTCTGGGTGGGTTTTGGTCAGTCGGTAATGTTGAGCAGTGTGTTAAGCTAGAATTGTCTGGGACAGTCTGTAAGAGCTGTTATATTTGAAACTCGTCATGTACCAACAAGCTTGCCATTTACCAGTGTCAGTACCTAGGGTGGCAAGCTCACCTGCCGTCATCATGAGGAAAGTAGGTTTTGTTCTTGGTCTAAGAAATATTAAGGAATTATTTTAAGTAAAAGACAGAGATGCAATGTTCCCTCGCTGCACTCATTTTCATTTGAAACGTTTATTTGAATCACGTATTCCTGTCTGTTTTCAACCCAAGTTGTATAAACTAAATGCTAATCAGATTCTTCCTGCTGTCTGATTCTCACAGAAACTGACTGCCACCTGCTTTCTGCTTGCTACAGTTAGAGGAGTAATTACTTTCACAAATGGACTGACCAATAAGTAGGTCAAAAAGAAACAACAGGCCCAAAATGGAGTCACTTAAGCTAAGCCCCACCAAGACTCAATACCTGACCTAACTTAAATTTAAACTGATCAGCCTGGAATTTCTTGATTAGTACTTAATGAGGCAATCTTCCCGCTAAGACCCTCTCTATTATTTCAGATAAGGAAATAATCTGAAATAATCTACTCTTCTCCCACCCTCCCTGTGCCATATAAATTTTCTATTTTCTGTAGCTTCTCTGTTGGTTACATGGAATGCTGCCTGAGTCACAAATCTTTGGCCAGCTCGATATTCAAATTTACTTGGGTGAATTTTGGTTTTGCACAGTGGACAAGGGGCGTGGCTGGGAGACTGACAGGGATAGAGTAGCACAGAGCAGCTAGGTTCAAGGCCCTAAGCTGCCCAAAGCACCTATTTTCAGAGCTGTACTTTTAGCTTTCTCACTGCCTTGGGGCACCCAGCTGTAATGTAGTGTGTCTGATTCCTGGCACAGAACTCCTAAAACCTTTGGGCTCTCCATTATGATAAGTGTCTTTTGTATGCTGATGACCTGAACTCTGGTGTGAACAGTCACCAAAAAGACCAAGGTATGATCAGAGGGTTGGAATTTTCAACCCCACCCTTGGAACTTCAGGGAGGGGTGAAGGACTAGAGACTGAATTAATCACCTGAACTAATTCACTGAATTAATCATTATATCCAATGATTAATCAGTCATGCTTAAGTAAGGGGACCTCCACACAAATCTTAAACAATGGGGTTTGGGAAGTTTCTGAGCTGGCAAATGCATGGAAGTGCTGTAAGGTGACACCTTCTCCTTAGCTCTTGCCCTGTGCAGCTCTTCTCTCTGGTTGTCCCTAAGGGAATCCTTTATGAGAAACCAGTAATTGTAAGCAAATGCTTCCTGCGTTTGAGGAGTTGTTCTAGAGAATTTTCAAACCTGAAGAGGAGATTTGGGAAGTGTATGGATTTACAGTCTATTGTTCAGGAATGCTGGATACAGTTGGAACTTACTACTGGCATCTGAAGCAGGGGTGGTTTTGCCACACTGAACCCTTGATTTGTGAGACCTAATGCTGATTCCAGTTAGAGTCAGAATTGAATTGAATTAGGAGACACCTAGCTTTTGGAGTGTGGAGTGGTGGGCTTGAACGAAACATCACACAATGTCACAGTGTTTTGAGTACTAGCACTTCACCCACCGAGGCCTGCATCAAGGACAGAGAAACAAAGGAAGGCCTTAGGTACAAGCCATTTTGTGGGCCCAGAGTGTTTATGCTCAACAAGCAGTCTCATAAGTAAGGGACAATTGTTGACAATGACTATTTTCAATTGTCAAAACTCAAAAGAATAATGAAACTGCATTCAGCAAGGTACAGTGGTTGGGCAAATGATATAGCTTGACTTGTTACAGCGAGGAATCTCTGTACAAAGGGGCTTTTCCATGTTCTCTGGTCCCCGCTTAATTATGGGTAGAGCTGAGTGGTCAGAGAAAATTTCAGAAGGACTTAGGAGACGAGACTTGGAAGAGACACATAGAACAGACACACATGTGAAGAAAAAGTACATGCTTCTAAGCTTGGCCTTGCGCCAGGGACTTAGAGGACATGGAAGGAGACACAGGGAGTAGAATTTGTAGAGACCATGGAGGAGGTGTGGGAGACACCAGGGGAGGCCGATGGTGCAGTCATTACCTGGATTGGTACTTTCATCTTGGCTGGCCCCTTCTGTCCCTTTCCTATGGTTCCCTGCCAGAAGGGACCTTAGACTGTGGCAAGTTTTTGGGCCTCAGTGACTCCCCTTAATGCCAACCCTGTGTGGCTGGGCATTTCCCCATGAAGAAATGGCTAACTTTGGGTGTTTTATTGGACAACTTTATTGAAAAACTTTATTTATCTTCCTCTCAATCTATTCACACTAATCCTCTTAAAGTTCTTTCATGCTAAGATTATGCTATATGTGGAGGATGACAAGACCTGTTTAGAGCATGCAAGTTTGGGGGGCCCAGTGTACCCCTCAGCCTGAACACAAACAGGTGTGGCAACTGTGAAGGGTATAAGAATTAATTTACAATCTAATGGATTGTTTTGAAACAAGTAGGCTTATAAAGTTACATTTAAAAAAAAAGATTTATTTATTTATGTATACAGAACTGGGGCACAGAAGTATGGACAGTGAGAGGATTCACCAGAGACAGAGTGGGGAGCAGAACAGGCCGAATGAGGAAGAACACTGCTGAGGGGAGCAGTGGGCAGGTCAGGAGAGGTCTGCTGTGCCATGTGGGTCATCTCTGGGGTGGGGATTGAACTCATGCTGAGGTGGCTTTAGCTTCTTAGTGCTTTGCTCTAACCCACTGTGCCACCAGTTACATTTAGTATAATTTTTTACTCTTCTATCTGGGTTATTGATGTTGAATATATGGTTTTTTTATTGTTGGGCAAAATAAAGAATTTGGAAAATTAAAGGTATTTCTTAAAAAAGTTTTACTTATTTATACATACAAGAACTGGGGTGTAGGCCAGAGGTGTAGGGGATGAGAGGATTCACCAGAGACAGAGTGGGGAGCAGAACAGATGGATATACTGAAATACACTGCTGAGGGGAGCAGCGGGTGGAACAGGAGAGTTTTGCCACGCCGTGTGAGTCAGTTCCCTGGCCGGGGATCGAACTCATGCTGCAAGTAGCTTCACAGAGCTAGACTTAACCTCTTGTGCCAACAGGGAGGCCCAGATCCCAGTCTCTTAACAATGGAACCTCAGAAAGGCAAAGTCTTTCATTTTTAGAAAAACCTGTTTTAAGACTGATCTTCTTTTCTCTTATTTCTGGGGTTTTCCATTTGACATTTGTTTGACTTATTTCTTCAGGTTTTTTCCTTTTAGCTTGGAATGATGAACTATTTATTTTCTAAAAATGGAGGACTTTGCCACACTGGCCATCCTTGCACAATGTCTAGTTATAGATTGTTATTTCTTTTGAATACAATGGATCCCTGAGAGGCTGTCTCCTGAGGCTCATCCCTAGGTCTTTGACACCATAGAAATGGTAGGGAGAAAAATGAAGAAAGGGAGATTGTTACAGAGAGGGGTGACCATAAAAGAGGTCCCCTGCTCTCTGCCCCACCATTGAAGGCTCCCACTGAGTCTTGAGAGGATGCTAGAGAAGGTCTGAACCGAACACTTAGAGGACACACAGACACGGAAGGAGATACATGGAGTCAAGACAGGTAGAGACACTTGGAGAGGCGTGTGGGTGAGAGACCTATGGGGAGGCTGCCAATGGTGGCCTTTACCTTGACTTTTGGAGCAAAATTTTCATTTTGTTCCTTTCCTTCCAGACTTGCCTGTAACCCTTTCTTTCCTCTGGGTGCCCACCAGAAGGTGCCTTAGACTTGACTCAGGCTTTCAGGCCTCAGCATCCTGGCTTTGGCCAACCATGTTTGATTGGGCATTTACCCCTAAGGGGGTGGGTAGCTTTAGGTGTTTAATTGGAAAACCCTTTCTTTTTCTGTGCACAACAATTTTATTCAATTCATTTCACACTAAGCATATGCTTTTACTTTATGTGGTAGATGGTAGACCCCCTTTAGAGCATATGAGTTTGGGGGCCCCGGGGTACCCCTCAGCCCACACACTAAAGAGCCAGTCACTGAGCAGTCAGACCACAAACGAATGGCGGCCTCACTGAGTGGGGAGAGGAGGGAATGAGCCGTGTGCTAACACCTTTGCTCTCCACTGGGACTCGGCTTTGTCCACAGTCAGAGGGGGGATCCTGGTTTCTGGACTCCCAGTCAGCATCCAGCTTTTCTCTCATTTTGGACTGAAAAATGTATTTTTGAATAAAACCCTGAGCCTTGAATTCAGCAATCAGAGAAGGAGATGTTTTGTGATAAAGAGATGCAGTCAGGAAAATAGAACATTAAACATTTTAATCCATGACTTAGAAATGCAAACCACTTCATTTATTCATGGTCACTGATGTCTTTATTGGAGCCCCACAGTCTCATACAGCCCAACAACACATGATTAGTCTCTGTAATAAGAACAAAACAAGCTCCCAGTGAATTAATCAGCTAATCATGCTGCAGAGGGGGTTCAGTGCTTTTCCATAACAAATGCCGCCTTCCCGCGGTCCCCAGACGCGGCGCGAGCCCCACGTGGGGCAGAATGTCCCGCGCACCTGCTGATCTCACAGGCTCAGCCCCTCTGTCACGAAGCCTGACACCTCCAGGTTCCAGGCTCCGCGCCAGGTCCTCAGGGGATCCGACCCGATTCCCGAGGATGAGAGCTGAGACTGCGGAGTGCGCCCTGGCTGGCATGTGATTAAATTTAGGAGGAAAAATCCCCACTGTGAGAGAACAAAGGGAGAGAAACACGCTCCCTGGCCCTGGAGCTGTTCCTGGCTCCATTATTTTACTTACATATTTTTTATAATGCTGAGTCAATATGGCCGATTACAGTACTGCTTAGCAACCCAATTATAGAGAAAATCAGATTTCCCAAACTCGTGACAATAAGCAAGACTCTAAAAGGAGGAACCCTGGAGAAAAGGGTCGGCATGGCTAAGGCCTAGGCGATGCCCCTCTGACCTCTCCAGTCATAGCTGCAGCTCGCAGAGCTGTGCCCTGGTGGGCCAGGCACCTTGGAGGTGTTACCCTTCCATTCTCTCACAAAAGCCCCAGGGGGCTGCAGTGTTTACCTCAGTTTCCTCACAAGAAGACACAGTGAGCTAAGCAGTGATCAAGGTCACTCAGTCAGCAAGCAGCAGGTTCAGAATCCGAACGCCAGGCATCCAGGCATTTTGCATTGTGCACAGAGACCCAAGAGTACAGACCTGTTCCCAGGCAGTGCAGCGGGGCCGTGAGGCTGAGAGGAAAAGAGGCGATTCAGGGCTAAGTAATCCAGACCCTGAACTTGATGTTTTTCCTCACTGAGAGACACAGCCATTGATCACTAGAATGAAGACGAAGGCCCCCGTCTTGTGCTATTTTTACAAAATGGATAAAACAGCTGTGGTTTTGCTGCTTGTAAAATAAAATACATGTTTATTATTAAAAAATGCAATGATCTAGGATGATAAAAATCGGACCCCACACACGTGTGGCCAACTCTCGCCCCATTCACTATGCCTGAGACCATCACAGTTAATTATTTTCCTCATATATGATTCTTAAAAATAAATGTGGCAGGGCCCTCCCTGGTGGCGCAGCGGGTTAAAGCACAGCACTGAGAATCTAAAGCCACTTCCTCATGAGTTCGATTCCCGCCTGCCCCGGAGGCGACCACATGGCGTGGCAGATCTCTCCTGACCCGCCCGCTGCTCCCCTCAGCAGTGTACTTCGTCGATCTGCCTGTTCTGCTCCCCGCTCTGTCTCTGGTGAATTCTCTCACCCTCCGCATCTCTGGCCTGTACCCCAGTTCTGTACAAATAAATACATAAATCTTTAAAAAAAAATAAATAAATGTGGCAGATTTCTCTCGCTGCCACAGCAACTTGCACTAAAAACAAGTAGCAACAAAATCAAGGGGAAAATCTGTGGGAAGAACAAATCTTTCATACAAAAGAATTTCCCACTAAGTAGATACTTGTCCCCGCCAGCAGATGGAGCTTTAGTCTCCATGAGTATGAACTATTCTTAGGGGCCTATGTCCAAAATATATCATGCAGAAAGGAGGAAATCAATAAATTACAGTGGACAGACACTCCTTGAGCTAAAGAGCCAATATTATTCCTGCCAGTAACAACCATGCTGATGTCATATATGTACAGGCTTTGTTCCAGCCTCTAACAAAATACCACAGACTGTGGCTGAAACAGTAGCTCAAAGTCCCAGATCCAGGTGATGACCAATCACCTTCCTGATGTGCAGGTAGGTGCGCTCACATGGCAAAGAGAGAGGGTGAAAGCACAAGAGAGTGCATGCACTCTTCTCTGGTTCTAAACTTAAATGGCGCTAATTTCATCATAAAGGCTCCACCCCCAGGACCTCAGCAAACTTAAATACTCTTCACGGGCCCTGCCTTCAAATTCATCTCACTGAAGGTTGAATTGGGTGTGGAGGGGAAGGGACGGAAGCATTCAGGCCATAGCCCGTGCCAATGAAAAGAGGTAATGAGAAGGCTATCTTGCATCTGTGGTCTGCTTCCCCCCAAACAGTAATCTAGCCCAATCATGAGAAAATTTGAGACAAATGCAAATGGAAACATTCTCCAGAATACCTCATTGGTACTCTCCAAAACGATCCAAGTTGCAAAAAAAAACTAAAGATTGATAAAACCGCTACAGATCATGTTGTAGACATTGCAAATAAAAGAGGTAGTGACCTGGATTAATTGCAAATAAAGGAGGTAGTGACCTTGATTAGAAACTGGAACAGAAAAAGAACATCATGAAAACCCTGGTGATTCTGACTAAAGCCTGTGGATGAATTAATAACTTCGTATCCCTGCTAACTTACTAGTTTGGACCAATGTAATAGTGTAAGGGGAGATGCTAATGTTAGGTACCACTAGATGAAAGGTTAACAGGGGCTATATACTATTTTGGCAACTCTCTGAAATTAAAAAATATTCCAAAGTACAACATTTTTGTTGTTTGAAGATAGCTAGAATTTTAAAATCCATGAGAGAGAGGTGCATCAGAGTGAGGCCTGCTCAGATCTCCTTTGAGGCTGAGGGCCTTGGGGTTAAGAATGCAGTCTTCCCCCTTGGGGTCTTAGCTGACTAAGTGTTGGTCCGGAAGACTTGGGAGAGTTCTCAGCAGTCAGCACCACTGGGGAGACAGAAGCTGTAATTCAGCATTCACCCAGAAGTGGTAAAGATCCCAGAGTCTAATCCCAGAAGAGCTGCACACTAGGAATAAAGAAAAATAGAAATAATCTGACCCTTCTAAAGACCAAACTTGGTTTTAAACCCACTTGGGCTCAAACTGGATTAAGGTCCTCTGTACTTATTGCCTGCAGGGGGGAGGTAAACCCTCTCTGGAGGAAAGGAACATCTTAACTGCCTCAGATTAATGCTACGACTTTTTTTTTTTTTTTAAGATTTATTTGTGCAGACAGAACTGGGGTACAGGCCAGAGGCTCAGGGGCGGTGAGAGGCTTCACCAGAGACAGAGTGGGGAGCAGATCAGGCAGATCGGCGAAGTACACTGCTGAGTGGAGCAATGGGCAGGTCAGGAGAGGTCTGCCGCGCCATGTGGGCACCTCCGGAGCAGGCGGGAATTGAACTCATGTGAAAGTGGCTTAAGCTTCTTAGTGCTGTGCTTTAACCCGCTGCGCCACCAGGGTGGGCCATGCTACGATTTTTTAAATTGGAAACCCTGGAAGTCAGTAAGAAACATAGTGACATGAGCTATGGTGAAAAAGCCAAACATACGTGAAATTGGAATTCCAGAGTGAGGGAAAGGGAGAGTGTGGGTCTGCTAATCCTAGGTGGCTTATCCAGCCTCCATTTTAAAAGCCCAACTCTATGAGGCACTTTTCACAATTAAGAGCATAAAGCTAGATCACATGACCAGGAACGGGGGTGGGTGGGGGGTGGGTGTGTGACTGAGGACAGACGCATCAACTTACTCCTGACTTAGACATCATGAGCTATGACTCGGAACGCCCGGGGGGCATTGACTGATGTATAACGAAGGACCCCAGAAGCTGGTTAGTGGCATGCCTTATTGATAAGATTGAAATCCTGACTGGGGAGGCAGGGCTGTCCCACATACCAAACCATCAGCAGATGCACAGTTCCACCTTTCCCCCAGCTTCTTCTAATTCTCCCTTTCTTTTTCACTTCCTCACATGATGAAAGCTGTATGATTAGTCTACCAATAAAAAGGCCCGGATTTGCTCTTCGGCAGCAACCTGCATTATGTAGCCTGTTCCACAACTCCCTTTTCTTTATGAGAGTAGTGTTGCCCCATGCAACAAGAGAGGAAGCAGCAATTTTTGAAGAGACTATGACTAAGTGATAGAAGACATCAAATCTCAGTCCTAGAAACTGAATGAATTTCAAGAATAAATATAAAGCACATGTAGAGACACTCTCAAAAATCGCTAAAGATCAATAACAAAGAAACTCTTCAAAGTGGCAAGGGAAAAAACACATATTTTCAAAAAGGACAACAGCAAGGCTGATCATTTTACTGAATGATATTACTGAAGTTTTGATCCAGTGGAATCTTTCTGGAGTTCAAACAAAATAACTGCCCATTTAGCATTGTACTTTCAACTGAAATGGATTTCAAAAATGAAGGTGAAATGAAAATATTTTTCAGTTACACAAAAGCAGAAAAAATGCATTCTACAGATGGGAATAAAAGAAATACAAAGGCATTTAAACAGAAGGAAAATGATTCCAGGTAGAGGCATAATCAGGCAAGAAAGAATGACAACAGCAGAAAGGTAAGGGTATGGGTAACATAAGTGAAAACTGGGTGGATGAAACAATCCCAGTATCTCTTGGTCTTTAAGGTATTTGTAGAATTAAAATACAGGCAAGAGAACTGTACTTCCAATATGGTGGAGAAATGACTTTCAAATTGCCACTCCTCCATGAAAGAAATGAAGACACTGACATCAATCTAAAATAAATAAATAAATAAATAGAATCAACATTTTTAGAACTTTGGAAATTAACAGCTTGCAGTAACAGAGGAGTTTTATCCAAGAGGAAAGTTTGAATCTCTGAAAGATAAGTGAGTTTTAGCAAGTTAGGGCGCTCTAACTTGCGCTAGTCCTAGATTCCTTCCACAGCACTACAGTTGCCTTAAAAATCAGAATCTCACAGCCTGGGTGGTTTTTCAAACCAGTAGCCTTGTAGCTGCTTGAGAAGTTAGAACTGACTTAATGCTCCCACCTCAGGTCACTTGAGTTTGTAGGCCAGTGTGATGATGTAGCCAATATCAGACTGTGAAGCAAGAAATCTACATTGAGCAAACTTGGTTCTCAAAAGTTTAGACATTCCTGGAGAATTCATTCCTCTTAAAGACTTGCCTTAGGACTCTTAGACATCGCTAACTATGGAACCCGAAGTGTCTAAGAACAATGAGTGGACCAAGACATGGTATAAAATATAAATATAAAAGTATAAACAGTAGAATACTACTCAGTGATCAAAAAGGTAAACCCATGCCATTTGTAGCAACATGGATGGAGCTAGAAGGGATCACACTAAGTGAAATAAGTCAGAGGGGAAAAGGTAAATACTAGCTGTGTCATTAATATGTGGAATATAAAGTAACTAAAGAGTCAGTCAGAGACAAGCTGAAAAAATGAACCCCTGATAGCTGACTGCAGAACTCAGGAAACAAGGGGTGGGGAGGAGAAAGAACAGGGAGGGAGGAAGGCATAATGATCTATGGTGGTGGAGCGGGGGTGAGTTGGTGGTAGAGGCACTACAATATTAATACCTGATAGGGTTACCCCAATCTTACTTGACTTAAAAATAAGTTCAATTAGGGCCCTCCCTGGTGGTGCAGCGGGTTAAAGCACAGCACTAAGAAGCTAAAGCCACTTCTGCATGAGTTCGATCCCCGCCTGCCCTGGAGGTGACCACATGGCGCAGCAGACCTCTCCTGACCTCTCCTGACCTGCCGCTGCTCCCCTCAGCAGTGTACTTCGTGGATCTGCCTGTTCTGCTCCCCACTCTGTCTCTGGTGAAGCCTCTCACCCTCCGCATCTCTGGCTTGTACCCCAGTTCTGTATGAATAAATAAATAAA
>NW_004567129.1:2180603-2190446 GCF_000260355.1 Condylura cristata | reverse complement strand
TGCCTGCTGCTCCCTTCAGCAGTGTGCTTCATCGATCTGCCTGTTCTGCTCCCCACTCTGTCTCTGGTGAAGCCTCTCGCCGCCCCTGAGCCTCTGGCCTGTACCCCAGTTCAGTATGTACAAATAAATAAATCTTAAAAAAAAAAAAGCATAAATGTATTTTGTTTGTAAAATTCTTTCCTCCTCCTCCTATCTGATTTAAAAGACAACTACACAGGGTGAACTGGTGGTGGGAAGCCCACAGGGATTACAATTGAGATGGAAAAATGCACAAAATGAAGAATGAGGAGGGGAAGACAACTATACAAAGCAGTAATGATACAGCTATATTGATGTATATTGATGTAATTTGTATGGCAATTACTGCCCTAAGGAGGGGGAAGGGCTAGATCTACATTGGTGCTAAGTTTCGCTAAGTTTTGAACTTGGCATTAACCCAAAATAAATGAATGCCACTAATCCATTAATCTTTTGAAATGAAGATGTTAATTATAATTCTCTGAGAAGCCACTAAGAAATAAGTTAGAAAACAGAACAAAAGAAACAAAGCAAGCAAGATGGGCCACCCTAAAATATCTATTTTACAAAAGGCAGCAAAATGTGGAACAACAACATATAAAATATGTGCGATCTAGAGTAGCAAAATGGCAGCAATATCTTACTTTATTAGCAATTGCATGCAAAACAGTGCAATCCGAAGGCAGAGGCATGTGCATAGAGTTGTTTATTGATCAGCTCTATCTTTCTGCAGGAGAGACATTAGATTCAGAGGCAATAGGGTAAAAATAAAATGATGTTTTTTTCATTTTTTCATAGACCCTGAAAATATTAACTAAAAAGAGCTGACATGGCGACACTAACATCAGACAAAGTAAACACAAAGACAAAATATTTTAATCGAGATAAAGAAAGGAATTTTATATTGATGGAAGATTCTGTCCATCAGGAAGAATTAGAAAACTAAGAACAGTTCCAAATACAGGACAAAATATATAATACAGCTTAAAGGGAGGAATGGTGGCAAATTAGTTAAAATATTCTAAGGAACTTCCACTGCCCAGAAAAATAAAAAAGTACTAAATTATCTTAGATTTCAAACATCAAGGGTAACCTTTAAAGAATATCAAAAGGAGTAACTAACAAACTAATGAAGGAGAAAATATGTTGGGAAAAAAAAAATTGGTTTATCCAAGAAAGGGAAAGAAAAGTGAACATTAAACCAATTGGTTATGAAAAAAATAAATAAATAAAATGGTAGCTTTAGACATTTTGTGGGGGTGGAGTGGGGAATGGGATCAAAAATGGGGGTGGGGAGGGAAGTACACGGGATTATGGTGATGGCACACTGGTGACTTGGTGATGGGAAACCCGTGGGGATTACAATTGAGATGGGGAAAAAATGTACAAAATGATGTAAAAATAAGCTGTTATAAAAAAAATTGGGGGGCCCTCCCTGGTGGCGCAGCGGGTTAAAGCACAGCACAGAGAAGCTTAAGCCACTTCCGCATGAGTTCGATTCCCGCCTGCCCCGGAGGTGACCACATGGCGTGGCAGACCTCTCCTGAGCCGCCCGCTGCTCCCCTCAGCAGTGTACTTCGTAGATCTGCCTGTTCTGCTTCCCACTCTGTGTCTGGTGAATCCTCTCACCGCCCCTGAGCCTCTGGCCTGTACCCCAGTTCTGTACGAATAAATAAAATAAATCTTTAAAAAAAAAAAATTGGGGCATCCGTAAAATGATCACATTTGCTATCCCATTATATTCTGATTCCTTCAATAAATCCTATTTGGACATGATGTTATTATAGCAAAAAAAAAAACAAAAAACCAAAAAACCACCATTCTGAGCACAACTTCCCTGGTGATTCCTTCAGCAGAATTTTGGTAATGTTTACTTGGAGCTCTTTGAATGTACATTAAACACTAACAAATCTTAGAGGCCTTAAAAAAAATGGTAGCTTTAAATCTCAGGGTATCAACAACTATATTAACTGTAATTGATGAAATACACTGATTAAAAAGTAGAACTTGTCAGTCTGCATTTTCAAAAGCTCTGTTATTAGTGATGATCTTAAATATAATAATACAGAAAATTAGCTGCTGATTAGGCCACATTTAGAGGTAATTGTATATAATCTCAGCTGCAGGTATTCCAAAAAAGAAGAAATACTTTACACCACCATTTACTTAAATATCTAGATCACATTAGAAAACACAATTAGAAATGAAGGAAGTAGAAAGGAGGAAAAGATAAAGATAACAGACATTAATAAAATTGAAAATGAATATATAATAAAGAACATAAAAATTTAAAATTTATAAGACCCTAGTAAACTGACCTAGAATGAAAATAAGAGAGATATAAAATATCAACACTGGGGCTACGGAGAGTATCATAGATCTTACATATTAGAAAGATAGTAGAAGAATACTGTAAACAGTGTCGGTGAACTTAAAAGTGTAAATAAAACAGATTCCAAGAAAAGTATAATTTACCAAAAACAAACAACTGCCCCCCCCAATGATTTATGATATTTGGCACAGGGTAAATATCTTAACCACATTGTGACTATTTTTACTAAAAAACTCAAACCTGTAGTTAAAAAACTCCTTACAATGAAATTTTCAGGCCCAGATGACCTCCTTATACCAAATATTTAAAGAAGAAATAGGATCTCCGTGGTGGACAGCAGTATTACTGTTACCGCCTGACTTCGATCCCGGGCCAGGGAGTGACCCACATGGCGCAGCAGACCTCTCCCGTGTTCCCGCTGCTCCTCTCAGCTGTGTATTTCACTAGACCCCTGTTCTGCTCCCCACTCTGTCTCTAGGGCAAATCCTCTCACCACTTCCCCACCCCCCTCACTCTAGCCTACACCTCAGTTCGTCTATACAGGAAAAAAAAATTTTTTAAGTAAAATAACAATAAAATAAGGAAGAATAACATGAACCATGTTAGTGAAGGAATAACACCAAATACTAACTGGACATAAGCTCTTTCAGAAACTAGGTGAAGGAACATTTCCCAACTTGTAGCATGAGATCACTTAGTATCCAAATCTGTCAAGGACATTACAACAAAGGAAAATTACCTAGCAATTTTCTCAAAAATGTAGCTGGACCAAAAAAAAAAATTCAAATTAAAGAAAATAGTATGTCAAATCCAACAACATGTAAAAAATTGTACCATGTCAATGTCAATTTGGGTTTATCCCAGGAATGAAAAGTGAAACTAAAGTTAAAAAAAAAAAGTCACTGTAACCTGCTACTTTACTAAACTGGTTAATTGCTTCAATTGGTCTTTCTGTGGATCTTTTAGGATTCTCTATATATTGTCATAGCAATCTGCATATAATGATAATTTCATTTCTTTTTTCCACATTTGGGTTCCTTTTATGTCTTTCTCTTGCTTAATTACCCTAGCTAGGACTGCTAGTACTAAATTGAAAAGCAGTGGAATCATTGTAATTCAGGGGATTAGTAAAGAAAAATATAAAATATTAATCAATGCAAGAAAAGCATTGCCAGACTACAGTCCCATTCACAATAAAAATAGCAAACTAGAAATAGAAGGGAATTTTGTTTCTTTTTCCTTAAAACAGCATTTTAGACTTAAATTTGCAAAAGCAGTACTGACAGTTCTAATCTACATCTTACATAACATAGTCTAAGCACTGAAATAAAAAATGAACATATTGGCGTTGATACAGTATGGTTGACGAGTTTGCACATCTTGTTCAAATGTTGCTAGATTTCCTGTAATGCCCTTTCCTGTCCAGGATCTGATCCAGAGGGCGCCTTGCCTCTGGTTGTCCTGTCTACTTACCTACTTGAGACAGTTCCTCAGTCTTGTCTTATCACCCTAAAGGGTGACTTCATTTAGCAAAATGTTCCTCAGTGTGAGTTTGCCTGATGTTTAAATTAATGTTGGTCAAGAATACTACAAAATTCGCGATGGGAATTTTCTCATTCTGGTATATGTTTTTTAAAAAAAAATCTGTAGTAGTTCACTTCATACCCAAGAGGATGATTATAATGTTAAAAAGAAGAAGAAAAAGCTTTATGGGGACCTCATCTGGAGCCCTCATCCATTGCTGGTGGGTATGTAAAATGTACTGCCATAGAAAATAGGTTGGTGGTACCTAAAAAAAAAAAACACCAAAAAACAAAAAACAAAACAAAAACAAACAAAAAAAAACAGCTTAGTGATGAAACATAGAATTAAACTATGGACCTTCCCTGGTGGCGAGGTAGGTTAGAGCTCTGAGTTCTATTCCCGCCAGAAGGTGATCCCACCTGGCGTAGCAGACGTCTCCTGCTCACTGCACCTGCACCTTCGGCCTGTACCCCACTTCTGTATGCATAAATAAATAAAATCTTAAAAAAAAATAAAAGAATTAAGGTATGACCAGAAATTCCACCCCAGGTATGTATCCAAAGAACATCAGAAACGTGAATGTTTATAATAGCACTATTCACAATCGTTAAAAAGGTGAAGACGTCCAGCATCTCGTGGATTAAAGAAGACGGAAACTAAAGGTGAACACGATCATCAATGCTGAGCGGGCACACAGCGGTAGTATCTACGCCAAAGGAAATCACCACACCGGGAACAGGACTGAAGTGCCAACACTCGCTATGTTGAGTACTGGGATGAGTATGGAGAACGCGGAGCTGAACGGAAGAAGCCAACACGATAGAGGACATATCGCACGCTTAGATGAAATATTCAGAACCCCCATTCATGGAAGCAGAATGCAGACTGATGGTTGTCAGAGGCAGAGGGGATGGGGAAGTGGGAAGTAATTGTTTAATGGGTACACCGTTTTGTTTTGTAGCAGTAGGAATGTTTAGGACCTAGGTGGAGTCATTCATTGTGAATTACTGTCACTAAATCATGAATTTGAAGGTAGTTAATTTTAATAAAAATTAAAAATTCTATAGGCAGCATCATCATTTGAATGGCAAAATATTAGAAGTATCCTAGGCAGATCCTCACAAAGATACCCACGATTTTCTTCTGTTTAACATCATGGTAGAGGCCTCAGTGCATGGGTTATAAGGACAGGAGCTGGGCGGTGAGGAGGAGTAGAAGGGGAGAAATAAAATCAATAAAGAATAAAAATTGTATTTATGTAATGCATAAATGGCATCAGGGTATACACAGAAAATCTAAGCTAATGTACACATTAACTATTACAGCCAGTAAATGAATTTAGCAAGGTCACCTAGATACAAGATAAAAGAATTTTAAAATCTACATTCTTTCTAGTAAGAAATTGAAGAAAAATTTGAACAAATGGTTTGAAATGAAAAAAATTGAGGAATTGATATAACAAAACTGCAGAAAACCACAAAACTTTTTTGAGTGGTATTAAAGAATACAAAACCAATAGGATATATTATACTCATGGATTGAAATAATCGTTACTGTTAAGATGTCAATTCTCCCTAACTTGATTTGTAGATTTAATGCAATTACAATTAAAACTCTAGCAGGTTTTTTGATGTCTGTGTGTGTGGAAGGTGATTTAGGGGTAAGAAGAGGTTGAATTTGACAAGCCAGTTCTATAATTTATTTAAAAATACAAAGGAGCAAGAATAGCTGAGTCAATTTTGAAGAGTAAGAACACAGTTGGAGGACTTACGATTACAGCAATAAAACAGTCTGGTGTTGATGCAAAGATGTACTAATAGACCAATGTGAAAGAAAATTCTAGAAACAGCCCACATCCACGAAGACAGTCATGACAAAGGGTGGCATTATAGGTGTGTGTGGGGGGCGGGCGGGGAAGATGAGTCTTTTCAGTAGAGGCTCAAGGTTACTGACTACCCACTTAGAAAAAAAAATCTCGTCCTATACACAAAAATCAAATACAGAGAGACTGTAGCTCTCAATATGAAGGGTAAAACAATAAAGCTGCTAGAAACTAACATAAGGAAATATATTTATGACATTATATCAAGCAAAATTTCTTAAGCAGACACAAAGAGTCACAACGAAACCATATTAAATATATGGACTTGTGTTTGCACTCTTCAGAGAGTAAAAAGCAAGTGAAGGTATGGGGAAAAGTCATCGCAATTTATACAACCATCAGTGGCCTAATGTCCAAGACACATGAAGAACTGTAAATTTGTAAGAAAAAGATCAATCACTCAACAGAAAAAAAATCAAAGGTTAGAACACAAAGAAGATATTCAAATGGTTAGAAATTATGCTCATCCTCTTAAGTCATCACAGAAAGACAAGAACAAGTGAGATGCCCTGACCCCAGCACACCACAGGATGACAGAGGAGGCCCAGGGCAGCAGATACCCAGAGATGAAGACTCCATGCTCTGTTGGGGACTTTGTAGATTGGTATAACCACTTATAAGTATGTTTTGGTGCTATCTGTGAAGAGAGGTTATCAGTGTGTGTCCTGTGAGATTCATTTACAATGGCATTGCTTTTCAAAGGCAAATTGCAGAACCGACCCAAATACTCATAAACAGAACTGTGGATAAGCATTGTGCTCATATTTGCACAACGCAATAGGACACAGAAATGAACATGAATCACCTGTGGTGCACCCAGATGGATCTCATGGTGTTGGACAAGGCTAAGCATAAGAGAAAATACTTTATGATTTCATGAATATGAAGTTCTAACCCATTTCTGGTGTTAGGAGTCACAGAGTGGTCCGGGAGGAGGGCAGTGGTGAGGAGGGACAGGGAATTCTGGGGCTCCTTGGGGAAATTTCATTTATCTGAATACCAGTTATGTGAGAGGACTCACTCCATGAACATTTATCAGGTTGTACACTTTCTATGTTTATGTTTAATAAATGTATTTAGTTACTTAAATACAATCTTTTATTTTTTTCTACACTCATGCCAAAGGAGTCACAGTAAAGGGGTTCCAGCAGCTCAGGCTCCTTTCCACTTGTCTCACAAAGCATGCTTCTCTGGGAGGAGAAGGCTGGGCTTCAGGTGAGCCCAGTACGTTTCTCCTTGGCTTCCTTTTTTTATCATTTTCTATCAAATGTTTAAGGAAGCTCTCTACTTTAAGAATGTTTAATATGCTCAATGAGAACATGAATTCTCTTGGCAAGAATGTTACCCATTGCTAGCTTGTTTACAACACTGCCAACTGCATACTGGGTAACATTAGAGACTTCCAGTTGCCATGGTAACATGAGGGGGCTCCTTTTTAGACAGTGGCCATCCCCTGATGTCTACATATTGCCTTCCTTGTGAAACAAGAGTGGGCAGGAGGTGGCTACTAGGATAGGCTGGAACGGTCACCCACCTGCCTGGCTCTAAGACAAGAGAGCCATCAGAAAGACTCAAAAGGCTAAAAACCAAAACCAAAGTCTAGAGCAATACAACACCCATACAATAGGAGCCTGGGTTCTCACCCACACACAACTGAAAGAGACTTCAGGCTCCAGGAACAACCACCATGGTTGTTTTACAAAAAGGGGAAACAAAGAGCTTATTGTAGCCACAAGTGGTGGCTCTCTCACCCAGATAGCATCCACCAGAAGTCCAAGCAGAGTGCCAGTCAAGTCAACAGAGCTAGTCCACACTGGCCAGTAGTGATGATCATCACTAGTCACTAGCAGTATTGGTCAGCATTAGCCAGTAGTGATGGCCCCCACTAGTCACCTGGAGTGCTGGACAGTACTGGCCAGTAGTGATGGTCACCATTGTTCCCTCAGAGGTGATGTCAGAGACACTCAGTGTTAACATCTCTTTGTGAGTTGCTGGATTATACTTCTCGCAGGTAATGTCAGAAACAGGACCAGGGCCAGTCTCTGAAGGAAGTCTTTGGCTTCATTCCCCTCCGGCTGCTAGATGCTTCTGTTCTTTCTTCTTTCCACTTCTGGCCTTCTTTCTCCTGAAGACTCAGGAACAGAGTCTTCTCCTTCTTTCTCCGGAAGCTAGAACAGGGTTTTTCAGCTTCCGCTGACCCTGACTTATATCCTATTTCAGGATACCACACCCACAAGTCTGATTGGGCCATTTTTCAAAACTGTGGCTCACTAGGCCAGTTAGCACAAATCAGTTCATAGCTCACACTTGATTGGTCCATTCCACACTCCAGAAAGTAAAGGGGCAGTCGCTGGGCTCTGAATAGCAACTGCCACAACTGACTTGTGGTGGAGCCAGAGATGAAAGAGCAGCACCTGCTGCCGGCGCCCAGTGCTGAGGTGCTGGGCGCCAGCAGCAACACTTGGAGATCGGCTTGTGTGGTCACCCTGTCTAGAAGGCCTGGAGGACACACAGGGGGATAGGGGAGGCCTCTCTTCTGTCCTTTTGTCTGGCCATTTGCGCTAATTACTGGAAGGTGGTGGTTCTGGCCAAAAGATACTCTTTTCTTTTTTAACAAATGGAGTTTACACACCCCAATCTGGCGTGAACCTAGCCATACAGTTAGAGATGAGCCCAAAAAGGCAGGACTCCAGCTTCTCCTGAAATGCCTACGTTATCCCACTTTTTGGAGTCTCCAGAGGAAAAACTCACATGTATTTGTAAAATAGTCTCAACCATTTCACCCTCTACAAATGCCAGAAAACCAGCTGTACAAATTATCAAACTCAAAATCCAGTTGGATTTTGTGGTTCAAAGACCGCACACTGCATCTGCTTTCATTCAGCGTGAACTTTCCCTTATTAGTGTAGATAAACAGGATTATGCTCTAAATAGCTGCACAACAATCTGTTCTGTTCTACAGCTTTCCAATATTTTATATGATAAATGCTCTTTTAAAGGGTATTTGTTGCCCACTTGTCGCTTTTATTGAAATGTACCAGTCACTATTCTAGCATATACGACTACCTCATTTCATTACTGTTTGTCAGAATAAATGATTTGCAGTAGAAGTATGAAGTCAAAGGTGCACATGTGGTCGTGATTTGGATGCATGCTATCCCTCACAGAGGGGCTGTGGGAGGGTCACCAGCCTCCAGGGGAGGCCCTCCCTCTCCCCAAACTCAAGCTTTTGAATCCTTGCCTCACTGTTTTAAGTATCGTCTCTGATTATAGCAAGGTTGAATGGACAGCTGGTGGTCTCTTGTTCTTTTTTAATAGACTCTCCCATTTTGGGGAAAGCCTACTTCTATTTTTTAGACTTCCGTGAATATGATACGGAGACTAACCCTACTTCTATCACATATGAAGCAACAGTCCCTTCTCAGCTTGTCGCTGTTTTCTACATTTGGCTTTGTGCCTTGTCACATCACACCACAGTTTCTCGTTGTCATATGAGCACCTGCCCATTTTGGCCTTTGTCTTTGGCAACTCCAGGAACCGCAAAAACCTAAGAGCGCTTAGCTGTTTCCTAGGCCATGTTCACACTGCCCCACACAAGGAAGCTGAAGCTGGAACAGGGGTGTTTCACTTCATTCATACCTCGAATCTATCTCTTTTCTACACTATTAGCAATCACAGCAGGCATCTCTAGATATTAAAAATAGATTATCCTTAATTTGGTTTCCCCTGTGTATATTTTCCCACATCTGTGCAGTGGCGGGTATTGCAGTGGTTAGGTGGCAGCTCTGTGCCAGGGTGCCCCTCCTAGCCTGCTTCTGTCACTTCCCTGACGAAGTTACTTCTCTCAGTCTCGATTTATATCTTCACTAAGTAGGGGAAATAATAGCACCCACTTAAAAAAAAAATCCTATGAATTAAGAGGTGTTAGAGCAGGACCGGTATAATATAAGCTTTTGCTTTAAGGAACATAGTTACTATTGTAATAAAGACAAAATAAAGCTATTTGAGATGAGAACATGCTGTTATGACAAAGGACAAGTAACTGAAGAGCCTGTGCCCCCCGAGAGCTGGCCTGGATTTTGGGGTG
>NW_004567129.1:2133124-2178843 GCF_000260355.1 Condylura cristata | reverse complement strand
AGGCGGCAGGCGGGAATCGAACTCATGCGGAAGTGGCTTCAGATTCTCAGTGCTGTGCTTTAACCCGCTGCGCCACCAGGGAGGGCCTCTCTCTTGCCCTTTTAAACAAACCCTGTTGTAGTTAATTCTGAGTCTTGGTTTGTAGTTGTAAGTACATGTGTGTGGATACACAAACCATGACCATCTCCTAGATTGGCAATGGGAAGCCAGAAAAATTGGAAAAGCTGTATTTGGCATTGAATTCTGTCCTCACCAGCTTTGGTTCTGGCTCTAGATGAACCACAAATAACCCATCTGACCCTGAGTTTCTTCAGCTATAAAAAAAATGGACTTGACAAGAACAGTTTCATACTCCTCACAGGGAAGGGAAGGGAAAGAGGTGAAGGTCACACAAAGGGCACCATTCATCGTGGTGCCCCATCCACATAACTCCTCCCTGGGGGTGACAGTCCTGTTCAGGTCACTCCAGCCAAGTTGTACCCACCTTCCCACAGGCTTACTTTCCTCCACAGGCTTACTTTCCTCCACTGGCAGCTTTCAGACTTCCTGAAGCCTGGCACTTATAAAAGGGACTTTGATATTCCAATTCCTCACCCTGTCCTAGAAGTCTGTTACTACAACCCAGCCACCTCAGCGGTGGGAGTCGGTAGGAGCAGTGGGTCTCCCACTCTGCTGCTCCATCACAAGTCAGTTGTGGCAGTTTTTCCTCAGAGCTCAGTTACTGCCTTGTTGTCAGTTGTGGCAGTTACTCCTAAGAGACCTTTTATGTAGCAGTGTACGTCCTAGATGTGGAATGGACCAATCAGGTGTAAGCTATGAGCTGATTGGTGCTAAGTGGTCCAATCAGCCACAGGATTGAAAAATGGCCCAATCAGATATGTGGGTGGGGTACTCTGAAAGAGAATATAAAGGGGTGGGGCTTGAACTGAAGGTGAGACTATGTCAGCCCCTCAGCAGAAACTCTTCTGTTGACTCCATCTGCTGAAAAGGAGAGCTGGCTCCAGCCTTTGAAGAGAGAAGATGGTCTTGTCTCTGACATTGACTGAGGGGAGCAGGTCTTGTCTCTGACATTGACTGAGGGGAGCATCACAGGTCCTGCACCTGGTGCCTCAAAGGGCTTTGTTGTTGGTATAAGCCAGCCACTCACAAAGAGCTGTTAACACTGGGCATCTCTGACACCACCTCTGAGAGACCAGTAGTGGCCATCACTACTGGCTAGTATTGTCCAGGCCTCCTGTGATGACCATCATTGATGCTACTTGGGTGAGAGAACCAGCTGCTTGAGGGTACAGTGAAGCACTTTGTTTCCCCTGTTTGTAAAGTTTATATTGCATGGTGGTTGTTCCTGGAGCCTGAGGTCTCTGGCAACTGCGCAAGTGATAACCCACACGAGTGACCTGTCCTCTTATCAGGTTCTGTCCTTTGCTAGACTGTAGCCCACAGGCCCCCAACTGTGTGGGGTTTTGTGCTCCTATAGCCCTTGGTTTTGGTTTTTGTCTTTTTGAGGCTTTTTGGCATCTCTCTGGTCTCAGAGCCCAGGCAGGTGTGTGGCTGTTCCATCCTTATCCAGCCTCCTGCCCTGTTGCCTCTGACTGCCCTTGTTTCATGTCTTCTTTCTCAGAAACTTTAGTTCCCTCCTGGAAGGTCTGAAGCAGGGGGAAGATGAGAGACAACTCAGTTTGGGTAACAGGTGCCTGCCAAGGAAACTTTAAATCCAGGCAATGGCTGGCCAGCCACATCCAAAGCTCTGAGGTCATTTCCCTGATACAAGAGACTTGGTACCTGGCAGAATCCTTGATGGATTAGAATGCCAAGAGTGCTCCAGATCTGATGCCTCATCCCTGGCACTGGGCAGAGAGACTTGGGAGGAGCAGACTGCCTGCATTTGTCCAGAGCTCAGGCATGGCTGTGGGGGGCAGGGCCCAACAACACTGGGAGTGTAGGGAGGGTGCTGAGCAGCCAACTTCTAGCACCCTGCAGGGCTGACCTTGACTCAGGGGCTGAGCTACAGGGCTGAACTTGACTCTCTGGAAAGGGAGAGGCAGACCCCTGTTGAAGACCTTGAGGCTCTGAAATGCATCCAGCTTCACTCACAGCCCTTATTGTTGACGCCACCAACAGTTGCTAAGAGACAGCGACATCACAGGCTCTGGCAGCAGGGGTTCCCCAGAGCTCTGTGCCCTGCCTGGTTTCTGGCAGCTGTGGGCTCTGCCCACACCCCAGCCCTCTGCAAGGGCCAGAGGTCACTGCCAGGAACCAGTGTTTTTCCTGAGACTTCACTTGCCTGGAGCAGGCAGGCTGCACTGACAATCCTCTGAGGGGAGGAGGACATGGAACCGGAAGCTCAGCTGTGTGATCTTTGTACCTTCCTCGCTGGCAAGGTGCATACCTGCTTTGAACTTGAGTTTCCTTCTTAATGAAATGAGGATAATTAGACAACATCCACTGACCTCCAAGAGGGGTTGTTCACATTAAGAGCTGTTGTCTGGAAAGGGCTCAATAAGTTGTAAGGAGAGGCCAAGGCCAATCATTATCAAATGTTTATGGCACCTGTGGAAGGAGACCTGCCCTGCCCCCACTTGGCCAAACAAAGCTTAACATTACGTCCAGGTTGGGCTCTTAGCTCTTCTGTTATGAATGTAAAACTGTACATATTATCCAGGGCTACATTAAAATAGTAAAAGAGAATTTTCAATAATATATTAGTCCTTATAAAAATGCAATATATTTACATAGTTATACAAATAAGAATATTGTTTCTCCCACATAGTCTGAAGGTTAGTTACACTCCAGTAACTACCTATTCAAGAAATGACTATGTGGGCCCTCCCTGGTGTGGCAGTGGGTTAAAACACAGAACTACGATGCTAGCCAGCCGCAGCCACTTCAGTGCGAGTTCAGTCCCCAGCCAGGGAGGTGACCTGCATGATGTGGCAGACCTCTCCGGACCCGCCCACTGCTCCCCTCAGCAGTGTGCTTCGTCAGTTGGCCTGTTCTGCTCCCCACTCTGTTGCTGTGAATCCTCTCACCGCCCCTGCACCTCTGGCCTGTACCCCAGTTCTGTGCACATAAATAAATCTTTAAAAAAAGAAATGACTATGTAGGTGGTTTTTATCTGATTCTTTTTGCTGATCCTATTTTCATCATATCTGCAGTGAGGATCACTTGAGTGCTTTTCTACAAGCAGACAGGCTGGCTTTGGTCCTGAGACCTATCAGCTGGCTGCTCACCCTGCTCACATGCTGTCTCCCTGGGGCTGTGTGGTCACGGCAAAACCTTTTTACTTTTCCCAAAGAAATCACACAGAAGCACAAAGTGTCACTGGACAGGGCAGGCGCTCAGAAATTGGAGAGGCCCAGGGCTGTGTAGCCTTAGATAAACCCTAAACCTCCCCTCAGTGTCTACAAATCAGGTTTGCACCTGTTCACAGGGGACTGGGAGAACTGTGTTGTCACTTTGTCAGCAGTGCCTGGCCACAGCAAACACTACAACTTTGTTAGCAATTACTAGTGAAAATTTTTAAACCAAAAATAAAGGTGAATCAGCTCCCAGGCAAAGGGGCTGGAGCTTCTGGCTTCTCTGCAGTAGCCTTGAAGCACCTCCAGGGAAACCCGACCTCCAAAGAGCAAGGTCTGGAACCTTCCAGAGAGGTGGGAACCCTGCACAGGGCCAGGAGGTGTGTGCCCAGGCCAGCTGGGCTGCACAAGTTTGCGGATGGTTTTGCTCTCAAACCTATACAGGCAGCTTTGACAGCTTGTGTTGGGGGGTGGGCAGGTTTGGTTTGTCACAAGGCTTAGTGAATGGTCTCTCCACTGGCTGGGCTATGAACTGCCCCTTCAATCAGCCTTGTTGATTGAATTTTCCTATTTATGTACAGTTTATGTGATTGCCAATGAGATGAACAAGTACTTTTGTAGTTTTAACATATGCTGTGTTTTCAGGAGTTGCAGCGCCTGTGAAAATCAAGATGTATTGTTTCTACAGTGCTTTACCAAGAGACTCCAGAAAGCCAAGCCTCCCAGGCAACACAGCTCCTATTTTCTGACTCACCAAAACCTGCCATTCCCCAAACAGCATGACTCCACACACAAGAGCGAGTTTCCCTTCTATTAATGATACCAGCATAGTTGGGCTGGTGTATTTACATGTTTAAATGTCTATTATTTAAAGTTACGTTGTTAACAATCTTTATGTATAAAGTTACTTTGTTAATGATCTTTATGTATATGTTTAATTTCAGAACAGTAAAGAAAGGTTTACAAAATATAACAAAACTGAGGAGGCTAGGAAAATGGGTAGACAAGCTGGGACTTAGATTCAGTTGACAGAAAGATTTCAAAGAATGACACCATCCAGGCGCCCTATCCTCTGCCACACATACAAGGTGGCTGTGTTGGAGTGTTACAGGGCAGGGAGTATTAAGGGGAAGGATGTCCTAAAGGAACTCTGCAGTCTTGTGGACTCCACCCCCTACTCCAGTGACTGGAAACTACAACTCCCAGCAGTACCAGGGAGAGAACTGCGAGGACCCAAGGGCGGAGCTAACAGGAATTCTGGGACATTTGGGGGATAAATAGGATGTGTGTGTGTGTGTGTGTGTGTATGTGTGTGTCTCCCTCCTCTTTGTCCTCTCTCTTCTCTCCTTCTCTCCTCTTTCTCTGCCTCCCCCCTTTCTTTCTCCCTCTCTTTCTCTCTCCTCCCCTTCCCGCCCCCTTCAGTGTTTTCAGTCAGCTGAGCTGGTAAGGTATTCCAGTTACTTTGTATCCCACTCTCTTTCCCTGGGTTGTTTCTTATTCCTTTCCCCTTTTGTAAATAAATCTGTTATTGACCCTTTTGTGTGCACCTGCAGTATAACTGAATTTTGAGCGCTGGTAAGGCCCCACAGACAGGCGGCCCAGTCCACTCTGGGCTACCATGTAACAGGAGGGGCACCCCAGAACCGCTGAGCTCCCTGCTCTAAGTAGGTTTTGCCATTCACTGCATCAAGACAAAACACACTCTAGTGCATTAGCCCCTTAACATGAAGGAACTGTAATACAACTAGTGAGCAATAACAAAAAAAAACATAGTTTCCAAATCAAGCACCCAAAGGTTACCCATCCCTTTGTGGGTAAACGCCCAGCCAGACAGGGTTGGCCCAGAGCAGTGTCACTGAGGCTGGAAAGCCGCCACACGTCTAAGGCCCCTCCTGGTGGGGACCTATGGGAAAGGGGCAGAAGAGGCCCAATGTATTGGGACAGAGAAATAAAGTAAAATCAACATAACACTGTCATTGTTCATCAGCCCACAGCTCTCTCACCCCCGTCTGTTTCAGTCAGTCTAGGGCCAAAAAGCCAGTGCAACTTCTCAGCTCCATGTGCCTCCTCCAGATCTCTTTTTGCTCTCAACCTTGTTCCTTTCTTCTCCAGCTTCTCCTCCCCTCTCCCTTCCTTGGGTGGGGCAGGGAACCTGGAACCTCCCTTTGCCCAGGGACCACCCTGTAAGGGGGAGTTGATCAGATCCAAAGGCCCCATCCTGAGCCACTGTCAACCTGGGGCCTTCAAACCAAGTGGGGTTGACCAGCTGAGACACCCCTTGTCACACTGAGCTCACAGACACAGCAGGAATCTCCTAATGGCTCTCTGAGCACAGCTGGCTCCCAGTGGGGGTCAGACTCACCAGCTGCTATGCTACCGGAGGTGGGAGGGCCTCAGGCCGCATCACAATGGCTTCCCCAGGGTTCTGGTTGCCAGGGAAACTGCAGCTGCCCAGCTGTTGGGCTTTCAGGCCCCCAGGCAGCCCCATAAGGTTCACTCTCTTAAATTCTTAAAAGTTGGCCCCACCCTATGGCTTAAGAACAAATAAGAGCTCTAAGACCAGTATGTATACCTAAGTGCAGACTGTTGTCAAATCTCCTTATTTTTTTAAGATTTATTAATGCATACAGAATTGGGGTGCAGGCCAGAGGAGCAGGGGCAGTGTGAGGCTTCACCAGAGACAGAATGGGGAGCAGAACAGGCAGATCGACGAAGTACACTGCTGAGGGGAGCAGCGGGCAAGACAGGAGAGGTCTGCTGCACCAGGTGGGTCACCTCTGGGCAGGGGATTGAACTCTCAGTGAAGAGGCTGCAGCTTGCTTGCAGTGCTGCTTCCTAATCCCTTGTGCCACCAGGGAGGGCCTGAGTCTTTTTTCTTTGAAGCATGTCCTGAAATCTCAGGGTTTGGCTCTTCTATTTTTGTATTCATATTATCTTGCTTTTGTGAAAAAATGGTGCTAGTAGAGGAGCTGGGTATCTTCGTAACACCCTTAGATAGCTCACCATCCTCTGATGGTCCCCTCTCTGTAGACTTCTCCCCTGCTCCACCCCCCACCAGCTCATCCTAAATCCCCAAATCGTGTGATAGCAGGAAAAGACATGAAGCAGCCTCCGCCTGGCAGAGGGAGGTCAGGGAAGGAGGCCTGGCTGGCTTTACTCCACGAACGTCACAAGGGAGGTGATGCTGGAGCTGAGTCTTGAAATATCAGGGGCTGCTTGCCAGGAGGCAGGTGGGGGGTACGGGTAGAGGGAGCGGTGGGGACAGAGACTGGAGGGGGCTTATCCCCACTTGTTGAGATGTTGCCTCTGGGGTCTAGCCAGAGGAGCCAGTTCAGACCTCGAAGTTGGACAGTCAGTGGAGACCTGGGAACTGCGCATTGGGGGCCATGGCCTCCGTCCTTCCTGCATCTGCTGCTCCCCACAGCCCTTCCCAGGGAGTGGAACTAACTGCTCTTGCCTTAATGCCACAGTCTGGCTGGGAGAAATGCCTCTAGTCTGAGGCTTAAATAGGGCAAAGGGTCCATCCGAGGCACCTTCCTGGGAGACCATGTCCTTCTGGGCAGGGTGTGCCTGTGTCGGGGTAGCCCAGAGTGCCTGTGTCTGTGGGGCCTCACCTGCGGGCTCAATATAGAATTTTCTGCAGGCACACGCAGAAATGGTAATGGGTTTATTTACAAAAAGGGGAAAGGAAAAAGGAAACAACCCAGGGAAAGAGAGAGGGATACAAAGTAGCTGGAATACTTTACCAGGGCTAACTTGGAGCTCTGGTCCCCAACTAACCTGCCAGCCCCCGTCACATGGCCTGAGAGTTGTTCCAGAGAGAGAGAACCGTTATCTCTCCAGAGTGACAGTTGGAAAACCGCTCACTATTTCTCCCCCAAAGTCCCAGGTTTCCTGCTTAGCTCCACACTTGGGTCCTCGCAGTTCTCTCCCTGCTGGGAGCTGTAGTTTCCAATCACTGGCGTAGGGGGTGGAATCCAGAAAGCTAGAGTAGGGGGTGGGGTCCAGAAGATTCTGCAGAGTTCCTTTAGGACATCCTTCCCCCTAACATGCCCACTGCCTGGGTCCCAACCTCAGCTCTGCCCATCCTGGGTGGGTCTTACGCGTGATGTCCCTACCCCCTTCTTTAAGCATGAGACCTTTAAGCATCTGTTATAGACTTTTAAACCTCAGAAACCAGAAAGAGACATTTTTCTCCTCTGTTGCCATCATAGCTTCTCCCAAGACATCCAGAAGTCTGGGCTTGGCTGTCTGAATGGGGCAAAGGAGCGGTGGGCGGCTGGATCCCTTCTGTGGCGGCCCCAGCCTCCTCTGTGTGCTGGTCTAGGCCATGTCTTTGCTTCTTCACTTGGTTCCCTCCCTAATCGACAAAACAAGTAGAGCAAACCTCTCCAGCTGGTTCTGGGCTCTTGCCTAGCATGGTCTCGGGAGGCACCAGTGCCCTCTGCAAGTAGTCTTGCTGTGCCATTGCTCTGCCATGGGCAGTGGGCTGGGTGACGGGCCTAGGGGATGGGCATGGGCAGTGAACATGAGTGTGGTAAAGCTGCTGGGGTGTCAGACAATGGGAAACCTGCTGCAAGCCCATCGCTGGCCCTTCTGGCCTCCTCCCGTGCTCGGAGATGGCATAAGCTTAGCCGCCTGTGGCTTCTATACCCTGAAATGGTGAGACTGCAAGTGGGGGAAGCTGTCTTGTCTGTAGTCAGATGTAGTCATGTAACAGGGTGGTCCCTAGGAAAAAGGGAAGTTCCAGGTTCCCTGCCCCATCCAGAAGGAGGGTGGAGGTGAGCAGAGAAAAAAGAGAAGAGAGAAGAAGAGAAGGAAGCAGGATGGAGAGCCAGAGGAGACCTGAGGAAGCCACATGGAGCAGCGAGCATGTGATGAAGAAACAGGGCTTGTTTCCTGGCCCTGGACTGGTGAAGGCAGATGTGGGTGAGAGACCTGTAGGGATGTGACTATGGCAGTGTTTATACTGATTTTAATTTTGCTCTTTTGCTCCCAGATTTGTCTGGCCATTTCTGACCCTTTTCCATGGGTCCCAGCCAGAAGGTGCTTTAGGCTTCTGGCGGGCTTTCAGGCCTTGCTTTGGGCCAATCCCTTTTGGGTGGACTTTTGCCCACGAGGGGATGGGTCACTTCAGGTGTTTGATTTAGAAATTATATTCTTTGTGTTCTGTATTGTATATTCACTGTATTAAAGTCCCTTTTCATTAAAGTTTTATATATGTTTTGTCTTCTTGTGTCGGATGGCAGAACCTACTTGGAGCAGGCAGGATTTTGGAGCTTCAGGGGTGTCCCTCTCCCCCTGTTCTGGAACAGATTTGGGGTGCCCTATAACAGTCAGAAGGAAGCAGTGTTTCAAGTCCATTTTTTACATGAAGAAACATTTCCTGCAGCCACCACCAAAATTTTGATTCTCTAGTTAGTTGTCCTGTCTTCCATCCAAATGCTTAAAATAATAGTGGCCTTTCTTGGAGATTAAAGTGTTTGTACTCCCCACTCTGTCTCTGGTGGGTCCTCTCACCACCATCCTCCCCGTACAACTCTAGCCTACATCCCAGCTCTTGTATGTGTAAATAAATAAAATAAATCCATATAGAAAAAGAGAATGGGTTCTATTTTTGCCCCCTTTCTGCCTGATAGCTCTGGGGAGGTGACTTTGTTCCTATGTTTTACTTGTCTCGTGTGTAAAGTGGGGGTGCTCACAGCGCCTGCCTCGGAGAATGGCGATGGACATGTGTCAGATGGACATGAAGGCTCAGGCCTGCTCTGTGTGCGATCAGCCCTCGGTCATATCGGTGAACGACAGCAACTAAAAGCCACCTCCCCTCGACCCCTGAGAATGTACGGGGAAACCGTGATAGGAGTTCAAAACTTTAAAGAAAGACTGCGCATGGAGGAAGTGAGAGGGAAACGCTGGTGGTTTCTGGCCTGGGAACAAGGCAAAATGACTACATTTCATCTATAAATAGCAAGCAACAGAGCCAGCAATGCCCCCTCATCCTGCCAAACAAAGAGCCCCTTCCTTGATGTCATCTGAAGAGTAAATAGAGCCCCACCTCTTCTCCCAACAGGCACTGAGGGAAGAAACTTGAGAATGAAGTAAGTGCACCAGCAGAGAGACCAGGCCTGGGGGGGCCATTCTACTCCACTCCAGGGGGCTGACAGCTTCTCTAGCCTCCCCTCAGCAACATAGAGCCCCCACCACGACCTCCCAGGAGCTCTTCCAGGAGGGGCTACTGGACCCCTGTCACGAGCGGGGCGCCCAGCTGCCCCCACCAAAAGCGAAATAGAGCAACGTGTTTGTCAGTGGATTTCAGAAACGTCCCTTCGGGCCCCAGAGCCGAAGTGTCCTCTGATGCCAACTGGCCCCACCGCCTTTTTCGGATTGTCTAGCTCCTCACTGGCTTGGAACTAGTCACCGCCACCTTCATCATCACCATCACCATCCTCAGCTTGCATTTATTGCACGATTAATTGCATCATGTGTTTATTTCATACCTGGCGCTTCTCTCGGTATTAGTGCTTCCTCCTGCCAGCCCACAAAGGCCCCTGAGACTCCCCCTAAAACCTCCCTGCTCCAGAAAGCCTCATTTGCTCTGTGAAGTTGGCAGAGGGGTCCTCCACCTGTGTCTGTTATGTGTCAGACACTGAACAAGGCACTGTCACCTCACTGTCATTCAACAGCTAACTGCAATGGTGATGAAGGTGAGCAAAGGGGAAGTCCCGGGGCCCAGCAAAGAGTGGCCACCAAAGAGCTGGACTCCTGCAGGGCCTCCAGGACCAGAGCCCAGGCCAGTCACTGAGCGCCTTGCTGAACAATTGCTCCGTCTTCCTGGCCTCCGTTTCACACGCGTGGGGCTGCAGTCCCTCGGTGGATGGGCATTGCTTTGTGTGACATTGCTGGGAAGGGGTTCTGGGCTAGGTTAAGGCAGGGAAATGCCTTACACCTACTTCCAGTCTTGCCAATGCAGGAGCAAATGTGGTGATTTAACACGGGAGTGATGAACAGGCGAAGCCATCATTGCTTCCTACACAGCAATATTGTAGGGGACATGAGCTATTTCCCCTTCCTTCCGGTCAAGAGACTGTCTCAGAGTCTGGCTCATAGTGAGAACTCAAGAATATGTGTTGAATGAATGAAGAGACACACATTTGAATATAGAAATTCTTGAACTTCTTAAAAAATAAAAAATGGAACATTAGCTGTGTCTAAGTCTGGAAACTTTCCTTGTGAGCTTCCAGACAAACTGGAGAATGACACTTGCTTCCTGTTGGATCTGGGTGCCATTGAGAGAGTTGGGTCTGGAGTGGAGAAGCAGGCAGGTGCCCCAGGCCACCCAGGCTGTCAGGAAGGTGCAGCTATCTCAACGTTATTCTCCATGGAAACTCACTTTTTTGATTTTCTACACACTCTGATTTCCATAGGATTTTACCAGTTGCAAGGTAAATATTAGTACAAGTCCTTCTTTGCAAAGCGAAGCCATTTAATCCAAAGAAATAGGGCTCACGGTGATGGATGATGTTTGGACAAGCCGACTTCATACAAAATCAGCATTTACAGGGTTCCGGAGCAATATAGTCATTCCACCTTTGCTAGCTGGAACCTCTACCAGAGAGTCAGAGACAGAGATGGAGGGAAGGGCCCAGCCTTAAAAAAAACCTGAAGGGGCCCTCCCTGGTGGCACAGGGGTCCCCTTGTCAACACTACGAAGCTATCTGCAGCCACTACAGCATGAGTTCGATCCCCAGCCAGGCAGCTGACCCACACAGCACAGCAGACCTCTCCTGTCTCCCCGCTGCTCCCCTCAGCAGTGTATTTCAGTAGATCTGCCTGTTCTGTCTCAGGTAAATCCTCTCAGCTCCCTGTACTTCTGGATTGTACCCCAGTTCTTGTATGCATAAATAAACAAATCTGGAAAAAATAAAACCCTGGAGGTTGAAAGGCTGAGAGGAAAACTGGAGCTCGCCAAGAACCTCCCCACCACCCACCTGACTGAGGTGGTTGCGCACAGGTCCCTTCCACTGTGTAACACCCCTTCTCGCTTCCCACTTCACCTCACTTTGCCAGCGTGCTAAGTGACCTCTTCCTCCTTCCTTCCTTATTTGTGAGGATCTCTGCTTTAAAGAAACCCAACTCAAATTCAGGAAATATGTGGCTGTGGAGAGGCAGCATCCAGCTTCCCAAGGAGCAAGCCCTGGTGACTCAGGACGGCGCCTCTGCTCTGTCCGGCCTGGCGCGGCCACCATCCTGTCCTCCAGGGGTGACTGGGGAAGACGGAGAACTTCCTCTGAGCTATCTCATTCTCTCCCCTGCAGTTCTTCTGCACTTGAGTTAGTGCCCATAGGCAACCCTTATATTACCTTTAAGGTATCCATTACATTAAAATTCAACTATTTTAAATGTATAGCTTTATGAGTTTTGAGAAACATGCACAGTACGGGCCTCCCTGGTGGTGCAGGGGTTAAAGTCTCGGCTCCATCATGCTGTCTGCAGCCTCTGCTGCATGAGTTCAATCCCCAGCCAGGGAGCTGACCCACATGGCGCAGCAGATCTCTCCTGTCTCGCCCGCTGCTCCCCTTAGCACTGTATTTCATTTGATCCACCTGTTCTGCTCCCCACTCTGTCTCTGGTGAGCCCACACTTCTGGCCTACACCCCAGTTCTTGTACATAAATAAACAAACCTTTAAAAAAAATAAACTACACAAAAGGTAGCCACCACTATCATCAAGAGAGGACATTGTTATCACCCCAAAAGTTCCCTCCTGCCCCTTTGTAGCCCCCCAGAACCCCAAAACCACAGGGGTGCTTTCTGTCCCTGTAAACACAGTCCCTGGGTTTTTGGTTACTGTCTGTAGACATAATACTCTTCGGTTTCTTTCAAGAATTGCATAAATTAATAGTTCAGTGTTTTTTATCACTAAATGTAAGTTGCTAGATTGGAGTGACAGTGAATGAAGCTGCTGTGGGCATTTGGGCACACACTGAACTTTTTTTAAAAAAAAGATTGATGTATTTATGCATACAGAACTGGGGTACAGGCCAGAGGAGCAGGGGCAGTGAGAGGATTCACCAGAGACAGAGTGGGGAGCAGATTAGGCAGATCGACAAAGTACACTGCTGAGGGGAGCAGCGGGCCAGTCAGGAGAGGTCTGCTGCATCATGTGGGTCACCTCCAGGGCGGGGTATCGAACTCACTGAAGCAGCTATGGCCAGTTGCAGTGCTGCATCCTAACCCGTTGTGCCACCAGGGATAGCCCCTGCACTATTTTTTTTTATTTAATGTTTTCCTTTAAGTGAAAAATTTTAAAGTTACTGCAAGTGAAGCTTTTCCTTCACTATCCTAAATGAAGATCTTTATAATAAATTAATAATAAGGGGGTGATTGAAGAAGCAAACTCCTCCAGAGAGTTATTTATAACAAATCAATAATAAATAAATCAACCAGGTAGACCCATTTAAAAGGATCATTCAAAAGTTATTACATTCTAACTAGATCCTGTTGCCTGCAAGCTTAGATTCCTCACAATGCAAGTCAGGAACAAGGATTCTTCTTTCTGGCAGGTGATTCACTGAGGGGGAACGCTTTTTTAATTAATTAATTTTTTTACACCATTTTTCATTTTTGTACAATGTACACTTTCTCATCTGGGTATGGTCCGAGGGGGATCTCTTGGTGAAGGAGGAGAAAAACAGGCTAACAAAGGTGTGGGGTTTAGGGGAAGCCTGGCATCAGCCCAGCCTAGCCCCACAGAGCTCTGGGACATGACTGGTACCCAGAGCTGAAGCACCTTGAACATGAATGCTGAGTTCTTGTCCTCTCATCAGTCGGTCACAGCCACAAACACATCTGTCTCCAGGGGAGGCTGTTTGCAAAGAAGCCTGTGGCTGTGAAGGTAGCAGCCAACACTCCCAGCAGCTGGGTGGTGAGTACATTAATGTGCTGAGGATCCGGGCCGCAGGCAGCATCTATCCCACCAGCAGGCTTAGACAGCATCTATCCCACCATCTTTTCAAGTTAGAAGAGAGATTAGCAGGCCCTCCCTGGTGGCACAGCGGGTTAAAGCACAGCACTGCGAAGCCAGCTGCTTCTATGCGAGTTTCATCCCTGTCCCAGAGATGACCCACAGGGTGCTGCAGACCTCTCCTGACCCGCCCACTGCTCCCCTCAGCAGTGTACTTCATCAGTCAGCCTGTTCTGCTCCCCACTCTGTCTCTGGTGAATCCTCTCACCACCCTTGCACCTCTGGCCTGTACCCAGTTCTATATGCATAAATAAATAAATTTTTTTTTTAAACAAAGGAGACTGGCTCGTGTTAGATGTTGAAGTCTTGTCAGCCCAAGTAGAGACTGTCTGATGCCACACAGGGTTGCAGGCTGGCTTTCTCACGCTGTTCCTTGAGGTCCTGCCTGGTCTGCTTGTACCTCGCTCTGCTCCGGATGTCTTTCGTGCATCCTACACTTCAGGAAACTCCCTAGAGACATACAGACTGCCTGCTCAGCACGCCCCTTGCCATCCGACTTCCTGGCTGTTGTACCCGCAACCCTTGGCTTGTGGAGACGCTGCGTTGCTGGCTCCCAGACCTGGTGCCGCCTGGCTATTGTCCGGCTCCATAACACAGGAAGCTGCATTTCCCAGGCTGCCTTGCCAAGTGGCTTCCAGTCAGGTTTGCCCACAAGACGCCGGCAGAATCCTGCAGGGCAGTGGGAGGAAACTGCTGGGGCTAAGCCCCGTCTTGCTGTGCCATGGCAGATGAGGGCCATGACTAAAGGCCAGACTTGTAGTAGAAAATGGGATCCTCAGCATGGTCTCAAGAGGGCAGATGATTAGATCATTCAACCCAATGAAGAAAATCAGCAACTTCTTGATCCACCTCTAAATCCCTAAACATTTATATCTCATAATTCTACTATTATTCAAGCTACTAAGGACACTTTGCATATTGCTTCTTGAAGAAGACTCTCCCTGAGC
Organism: Condylura cristata; assembly: GCF_000260355.1. Classification (NCBI taxonomy): domain Eukaryota; kingdom Metazoa; phylum Chordata; class Mammalia; order Eulipotyphla; family Talpidae; genus Condylura; species Condylura cristata. The sequence continues at coordinate 2,164,577 of NW_004567129.1, read as the reverse complement.
AGGGTCCTCAGGCAGCTCCCTCTGCTCAGCTCAGCCCTCAGGCAGTCCCCAGCCTTGCATAGATCCCCTTTGGCTCTGGGCTTCATGCCTCAGCCTTGGGGGTAGCAGGTTTGCTGTGTCCTCCAGTAGACTCTGCTCTACTGCTCAGCTCTCCCATTTTCTGTGTGACCAGTTCTTTGTATTAAATTCCCTCTGTGAGGCCTTCCTGGTGGTGCAGGGGTTAAGTTTCAGTGCTATCAATCTTGCACCAACCTCTGCAGCATGAGTTCAGTCCATCCTGGCCAGGGAGCTTGACCCACATGGCGCAGCAGACTTCTCCTGACCTCCCCTCAGCACTGTATTTCATGAAATTGGTCTGTTCCACTCTGTCTCTGGTGAATCCACTCACATTCCCTCCCCCACACCCCTGGCCTGTACCCCAGTTCTTGTATGCATAAATAAATATTTAAAAAATGAATGAATGAATTCCTTCCATTGAAAGAAGTAGCTTCTGGACTGATTAACACAGAGAAGTAGTAAAAAAGAAGGGCGCTAACCACGGGCTTCCAAAGTTCCAAGGAGAAAGTCTTCACAAATCAGTTTGCTAAGGCTATTGAAAGTCACCCCAGGCCGAGGTCCCGGCTTCACCCACCTGAAAGCCGGAGAGAGAACAGAGAAGGTGAGGAGCCGCTTTGTGCCTCCAGAAGGCAGAGCGCCAGCAGGCGGGGTCTTGGCCATGCTGCCGAATGGGTCCTCCTTCCGCTCGGAGCAGGAAGGCATCTGGTTCGTTACTGAGCACAACTCCTTTCTGCTGGCTCATCAAAAAGGTGTCTCTCACCCATCCAGTGGGGCCTCTCATTAACAACCAGGATGTGAAGAAGCAAGAGAGATCACACAGTGGGACTTAATTTAGAGCCACTTAATTGCGGCTTTATGAGGCCGAATTCCCTCTGTTACTTCTGAGGGGGGCCCCTTCGGGTTTGAAGGCCTCATAGTCGCAGCTCCTTCTTTCAAGTGCTGGTGGGAATTGCCCTCCAGTGGGTGTGGCCCGTTCCGTCAGGCTGAGGCCTACCTCAGTGCTCTGCCTAGGTCTCTGCTGTCGTTTTCTCCTTGGAAATGGCCCTTAATTAGAGAGAGGCCAGAGGGCCCACTAGAGACTTGAGTCTAAAGCTCAGGGACCTGGTGCTGAAGCACCCTGAGAGCCAGGGAGTACACTTCCGCCATGGCGGCCTGAAGGCTTCCTCAGCCACCCTTGCTGAGACCCTCCCACAAGCAGGACCTGCCCCACTCCCCTGAAGCAAGGGGGTACAACCCATTCTATTTTTTAAAAAATATTTATTTATTTATGCTTAGAGAACTGAGGTGCAGGCCAGAGGTGCAGGGGTGGTCAGAGGACTCACCAGAGACAGAGTGGGGAGCAGAACAGGCCGACTGACGAAGTACACTGCTGTGGGGGGTCAGGAGAGGTCTGCCGCGCCATATGGGTCAGCTCCCTGGTAGGGGATCGAACCTGTGCTGCAGTGGCTTGGGAAAGCTTCATAATGCGGTGCTTTAACCCGTTGTGCCACCAGGGAGAGCTCCCAGTCTATCTTTAAGAAAGAAAAAGTAGGGTCCTCCCTGGTGGCACAGCAGGTTGGAGCACAGCACTATGAAGTTAGATGCAGCTGCTTCAGCATGAATTCAATCCCCGGTCAGGGAGGTGACCCACATGATGTGGCAGACCTCTCCTGACCCACCTGCTGCTCCCCTCAGCAGTGTACTTCGTCGATCTGCCTGTTCTGCTCCCCACTCTGTCTCTGGTGAATCCTCTCACTGCCCCTGCACCTCTAGCCTGTACCCCAGTTCTGTATGCATACATAAATAAATCTTATTTTAAAAAAAAGAAACAAAAAGAAAAATTATTCTGTTAAGTTTGACCCTGACCCTGTCTAAGGATTTTGCCCACAGTCTGGGACCTGATGGCTTCAGACCAGCAGCCCACACTCTCTGAGTCCTCCTCTTCTGAAGGGCATGTGTCAGGACAGAGGCTCTATAGGAGGGGGCCCGCTGGGCTATTGCTCAGGCAGGATTCCTAAATGAAAGGGACAGGCCCAGGAGCAGTGTGCGGGAACACAGAGGAGCGAGTGACTTCAGGCTGGGTATGGCCCTCTGTCTATTTTTGTAAGCATTTCATCGAATATTTACTGTGTCAGTCACAGGACGAGGCCACTGCCCATGGCCACCTCCCACCTTCACTCACCTGATCCTCCCGCAGCCACGCAGCCAGCCAGCCAGCCAGCCAGCCAGCCAGCCGCAGGAGTCAAGGTGATCGTCTCCTGTGAGGAGAGGCCCAGAGAGGTGAAGTAACAAGCTCATATTACACAGCTGCCCCGGGCTCCTGTTGCAAGAGCTATGTTTAGGCTGCTCAACCTGGTAGGCAATATAAACATTCTGGAGGCCAGGAGCAGCAGCTGGAGAGGCCGAAGGAGGGTCCCAATGGGGGGTGGGGTGGGGGCCCCAGAGTGGAAGTGCCTGACCGAAAGTTAGGCCACAGAAGCCAAGCCAGAAGTAAGGAAAGGAGGCAAACACCTGGATGTGAGCTCTACAGAAAATGTCAGGTGCTTCTGGAAACAAGCTCTTCTGACCTTTGACCTGAAGGCACCGCCTAGAGTGTGTCTTCAGTTCAAATAGTTCCAGGCATCTCCTGCTGTGCACTGGGGCTGCATAGTGTCTTGGGGACCCTAGGCAAGTCACTTCCTCTCTCCCTGCCTCAGAGTCCTCAGTGCTAAAGGGGATTTGAACTAGAGAGCCGCAGACTCCTAGAGTCAGCGTAGTGAGATGGGGCCCAGGTGTGAAGGGGAGGTGCCACTCCCTAGCCCCATTTTCTTGCAGCCTCCTGGACTACAGGTCCCAGTGTGCCATGGGCTAGGCTTCCCGAGCAGGCTTGCTCTTGGGAACCCAGGTGGAGCAGAGTGGCCCGGCGAAGCCATATAAACAGAACACAGGCCTATGAGTGGTGTCTGCTGGCCACTGGCTCCCCAAGAGACTCCCTTCCCCTGGGATCCCAGGGTAGTGGGAACATGTATACTCCTAGCCTTGGCTCTGAGAACCAGAGCAAATGTCCAGGCCTCAGGGGCAAACCAGGAGCTCCTGAATTTGGTGCAAAAGGCCTCAAGTGCATTTTCTGGTAAGCAGGTTCACAGTAATTCCCATTGTAATTCGCATAATCAGTCCATGATCCTAAAGGATCCTTGAGGGCTTAAGGAAGTCTCCAATGCACAGCACAATGTAAATGTTTGTGGAATAAAATTATTGATGATATTTGAGTGATACTGTTCCCCAGAGATGGATTTTGCCCAAGATATGAAACAGCTAAATTTAAGGTAACTATTAAGTTCAATTACATGGCAAACCCCAATCATTGTGAGGTTACCACATCCTTTATGTTGAATTATTTCCAAGGCTCCATCTTCCTCCACAGGCCCCGTGCCTACACTTCCTAGAAATGCCGAACATAAAGCATACAGACCTTAGAAATACGACTGCAGAATTGAGGTTACTAGAGAGGGAGGGATGTGGGGAGGGGGCAAAGTAGGGAGGGTCCCCATGGTCTGTGGTAAAGGACTGTGGGCGCTTTAGTGTTGGGTGTGGGGCAGTGACATGGAGCTGAGAAGGTGTGAGCCTCTTCCCCTAAGTCATAGAAGTGTTGTAAACCAATGTTGCCTCAATTTAAAAATGTGTATAAAACATAAAATATATTCAAGTTGATTGTGAGGGGCGTCTTTGAGACTCTCCTAGCAACCTTACACATTGCTAATGCATCCCCCGAGATACCGAAGAGACAAGATTTGGAAATACCACCCCCACCCCAAAAAAGATAATTGAGGAAAACATGCCTTTGATCATCTAAAAAGTTTTCAAAGGCAAAGGGTCTTTTAAATCTTCATCTTGGTGACATCTGGTACCCAAGGCAAAGCTTTAAATGTCAAAAAATTCCCACCTCAGCTCCCTCCCAGCCCTCATGGACTGCATCACATATTTTAGCATTTACTTATTCTGTTTCTTAAATTTTGTATTATTAAAATATAGGTGCAGGTGGCAATAATGAAATAGCTCAGAAATACCGAGGGCAAGTCTTCCAGCCCATCCCCCACCCCAGAGGCAATCACTTCAGCCAGGACAAGGTCTCTCACTCTACTTCCTGCCACGAGTCCCCTGGATGTTCACTTTTACTTTCATTCTGTCTATTGGCTGCCATGTGAATTTAAATATTCACCACTTTCTTTTCCATCAACCTGACATACTCTCTTCATTACTCACTTGGTAAGAGAAGATAGCAGAGCCTTTCCCTGTTTTTCCTCATTCTCCTCTCACCTTCCACACATCATGTGTTTGTGATCTACAGTTAAAAGGAAAAAAACCTTTTCTTTTAGCACACTCTATAGAAAAGTACACATAAAAATATAGCTTAATCATTTCTCAGAAGCCAAACACGTGTGTGTAACCAGTACCCAGAAAGAGAAACACAACATTACCAGCCCCCAGGTAAACTAACCTGTGGGAATAAGAATCTCAAAGGTGCCACCAGCAAAATTAGTTTATGTGCATTGGTGTTTGTCCAGAGCTAGGAGACCGAGCTAGTGTAAATTAGCTAAATAATAGGGCCTGTGATAAAAATGTATTGGGCTGTGCCATAGCGTGGAACATTGTAAAAGAGGGCAAATTTTACTCTTCCGAAGTTATGTCTTTTTGAGAGATTGGATGATCTCACTTATAAGAGGAAAATAGAGAAACCGAAGAAAGGGTCATAAAATAAATAAATAAAGGACATAACTTGTAGACAACTACAGATCTGAAGCTTAAAGCAGAAGAGGGGGATGAAAAGGTGTCAAAACAGGGAGGGAAGCTCACACGGACTGTGGTGATGGTGCTCCGGAGCGTGGTGGGGGGCTCACCCCGACTGTACCTCAGGGGGGAAATCAGATACTGTACGAAAATGAGCAGCAATATAAAAAATTTAAAAATTGGCCCTCCCTGATGGCGCAGCAGGTTAAAGCACAGCACTGAGAAGCTAAAGCCACTTCAGCATGAGTCTGATCCCCACCCAGAGGATGATCCACATGGTGCGGCAGATCTCTCTGACCCACCCGCTGCTCCCCTCAGCAGTGTATTTCGTTGATCTGTCTGTTCTGCTCCCCACGCTGTCTCTGGTGAAGCCTCTCACTGCCCCTGAACCTCTGGCTTGTATCTCAGCTCTATATGCATAAATAAAGAAATAATATTTTTTTAATTTAAAAATTAGTAAAAGGAAAAAAATTTAAAATAAAAATAAACCCCAAGCAAGCCTTTCTGGCGTAAGGGTTACTTCCCAGGAGGACTCTGAGCCTTTGGTGGTTGCCTTTCTATAAAAGACGTTTTACAAAAATAAAGGAAAATGTCTATTTGAACCGATGTTTCCTGAAACCAGAAAGGCCAGGTCTCTGACTTGTCAACAGAGAAGGCAGCAGCTTAAATCTGGCTAACAGAATAAACAGCCCTGTTTACTTTGCCTTTCCTGGTGACCTTCCCCCTCCCACTGCACCCCCAACATCCTTTGTCTTTAGCTGAAGTTATTTGAGTGACTTAAGTCATTTTGGCAAGTTACTCAGTTTTTATTGCATTTCTTTCCTCTTGTCAATCTGTCTGACATAAATTACTTTCCAGCCAGGAAGAACTGAAAGGGGAAAGAAGAATCGCCCCCTTTCTCAACAATGAGCGAAACATTTTAAAATAAAACAATTCACTTCTGCTCCAATTTCTTCTTTCTTGTGTAATCATTCTTTTCCCCACTCTGACTTAGTTTTCATATCACTGTCAGTTTACATATTTATCAGGGTCTTGTATTTAACAAAATTAAAAAGGACAGAGGCTGTATGATTGCACTGAAATGAAATTTCTAGAATGGGCAGATTTACAGACAAAATACAACAGAGGTCACCAGAGGCTGAGAGTGAAGGAAACGAGGGTCTTTTCAGAGGGAACATAGTTTCTTTAAAGATTTATTTATTTGTGCATATAGAACCGGGGACAGGCCAGAGGCGTAGGGGCGGTGAGAGGATTCACCAGAGACAGAGTGGGAAGCAGAACAGATCGACTGATGAAGTACACTGCTGAGGGGAGCAGCAGAACGGTCAGGAGAGGTCTGTTGTGCCATATGGGTCACCTCCGGGGCAGAGATCGAACTCATGCTGAAGTGTCTTTAGCTTATTAATGCTGTGCTTTAACCTGCTGTGCCACCAGGGAGGGCCTGGAACAGAGTTTTTGTTTATGACAATGGAGGTACTTTTGGAAAAAGCAGCAGAGAGGGCACAGCATCGTGAATGTAATTAATGCCACTGAATTGTTCACTTAAAAATGGCTAAAATGTCATGCATCTTTTGTATCTGTATCTAGAAGGAGAAAAAGAGTCATGAGGATGTGAGATGGAAATCATCAGCGCCCTCAGCAGTACTGCTGGCGAACTCCAAAATTTGGAGCCAGAGCCGCTGAAATTATTATTTCATTTGCTCTGTTCCCTACCTGGTAGGAAAAAACCCAAACACTAGCATGCAAGGAAGAGAAGGCAAAAAAGAAAATGGTTATCTATAGCCATTCTCAGCTTTCTCTAAGAGGAAGTACTCTACCGTGGTTATCATAAAATATCATTAGGGGTAGGCATGATTGTGGCCAAGTTCTCCTCTGAGACCTCAGTGCTTTGCAGCTGTGGTTCAAAATGGCAGTTGCACCCAAATCTTTTTTTCCTCTATTTTTGTGTAGAAGAACTGGGTGTGGGCCAGAGGTTCAAGGGATGAGAGGATTCACCAGAGACAGAGAGGGGAGCAGGACAGGCAGATTGTCTGAAACCCACTGCTGAGGGGAGCAGCAGGTGAGACAGGAGAGGTCTGCTGTGCCATGTGTGTCTGCTCCCTGGGCGGGGACTGAACTCTTGCTGCAGTAGCTGGTGATAGCTTGATAGGGCTGAGAGTTAACCTCTAGGCCACCAGGAAGGCCTTGTACCCATGTTTTTTATTGTGTCTTTATCCTTAACTAAGGCTGTGGTTATTTGGGTGACCAGAATTCCCGGGTGGAAGGGTATTCACTCTAGGACAACTGCAGCTAATAGATAATACCCATTCCTGCTCACTGTCAACTAATGTCATCGTTTCATCATGCTGTGATGAAAAGACTAGGTTTGACCCAGCAATTTCAATTCCCGTATGTGCCCAAGAGAAGTGAAAATACACGTCCATACAAACATGTGAACACATTTATAATAATAAAAAAAGGGAAACCAAATATTTAATAACTAATGGATGGACAAATAAAAGGCAATACAGCCATACGGTGGACTATTATAGGTCAAAAAAAAAAAAAAAAGGAACGAAGTACGGATACACACTACAGTTGTCATGAACCTTGAAAACATTGTGCTAAATGAAAGAAGCCAGACACAAAAAACTACTTCTTGTAGGATTTCATTGGCATGAACTGTCCAGAAAAGGCAAATCTAGACACACAGAAAGGAGAGTGATGGTTGCCTGGAGCTGGCGATGGGGGGCAAAGGTGACTGCTAATGGAGGTGACGTTTCTTTGGGGGGTGATAAAAGTGTTTTAAAAATACACCATGATGAATGAAACTATCGGTCTTTTTCTTTCTCTTTCTGGCTTATTTCACTAAGCACGATCTTTACGAGCTCTTCATGTTGCCACAAATGACATGAGTTTATCTTTTTTGATTGCTGAGTAATATTCCACTATGTGTTTTACTCATAGCAGGAGTGTAATGGATCAGGGGAATAAAATAGATAGATAGATAGATAGACAGATAGATAGATAGATATAGTAATTTTAATAAAGTAAAAAAAATTCACTTAAAACTTTTAACCCGGGGCCTTTTTTTGGGGGGGGGGAGGGAAAAAGGCCCAAATTGGGGGGGGGAGGGGCCCCCGGGGTTTTGTTGTTGGCCCTTGGTTGAGTTTTTGTTGGGAATTCCCTGGTTTTTCCAATTGGGTTGAAAAAATTTTCCAAATTGAGGATTATTTTAAAATTTTTTAAAAAAAAGTAATACAGCATGATGACCCCTGCACAGGCATGTGATCACACCCAAAACCACGGCATCGAATACTCTAGTGGGTGGATTGTGGTGTATGAACTAAGTCAAGACTATTCACCAGTAAAAGCTAACTGACGGGGTCTCCTCCACGGACTGGGTGTGAGGAGCCACGTAAAAGAGGAGGCCCAAGAGCAGTTCCGCATCTCTTCTTGCACAGGTAAATAAACCCTATGGGTTATAGTGTTGTGGTTAGAAAGTGGTAACTGGATTCACATTAAGATGAAAATGTATCCATTGAAATAAAGTAAACATAGCACAAAAAACTGAATCACCAAAATTAAATGCAGTAAATCAACAATGATTTAAATTGTTTTTCAGAGATTGCTTAAAAACATGCACAGAGAAAATGACCCTTCTTGAGTTACATTAATGTCATTTTTTAAAAACATGGGTCCTCCCTGGTGGTGCAAGGGGTTGAGCCTCAGCTCTGTCCATCTGTCTATGACCACTGCAGCTCAAATTTGACCCTGGCCAGGAAGCTGACCCACATGATGTGGCAGACCTCTGCTGTCTCCCCTTTGCTCCCCTCAGCAGTGTATTTCAGTGGATCCATTTGTTCTGCACCCCACTCTGTCTCTGATGAGTCCTCTCACCGCTGCCCCCACCCACACTCACCTCTGGCCTGCCCCACAGCTCTTGTATTCATAAATAAACTAAATCTTAAAAAAAAAAAAACAGCTTTATTGAGATGCAATTCACATACTGTACAGTTCACCCATTTATAGTGTACAACTCAGGAGCTTTAGCATATTCACAGTTGTGTAGCCATCATTTCAATCAAGGTTAGAGCATTTAATTTACCCCTAAAATAATTCCCGCCCCTTTCACAATCATGCCTCCATGCCTCCTCTCACAACCCCAGTCCTAGGCAGTCGCTAAGCTTTCTGTTTGTATAGATTTGCCTCTTTTGGCAATGACAATGACAATAATTTACCTGTGGTCTTTGTTTTGGCTTATGTCCTTACCATGGTGTTTTCGAGGTCTATCCTGTCTCGGTATGTATCAGCACTTCATTCCTTTCTGTTGAGACAAATATACCAGATTTTATTTATCCAAGTACAGTTGATGGACATTTGGGCTGTTTCCACCTGGGCTGTTATGAATAATGCTTCTATGAACATGAGTGTGCAAATTTCCATGTGGTCACAGGTTTTAAATGTTCTTCATATAAACTTAGGTGTGGAAATGACTGGGCCATGTGATAGCTGCCAGTTTAAGGAATTGCCACATTGTTTTCCAAAGTGGCTATACCATTTCTCATAATCACCTGACATGTTTGAAGATTCCAATTTCTCTATATCCTTGTCAACACTTGTTATTATCTATTTTATGTTAGCCATCCAGTGCATATGAGTGGTATCTTGGTGTGCATTTTTCTGGTGGCTAATGATGATGGCTATGTTTGAATTTGCTCACTTCCCTAATTTCCCTGCCCCTGCTTGTTCAGGGCATATCACTTCTGTCTTGTTTGCATGCTTCCTAACTGGTCTGAAGGCAGATGGGATCTTCATGCTGTGCAACTCATTCTCATTTTGATTGAGGTCAGGGATCAGCATAGCACAGCCCCGAGGTCAAATCCAACCCATTGCCTGCTTTAGTATAATGCATGAATTATGAATTAGTTTTACATTTTTAAGTGTTGAAAATAATTTAAAAGTAGGTTGAATACTCTATGATACCATTTCAGTGCCTATAGATAGTGTAATTATACAGTGCCTATAATGTGTAATTGGAGTGCAGCCATGTTCCTTTCCTTCCTGTTACCTATTGCTACTTTTGCAAATCTGAAAATGTGCAACAGAGGTGGTGTGGTTCATAAAACATAAATTATTTACTATCTGGCTCTTAACAGAGCTAGTCTGCCACCTGATCTATGTGACTGGCACCGTCCAGAGTTGTACAGTGTGCAACCTGCGTAGCTGTGCTCCTGCAGTCCTACAGGCTCTCTTGGAACTTTCTTCATATCTCTATTCAAGTAGTTATCAATTGGTATAATAATTTGCCTTCTTCCCCAGACCTTATGCTCCAGAACTTGAGACCGGCTCTCTGAGTCTTGTGCACTTTGTATGCTCAGAATGTGGCTGGGAGAAGAACCTCCATAAATGTTTCTATTACTGCATTGACTATTTCCTGGATACTGAAGATGAATCAATAAAACACTAAATATTTCAGGCTGATGGAACTCATAAAAATGACAGCACCACTGGCAAGATTCTAGACCTATTGTTGACTCTAAAAACATTCCATTCTTCAGCATAACTCTTTAAGTGAAGCACACTTGGCACATTTCATTGAATCAAGTCAAAATGGTGGTGAGTGGTATAGGGCACTGGCCATAGCACCCCTCCACCAACGGGAGACACAGGGTGAGTAGCACAGAATGGCGAGTTCATCTGGTGAAATCATAGAAATGTCAGTAAATAGGAAGCTCAGACTTAATTTGGAGAGAGGGCTAAAATTAGAAACTTGAAGCTGTGATACTCAAGAAATATTTGTGGGATGTAGGAGGAAGATATCAGCCAACATTAATTCCCTGCTTTTGTGCCAGGTCCCAGGCAGAAGAGGCATCAGCCTCCCCGATCCCATCAGTCTCTATTCCCATGAAGCACAGACCCAGAGTGGGGTCACCACGTGTGTGCACATGCCCTGCAGAGCTCACAGTCGGGTCAGGCCTCAGTTACCCCCTCCCTGTCCATCTCGACGGATGTGACCTAGTGCTCGCTCTTCCTCCAGGGGACTTCCTTGGGCTATTGCTCTGTTTTTCTCTTTAGTTCCCCGAAATGTGTTTATTCCCCTGCAGGAGAAAAGTCCCAATTCTTAACATGAATTTAAAAGGTTTTTGAGAACTGTCCTGTATCCTCCCTCCCATCCTTGTCTTCTTCCAAGCTTCCCTCCCTTCCCCAGCCAACCGAGTAAAACTTGAACACAACAGTAAAGACATTGGTACTCACCATACTTTGCTCTAAGCAAATTCTCTCTGTCTCCTTTAAAGTCCTATGAAGTAGGTGAAATTATTATTTTATAGATGATGAAACAGCACAGAAAGTTTTAATAACTTGTCTAGGAATCACATAGCCAGTAAGTGATGGAGTCAGAATTTGAATTCAGGCAAATGTCTCCTAACTTGAAAAAATAAAAAGGTTTAACCAATATGTTCTTCCTCTCTTGCAAATATAATGCTTATAGTTTTTGCCACCAGCCATCTTCTGCCTTCTACGTACTCTCAAAGCCCTCTCCCTAATTACTAACTCTTCTCTTTTTCAGATAAAATGTCACCTTCTCTGGGAAGCCCGCCCTGATTCCCTGATCTCTTTGCTGTTCAACTATCACCAGTGCCTCTGTTACCTGTTCATGGTACTTATCACCTTTACCAACAGCTGTCTGCAAGTCAGCCTCGTCCACCACAGCGGTCAGTGCTGGAGCCTCAGGGAGGGCCTGCCAGCTTCACATGGGTCCCACCATGACCCGAACCAGGCTCTGGATCCGTGCACTGAGTGAACTTGAAGTGGCCATCTCAGCAACGTCTCTGAGATTTCAGTCTGGAAGGCAAAACTCGTGTCAGGTTTTCATGTTAACTATAAGGTATGTGTTGAAGGGTTGGGGCAGGGAGGGGTGAAAACATTGTTGATGCCCCCACACACCTTCTCTTTCTGTTTCTGATTCTAAAGAGTCCTCGCCTGGCTTGGACTGCTTAGGCCCCCACAAATTCTGAAAGAGCTAACAGTGGCTTTCAAGGGAGAAGTATTTATTGTGGGTCCCACAAAAGGAAAGAGTCAGCAATACCCTTAACCACATTGCAGCTTGAGCACTGAAGTGTGTGTTGGGGGGCTGGAGGAACCCTGGTTTTGTGGGATTGGGCCCCATGGAGCAACATGAGAGCACCTTTTGGGGTGGGTTCCATGTCTCCTCAGCATCTTAGTCCGAGGAGACATGGAGCTCACCCCAAAAGGTGCTCTCATGTAAACTGCCCCCATAAGCCACCAGGAATTAGCTGTACTCATTTGTACATTTTTAGCCCTGATCCTAACTAACCACTTTTTGCAGCTTCAAAACCCAACAGATCCAAGAGTCATTCTGTCCAGGCTTTTAGGCCACGTGGCTGAGGCGTGTCCTCAAGAGAAAGCAGGCTTCAGCCTCCCTTCATTGGCCAGTCCATAGGGGCTTAGACTCGCTGCAGGTGAGGACAAAGTGGGGAGGGAGGGCAGCGAGAGGAGGGGGTCGGACATATCCGGATAATTGATATTTCTGGGCACAAACAGGACGGGGTGGAACGGTGAATTCCTTTTTCCTGTAGATCTCCCGACATGTTAGAATTTTATGGTTTACTGTCTGCTTATTTAAAAATTGAAATGTATTGTCTACTTTTTTAAAAAAAAAGTCGAAATATTAATTTTTAAAAATTAAAGTAAGTGGTCAGAATAATCACTGACTTCCTAACTCTCCCAGGCTCTGGGAAGCACAGGGGCTGGAGGTGCCCAGGTCACTGGCGTCCAGCTTATTCTGTGGGTTGGCTAACTGGTGTGCACAGGCTTCCCCTTCTGACGCAGCAGTTCCTAGACCTTCTTGGAATTTCAGGCCGTCTGCTTCCCCGGTGACTCATGGACGGTGTTTCCCAGCGCCCTTGTTTACTGGCAACCCCAAGCACATGAGCGACCGCTGTGCCTGCCACTTTCAGATCCCAGATCCTGCCAGTTAGACACCTGCTGAGAGCAACCTGGGCAGGGGGGTGTGGGAGGGACTCTCACTTCGGGGTTTTCGTTTCTTGTCTTTTCAGTCTCTCTACTATTTGAATTTTTATAATGTATCTATGTTACTTTGCAAGCAGGGAAATTTGAAGGCGTGAACAGTGCCGATAAACTCCCACTGGCAGCCTATTAAACTCCCACTGGCAGCTCGATAAACTCCCACATGCACTCAGCCTTCTGAGGATCAATTCTGTGTCCCAGGGAGAGGCCCCAACTCTTCAGATGAGTAGGAGGCAGCAGGCACCCACAAGACTCACAGGTGATTCAGCACAGTCAGGTTAAAACTGGTGCTTTGGGCAAGAGGGAGACACAGGGATTTAAGCTGGGGAGTAGTGTCCTGCCTGCTCTGAGCATGCAAGTTCTGGGATCCTTTGCATCCTGGTGCAGACACATTGCAAGCTTCCAGTAAATTTCTACCAGCATTCCAAACTTAATTTTCCCACTTAGTCCTGAGCACACAACTCCTATCTGCCTTGGCTCCATAAATAAATAAGACCCCTGGGTGCTCAAGCAGCACATATGTGCATCCTCTTACTTCCTTTCCCCTCCCTACTCCTATGAATTTCCTCTCTACTCTCAAGCCACAACCACAGCCAACCTCCCCTCCCCTGGGTGACTGCTAGGACCTCTCTCTGGCGCCTGGCACCACTCTTGTCCTTCCCAACCCACTGTGAATTGGCAGCCAGGACACTCTTACTCAGACACGGATCCAGTCCAGTTATTCACTTGCTTAAATTCTCTGATGGTTCCCAACTCAGTTAAGATAAAACAGAAACTCAAGCACTGCCCTCAGAAGCGTCCCCAGTGTCATCGCCAAAGTCACCTCCTTGTTCCCCTGAGCATTTTGGTCGCCACGGGGACACTGGCAGCAGTATCGTGTCTTAGCACGTGCCTGTGGCCCTCAGATGGATTCATGAAATCAGCTCCTTCCCTCCCCCCCCCATCTCCTAAAATGGCAACCACTTAACCAGATCCACATTTACTAGTAGAGAAATTAAAATTTCAGGGCCCTCCCTGGTGGCACAACGGGTTAAAGCACAGCACTATGAAGCACTCCAAAGCCACTCAGCACAAGTTCGATTCCTGGCCAGTGAGGTGACCCCCATGATGCAGCAGACCTCTCCTGTCTCACCTGCTGCTCCCCTCAGCAGTGTATCTCAGTAGATCTGCCTGTTCTGCACCCCACTCTGTCTCTGGCGAATCCCACCTCCTGTGCATCTAACCTGTACCCCAGTTCTTGAATGCACATTAATAAATCTTTAAGAAAAAATAGAAAAATTAAAATTTCAGTCCCTCACCAAACCCTCCCCTACTCAGTGATCGATTGATCAGGTTCACCTAAAGCTGGCGAGTCATGTGACTGGTCTTTGAAAAAAATTCCAATCAGCAAACTAAGTTCAGAACTCATCAAACTGGGGGCTATCATCTGAAAGTCAGGAAGGGCCTCAGGAAACAGGGGCCGAGGGGTGGGGAGAAGAGGGCAGCCTTGGTGCAGTCCCAGCTCTGCTGAAGACAACTGTCCCGGCCTGTGGGCCCTCTGACACAGTGGCCACACAGCCAGGACTCTGAGCAGCTGGGAGCGGCGCCAGAGGTGTTTCTGAGTCCGCCATTCAGCAGGTCTGGGGCACTCAAGCTAGAAGAGCAAAGAGCTACAGACAGTAATGCTGGTGAGCGAATCTTTGGCATGCCACACCTCTGAGGTGAGAATTACCTTCTAAGGTGAGAATTGCCTTCTCTGGCCAGCCCATTTTCTCAGCCACCACTGTATTTTTGAGTTGCTTATTCCCTAGCCCAACCTGTACATACATTGTTTTCAACAAATCTTTCTGTTCTAACGATGATTAGACTAGACCAGGGTCATCGACTGAGAATTCTGTCTGGGGTAGGTACTTTCCTGAGCTAGGCCAAATTGCTAAGGAGCAATTTCTCTTTAGTGGAAAAACTGGGCGAGGCCAGGTTGTACCATTATGACCTCGCCCTGCCTGCCTACCTGCCTTTCTGCAAAGGCGTTTCCATGCGCAGAGGCTGCCCTGCACTGGTGGAGGCAGCCCTGTGTAGACACATGTCTAATTGGCGTTAGGAGGCGCAGAGGGCTGGCAAACACTCTTGTGTGAGCGCCAAGAAGGGGCCGGACTAGAGAGGAGGCTCCTGGCCGGCCCTGGAGCTCACGGGGTGGAAGCCACTGCGGGATGTTGTCCATCCCTGGGCTCTGAAGGACCCCACAGGAGAACACCTCTGTCTCCACAACACAGGAAGGCGGAGAGGGCCCTGCTGGCGGGGAGGTGAAGACGCTTGGCCAGCCTGCAGCTTCTTGGGCAGCATTCCTCAACTGCTCCGTGACCCTGACCTACTTCTGCTCTGTTGTTGCGCATTAGGTAATTAGAGTGTAGAGCGGCCTAGTTCCCAGTTGACTCACGACTGATAAACCCTCTCTGTCTGCAGTGAGAGCAGATTTGGGTCCACTTTGGGAAGGGAAGGAGTGTGAGGTCGCTTTAGGGAATTTCGAGGCATCTAGAATGTCTTTCCTGACCAGGTCCTTCTAAATTCCACCCAGTAAGTAGGTGTGTCTATTTGTTTTTGTAAAAAAAAAAAGAAATGAAGCTCTTATTTGTCTCATCTCAGCCTGTAAGAATTGTTGTCCAGTCTTAAAGCATCTCAGATTTGATTTTTAAAAGTCAGCTATTAGTAAGGTTTGTGGGACCGATAACCACAGGTGTTTCTCTAGTTCTAACTTTTCTAAATACCATGAATCGCAGTGATTTGTGTCACTCAGAGTTCAGCAACACATCAGAAATATGACTTGAAAATACTTTCACTTCAGAATAGTTTCACTTAGAGGTAGAACATAGGGAAACTGAACAAAGATTCAGGAAAAAGACAAAACTTGCAAGGTGACCACAGATCAGGAGGGGGATGTGGAAGGGGTCAAAACGGGAAGGGAAAAACACCAAGGACGTGGTGATGGGTCCCAGGAGAGAAGGTAGGGACGACCCCTGGGGGCGGGGAGGGGAGGGGACAGTGAGGTAATAAGATAAAGTAAGATAAGAATTCACCAAAATTAAAAGATTTATTCTGTAATGTGGTGAATCGAAGCTCTGAAATAGGAAACAGACAGAGGGCTTCTGTGAATGTGTCCTGTCACCAGGTGCCTCTCACATGCCCAGGGGACGAGGGGAAGGAGCAGGTTGTCCCAGTGGAGGCCTCTCACAGACACCTGGCCTCCGGTCCGCCCTGCTCCCTTCTCCCAGCTTCGTCTTTTCTCGGCTGCGCCTTTGAGCCCGCCAACATGCCCCACTCTTCCGCCTGTCGCCCTGTGTGGCCCTCTTCCTCTGAGCCCCACCAACAACCACACTCTCACGAACGTGCACCGATAACCGCGACAGGCCAGACATCGTAGGTGTTCAAGCCAGCAGGTATCTCTCCTGCTGCCCAGCTCCCAGACAGCAGCCTCCAAGCTGTGTGGGACCCTGTGGGGCTGCCCCCACCCCCCTTCTCTCAGGGCCCCTCTCTTTGGGTCCAGGTTCAATGCTGGCTCCTCCCTACTCCGAATCCTGCCTCTTCTATGTACGCATCACTTTGCTTTTATCCAAGTGATTCGCACACCCACTAGATCCCTCAGGAGATGGGAAATTTTGCTAAGAGTAGGGAATGGGACTGTAAGCATTTTCTAGTTCCCACTGAACTGATGACAGATAGGGAAAAAAGATGTTAATGACTAAATGAACGTTGGAAGGCCTTCTCTTTGCTCTTTTCCCATACACCCCTCCAACATATATAAAGTGAATAAATCTCCTTTATAAAATGGCAAGAAGGGACTGACTAAAATCTTTACAAGGCTTTGGCATTTACCTTTTTTTATTTGATATGGGAACTTATTTGTGCCATTATAATAGATTGTGTCTTATTCTTTAGGATTTAAAAATATCTTATTAGACAGGATAGAAAAATATTTATTTATATATAACAGCATACACGTGGGTCACATAGTCACATAGTCCCCCATCTTGGCAGCTGATTCGGGGTCCTGAAAGCAGAGCAGGGTCCTGCCCGCCCAGTGCTGGGCATGGGTGCACATGCCCAAAAATAGTGCAAGCCTCTCCCTTTTTTTTTTTTTCCTGAGGATGATGCAAAAATCGGCAACACCTTTATACAGCAAAGCTTGTAAACATTGCAATGTTAATGGAATTCCCTGAGTATGATGACAGCATCTAAATGGGCTCCCGGGCAAATGTACAGAGAAGCTGCACTGGCCCGGGGGCTGCAGTCACCTGTCCCTGGAGGTTGGGGCCTGAATACAGTGAAGCTACGTCACCTGAAGCAGCCTGCCCTGCAGGCATCGAGGACTGTGGAAATCTGGGAGTTTTCCTTTCACTGCAAGTGAATCTGGCCACAGCGTTGTGGCTGTCCAGCAGCTGTGAGCTTCTGGACTAGAGGCTAAGGACCCTGTTGCTCACAGCGAGGACATGGCTGAATCTAGCATTTTCTAGTGTCCATTTCCTGATTCCCAATTATCACAGGGGAGGGAGAGATGACCCAGGGGCGCAGGGAGTAGAGCCCTGTATATTTGTGGGGAGAAGAGGCCAGATTCTACATGATGGAATTTATGGGCGAGAGGCCATTGAAAGGCTTAAAGCAGAGCTGTAGGTTTTGTGACAAAATGGAAAAACAGCTCCTCAAAGGAGCATCTCCTTGGTCTGAGCCTTTGCACCATGCGTGTGAGTATTGGGGCCATTCAGCCAACATAAGCTAACTACCTCGTTTCCAGCCAGTCTTCAAGGACAGCCAGCCAGTTGTGGCCCTGACCTAAAAGCAGCTGGTGACTGCTACAGCCCAGAACAGGTGTTCAGAAAACAACGTGGAACAAGATGGGTTGAACTGACATTAGATCCTGGACTCGGGGACCACGGACAGGTGAATAGAGGGTCGTGTTCGGGTTGTGGAGCCTGCGTGGTGCTAAGGCAATGGCCCTTCAAAGGGCAGCTCCTTAACCCAACAGAAGAGACCATCTGGGACCCGAACCCGACCAGCTGTGCAGACTCGGCGGCCGCCGCCACCTGTCTAGGTCTGTTCCGTCCTCTGCAAACTGGGGGTTCCAGTGGTGCCTATTTCAGAGGGTTGTAATGACGGCCGCAGAAGCTTGTGAGGGGCTCAGCTCTCTGCCTGGGTTTCAAGCCACTGTCGCAGCCACACGGCGATGCAGACACTCAGAAGGCAGGCTATTGGAAAGCCCCGTCTGTAAAATGTAACCACAACTCAGACTCCTCCAGGCTCAGGGGAGTTTGGAGGGCTTCGCCTGACATTTCCAGCAGATTTGCCAGGAGCAGTGAACCATGCCAGAAAGTAGTAAAGAAATCAAAGGTGATAGGGAAGCAGAATGGTGTAAGGAGCTGCACTTTGGACCCAGAAAGACCTCGTCTGAAGGCTGAAGTAGGGCTGTCAACCTGGAATGACCTTGTTGGGCAACCTGCATTTGCTGAGCTGATTTCCTTATTTATAAAATGGGGGAATGCAATTTATAAGATGGGGAAATCTGTTAAGATTGTGAGGATTTATATGTGGCTGACTCATGGGTAAATTCCAGTGAATGTTAAGTCTTTCTAGAGTTTTTGCTTTTTGTTTTAAGATTTTCCTGGATGCACAGGATCTGAGTGGAAGCAAGACCTGGGCCAGCCTTCACATTCTGGTGGGGCCATTCAGAGAGAAGGTACTGCTCTGGAGGGCCCAGGGCTTGGGGCCCTCTGCAGCTCCCCAGTCACTGCAGGTCCTGTGACCAGCTCCCCTGAGACAGAGGAAAGATACCTGAGATCCCCGGCCAGGGAATCTGTTGGGGAAACCTAACCCTGGGGGTGCCCTGTCTGCTCCCCAGCAGGGCCTGTGCCAATTACTTTAATGGACTTGTTTGCGCAGTCCAGCAGGGCAGCAGGAAAGGGCTGTATTTGCTTTTCGCTCTCATTACCTGGGCTTCACCAAGGTGCATCCTCATGTTGACTTTGAGGCCCTAGGTGTTAGGAGAGCTGTTTGCCCCTCCTGTTGCCATAGCAGGGTGCTAGCTGTATAGGGTTCTGCCCTGTTCCTTAATACCAGAAAAAAAAAAAAAAAGATCTCTAATATCGTAGGCCTTGCAGGAGGAAAGCAAAAAACACTATAATGAACACGCTTTAAAGACTATCACACACAAAATGATCTGAAAGTCGCTAGAGACCTTATTTATCAAAATGCCTACTTGCCCCAGGCTTTTGCTCCGGCTGCAGCCCTGGAAGCCAGTCACAGACTTCATGTCTTGTGCTGCCTATCAAATTGTTGAGGGACATTTAGGAATCCGACCATCAGGGAGTCTCCCCCAGGTCCCATGATAAGGTCTCAATTCTCTGCATGAACAGCTCATTTTTCCTGAGCCAGACATGCAGCAACCTTCTGGGGATTGAACTCCCCATGTCTATGTTCACTTTATGCTTTTCACTAAGTCTTATTGTATGGGGTTGGGGTTGGGGCACAGAAGCTCGCATTAGCAGAGAAGGGGACACATGAAACAGGGTGGAGGAGCCCAGGATCTTTTCTCTTTGGGTTTAGAAAATCATGCTGGTGGGCATGTTCCGCTAGCAAGAGAGAAGGGATCAAGAAATTGCCTGCAAATTAGAGCTGTAAAGTTTAAAATCTCTTAGCTACCCTGCACAAGGGTGATTTGGATTTTCTTTTACTAATCTGTATTGCACCCTGTAATCTCCCCTAGGGAGTCTAGCACGTTTGAACTCAAAGAGGTCAAGACATGAACACATATTCCAAGGGAGTTGTCCAAGGTACAGCACAGATGAAGACTCTGTTCTTTGAAGGTATGTGGGGTGGGGGGAGGGGGAGCTCTGGTTAGGTGTCCACCACCCCCCAACTTCCTGCAGACTAGGTAGTCTGCCCACGTGTCACTCCATCTGAAATTACTGGTGTGCCTGTTAGACCCGCTTCCCCCATTCTCTGTCACATCTTCCATGCGTCCTTCATTGACTGAAAGCTTTCAGTCACCTTTGCTGCCTGTGGTGGAGAAACCAAATACAGAGAAATCACAAATTAGCCAAGATATAAACACATTTAACAGAACAATGGAGAGGAGGCCGGTTGAACCGAGGCCCCACTGTTGGCGTGTCGACTTCTTAGGGAAATTGGCATCAGGCCTGTCACAGCAAAGCTGGGCACTCTTAGTACTGCCTCTCGAGGAAACAAGGGGATAGGTGGGCAGGGGCACCCCTGGCAGGGAGGGCAGTGGAGTGAAAGGGAGCATCAGAAGATGCTGGGTGTGTCGAGTGGGCTCCCACCTAAGGAGGTGGGGTGACTCAGGGTCTTTAAGGCCATTTTCGCCCATGATTCTGTGATGAGTCAGGATAGCAAAGGGCCAACTTCTCTTTCTTTTTTGTTTTTAAAAATATTTATTTATTTATGCATACTGCACTGGGGTACAGTTCTGTGGGGGATGAGAGGATCCACCAGAGACAGAGTGGGGAGCAGAACAGGCAGATGGACTGAAATGCCCTGCTGAGGGAGCAGTGGGAAGACAGAAGAGGTCTGCCAGGCCATGTGGGTCAGCTCCCTGGCTGGGGATCGATCTCCTGCTGTAGTGGCTGCTGATAGCTTCATAGTGCTGCGCTTTGACCCATTGTGCCACCAGGAGGGCCCCCAACTTCTCTTTGTAATGTGTGTTACATCCTGTATATCCTGGAGTCCTCCCTGGGACCTTTCATTGAGCTCCTCCCTCTGCCTGGACCTCGTTCCTTCTAGCTCAATAGAACTTTCTGGCTTGCTGGAAATGACTTACTAACCTGCAGTGTCCCATACTCTAGCCATTGGTGAAGTGTCAGTGTTTGACTCTTGAAACGTGACAAGTGTCACTGAGAAATAAAGTCTGATTCTTACTGAATTTTAATTAACTTTAATTAAAATAGCCCCACATGAAAAAAAAAAAATAGCCCCACATGGCCTGAGTATTAGACTGTCTCCTTTTCAGAAAACTCTTCCCTATACTTACCAACTGGGGTAGACAGGAGACTGCCCCTCCCCACCAAAGAGGTCCACCTCTTAATCCTCAGCACCTTTGACTATGTCACATGGCAAAAAGGAATTAAGGTTGTAGATGGAATTAAGTTGCTAATCAGCTGGCCTTGAAATGGGATGGTTATTCTGCCTTTCCTGGGTCCTTAAAAATGGAAGCAATGGCATTTGGAAGAAGTAGCAATAGGGGCTAGAGATTTGAGTTGGCTGAAAATGGAGGAAAGTTTTGAAGGGTGTGAGGGAGACTAGCCAGCACTCTGGGCTCTGCTGGTAGAGGGAGGGGCCACAGGCCAAGGAATGTGGGTGACCTCTAGAAAGTGGGACTGGCCCGTCTCTGACAACCAGTCAGAAATGTGAATGTCAGTCTTGGAGTTTCAGGGACCTGAATTCTGCCTACCTGGAGCCCCATGTCCTGGACCACACGTCACCTGCAGGGACCTTACAATCCCAGGCGGGGCCTGGGGCTATTCTAAAGGCCCATGTGCACAACTTCCCCCCAGCCTGGTCCGGTAGAGAGACCTTCAGCTGGAGTGCCGGAGCAGGGGAGGCCGGGAGCTGAGACATCCTTCCTGTCCATAGTGTGGACAGTAGCACAGCGTGGACAGAAACATGGGGGAGGAGAAGGTTGAACTGGCTTTGTCTGTGCTGCTATAGTATGCTATGGAATTGGGGAAGTTTATAGATTTAAAATCCAAACCTGATATTCCAGGTTTTTATGAGGGTCTATTTGTCTAACCAGGGCACTGGAGTCTATTCTCATTAATAGTCTGTTAGCTCGGTTTATACTTTTGAAACTCTCAGGCCCATGTCTGTGGCTCCATTTGTGCCCTTGTTCTGGCCACCACAATGCTGACACCCTTCAGGCCGACTGCAACCAACTCCCCATCCGCCCAGTCTCCCCATCACCCTGTATTTTCTGCAGGACACCTAATGCTGTCTGAAAGTATTTATGTGCTTGCTTTGTCTCCCCACTGCCTCTTCCCATTAAATGCAAACTCTAAAGAACAGGTCAGTCTTGCTCCAGAGGTTCCCAGCACCTAGATGGAGCAGGTGCCTAATTGATGCACGTCTGGTGAGTGGGTGGGCAAGGCAGCCGGGGAAGACGCTGTGGTGAGTGCCCCATCCTGGAGCACAGGTCATCTGGAGGTGTTCCGCTTTGGATGGGGAATTTGGAAATGTGGAAATGTGGGTCTGGGGGGCGCTTTCCCACGTACCTGTCCCTACTCTGGAGAATGGCAGCAGCCGTCTTGAGGTCATGTCAGGTTTGGCATTTCTTGGAGAATCTAGGAAAGAGGAAACCTTGGTGCTTCCTGATCAGGGGCTCCTATTCCTGACTTATTAGTTATCTATATGCATATCAAATTGCCACAAGTTTAGCAGCTTAAAACAACAGATTATTAAGCAGTTTCTTTGGGGGAGGAATTTGGGAGTGGCTTAGCTGGGTGGTTCTGATTCAGTCTCCCCAAGAGGTAGCTCCTGTGGGACAGAGCTGTGGCCCTGGAAGCTGATGCGTGCGAGTTCACTTCCAAGATCCCCACTCCCTTGGCTGATAGCTAGAGGCCTGGGCGCCTGGCTGGCTTTTGGACCTTTGCTCCTTCATAGGGTAACTCGAATATTCCCATGATAGAGTGGCTGGATCTCCAGAGCATGCGATCCAAGAGGCAGCAAGTAAGACCTATCCTGGGAGTGACACATTATCAATTTTGTCTTATCTGTTTAATAAAATAAACCGCTAAAACACCAAGAACAGCACCCCTCCCCCCCAAATACATACACACACACACACAAGGGCTAGGGGAATTAAGGTCCACTTTTTTTTTTTTTAAGATTTTATTTATTGAAGCACACAAGAACTGGGGTATAGACCAGAGGTGCAGGGACAGTGAGAGGATTCCCCAGAGACAGAGTGGGGAGCAGAACAGGCAGTGAAATAATCTGTTGAGGGGAGCAGCAGGTGAGGTCTGCAGCCATGTGGGTCCCTCCCTGGCTAGGGACCGAACTCTTGCTGCAGCGGCTGTGGATAGCTTCATAGCGCTGCGCTTTAACCCTTGCACCAGCAGAGAGGCCCTCAGCTCCACTTTCTTAAAAAAGGAATTTCATAGAGTTAAAAAAAATATTTTTTTTTTAAGATTTATTTATTTACACATACAAAACTGGGGTACAGGCCAGAGGCGCAGGGGCGGAGAGAGGATTCACCAGAGACAGAGTGGGGAATGAACAGGCAGACTGATGAAGTGCACTGCTGAGGGGAGCAGAGGGCGGGCCAGGAGAGGTCTGCCTTGCCATATGGATCACCTCCGGGGCAGGCGGGGATCAAACTCATGCTGAAGTGGCTTTAGCTTGTGCTGTGCTTTAACTCTCTGCGCCACCAGGGAGGGCCGGAATTTCACAGAATTTATGGGTGTATTTTTCAGCCAGCACGCGGCTCACGATGGGTCTCTCTTACTTGCAGAGGCTGAATTCTCCCCTTGCTTTTTGGAGCATCGCCTGTTGCTTCTGCATCTTTGGGTCTTTCACCACTTCCTGTCCACCTTGCTGCTTTTATTTTCTCTGGCAACAGAAGGACATTCTCGAAATGCCCTTTCACTTCCAGTGGTCCCTTCGGTGCTGTGACCTGGCCACCTCCCGCCAAGCTTCTCTGTCTCCCCTCCTCTTCTCACCCCTCATCCTCTCCCTGTCACTCTACACAGGCATTCCCTGGGACCCTGGTTTCTCTGTGCACTCTTTGCCCTTGAAAATCTCACTGGCGCCTATAGTTTTCACTCTCCTCTCTAGGTAGGCAACATCCCAAAGCATACTTCACTGTCAGGCTCCACTCCGGAACGTTCTGCATGCTCCACTTGCTCTTCTGAGCACTCCAGAGGCCACCCAGTCTGCCAGGTCCACATTCAGAACCACTCCCTAATCTGGTAATCACCCCCAATCACTGAGACTCAAAGGGAGTCTCTAGGAGACTCTGTCTCTAGGAGAGCCTGCCCTGCTCAGCTCTCCAGCGTGACCTTCTAAGCCTGGTCTTGGAGTGTTCTCTCTGCGTGAACACTTTCATGGGCTGCTTCCTGGTAACACTTAGGAATGGCCTTTTCAGCTTGGCATCCGGGTTTCACAGTAGGTGAGATGATGGTGCTGTCATGTTCAACCTGCAATTGACTTGAAATCTCAAGACCTGAGATAAGATCCCGGCTATGTCGGCTTCATCCCATTTGTCTCTAGCAAGGTACTTTGCCTCTATGAATCTGCGTTTCTTATCTCCAAAAGGGGACTTACAGGTGTCTGGAGGGCTGAATGAGATAATGTACGTGAAGTGCTTATCTTTGCTCATCTGAAACCCTGAGCTACCGCTGCTCTGCTATTGTCATCATCAACCCTTACAGAGGTGCTTAGCAAAAAGTGCCTGTCAAAGTCAGTCTCAAAAAATCTGTGCTTTCCCCAGTGTTACTGACATATGTGTCTCTGGTGTTACTTTTGTTTTCAAATTGCTTTCTTCTACTTACCTTTCATTTATGATAAGTGACAGATTTTCAAATGTGTGTATTCTGAATACATAGTTACTCTATGTCAGAGGTTGACAAAACTTTCCTGTAAAGGACCAGAGAGTAATTATTTTAGGTGGGTGAGTCACAGTGAATGTACATGCTCAGCTCTGCTGTCGTAGCATGGAAGCAGCCAGAACAGCCCATAAATGTATGGGCGTGGCTGTATCTCCCCACCAAAAAAAAAAAAAAAACTGTATTAATGGACACTTCAACTTGGATTCATCTCGTTTACATGTGTCATGAATTATTATTTTTCTTTGATTTTTTTTTCCCTAACCATTTAAAAAGGTAGAAAGTAGTCTTGGCTGGTTGGCCATAGAAAAACAGATCATGGGCTAGATTTGGGCATGTGGCCATTTGCTGACCTCTCGGGTAGAGTATTCATTATATTTACATATAAAGTGCTAAATGGCTGGAGAATAATAGGAAAGAGAGCAGATGACTTGTGGATCTGGAGACCAGACATTGGTGTGAGAATAAACTATGAGACAACTCTGTACGCTTTACTTCTCACTCCGCTCTGCAGTCTGGCTCACCCTAAAGGCACAGTGGCATCTCCACCAGGGCCCTGCCAAAGCGGAGTGCTTTCTCCCCTGCAGGTTCCCCAGGCCCGCAGACTGGATCACCTTTTCTGATGTACTCACCATATGTCGGACCCCAACGTGTGGGATTTTTCAACATGACAACCCGTTCTTTTACTCTACAGACACCAACTAGGAGGGTTTATCACCGATGTCACTTCCTGCATCAGACTTCATGGGTTTTAGGGTTTTGTCCATGCCAGGACACCCACACATCTGTTTGACTTGTCTAGAGTCCAGGGTTCCCATTACCCCCACCTTGCAGGTCTGATAATTTGCTAGAATGACTGAGTGAATTTGGGAAGATGCTTAGCTTACATTGCCAACTTATTGCAAAGGAACCAAATGAATACCCAGGTGCGGAGGAACATGGAAGGATCTTGAGCACAGGGCCTTCTGTCAAGGATGAATATCAAATCATATTTTTTCAGATATTATGATATCACACCGTGCCAATATGCCCTTTAGTACCCTTTAAGAGCCACGCTATGTACTACAGCTCTGAAAAGTCCTCTGAACCCCTGCAAATGTTTTCCCTGCCCTGTCACCTCTCTCCAGACCCCATTCTCCTAACTGAGCTTGATGGCGCCTCACCACCGATAATTATCTGATGGTAGGACTTAATACCTTGCTGGGGAGGGGCCTCCCCCAGCTTAGGACCCTGTGTGCCTTGCCCACAGCAGGCGCCCAGGAAGCATTTCTTGCATTTTGCTTCCTTGCAGTGAAAATGAGATTTGACATCATTCCGGTCACTGTGGTAAGTGATGTCATGGAGTAAAAGCGATGACCTAGAGATGGTGCAATCAACACGGCCAGTCTGGTGTGAGGCTGAGAATGAAAGGGCTGGTGTGGAGCAGGGTGGGTCCACAGGGTGGCCTGGCCAGTGCGTCTGAGGGAAATCTTTGGCAGGAAGCTGGGCCAAAGTGAGAAAAGTAGGGCTTCCTAGCGCTTCCCACGGGCCTGCGAGGGTAAGTGAAGAGCGCAGTGAAATTCAACAGCTGACTCTGGGCCTCAGGAGAGGCGAGTTCTGAGAAGGGCCTCGAGATACACATCGTGCCCCAGTTCCGCGGAGTGAATCAGGCTCTGATGCCATTGGCACTGGCTTTAATCACGAGCCCATCTCGCACGCTCGGTACAGAGGAGCTTTGTCATGTCTCTAAGGGCATCACTGTCACTTCTCCTCCAGGCTCAGAGATGCTCCGGCCCCATCTGGCCTTGATGAGGTGGCAGTTTGAATGGCTCGGATTACCAGGTTTCGTTAGGTGAGGGGGATAGACGAAGGCACCCAGGCCCAAGCGACCTTGGTAGAACAGAGGCATTTTCGAAGCCAGCGTGAGTCTTGCCAAATTAAAGGTTGTCAGGATGAGATACTCTGAATATCAGTTTCTTTCTCTCTGGGAGTGGAGAGGATTAATTAAATGCTTGTGAAGTGCTTTGAAATTTTAAGTTGTTAAGAGTTATTGTTCTGTGTAATAGGGGAAAAAATAGAATTCTTGGCTCATTACAGCTGTGATGTTGTAAGCCTGAGTGCTTGTTCCAGGATATCTTTGAGAGCTACATTTTTATGAGAAGAAAGAATGAGGGAAAAAAGGGATGTGTCTATGAGAACACACATCCACATTCTGGAAAGTCAGCTGGGTTCATCAGTGTTTCAGTTGATTAAGAAATGAACCACAAGCAGCTGTTTCTGACTCCCAAAGAGAGAGATATAAGAAGTGGCATTCAAATGTACAGGGCCAGTTTTGACAAAATGTTAGCAGACAGGCATTTCCCTAGTCATGGGATCAAGGGACTAAAGAGGATCAAGGGACTAAAGACGGGCTGTAGCCTGAACGCTGGAGACCTGGGCTCCGGTGCTGGGGTGCTCTTTGTTTTAATGCAACTCACGGAGGCGATCATCTTTGCCTTCACATTGGCCAAGGTGCTCTTGCTGTGCTCCCAGGTGTTTGGTGCAATTTGAAAAAACATGGTTCCCGGAGCACCCTGGCTTCTCTTCCAATCTGCATTGACTGGGTATTTACACATCCTTTTGTGTCTGTATTGGTTTCTGATTGCTGCTTTAACAAGTTCCTGCAAACCTAACAGCTTAAAACAACACAGATATATTATTTTATAATTTTGGAGACCAGAAGTCTAACATCGGTCCCATCAGGACTCAGTCAAGGTGCTGAGCTAATGTCAGGGTGTAGGTAGAACTAGTTTTTTTCTGCAGGAGCTCAGGTCTCCTTGGTCTTTCAGTATTCTGGTGGCACCTGCATTCTGGGCTCATAGCACTTGTGTGCCCCCACCTTGATCTCTGCCTCCTCTTCATGTCACTTCCTCCTGACTCTCCTGCTTCCTCTCTGCCTTATGAGACCCCTGTGATTACACGGGGCCCACTGAAGAATCTCCCAGGTTAATCTCATCCCAAGGTCCTAGCTCAGTCGCCTCTACAACGTCCTTTTTGGCATGTAAAGTAAAATAGCAAAATAGTCATAGGTTATGGGAATTAGGTTGTGGTCACTGGGGGTGGGGGGGTGTTAGTATTTTGTCTGCCGCATTTGCCAGCTTTCCATTGTCTACACAAGTCAGACCCTGTTGTAAATGTTTCACCTCTTTTCATTTAATCTCTACAATCATCCCAGAAAAGAGTTCTGTTATTATAAACGAGGAAACTGAGTCAGAAGGTTGAATTGCTTGCTGAGGGTCACCAGTTTAGTCCCCAAGCCTATGTGACAGGCTTCTGAGCCTACATTCTTGCTCAGAGTATACAACCTTGTCTGTCCATGAAGTCTTTCTAATTGTCTTTAATTATGAAAATAATACAATCATGGATTTTTATTATTTCAAATGAAAATTATCTCCTGGCCTTCTACCCATCTGGGTCCCCATGCCCAGGAGCCACTTGGCACCTCAGTGTGCTCAGTGATCCCTTCTATACCCCAAATGTTATAAAGACACCTTAACTTTTTTTTTAAAGATTTATTTATTTATGACACAGAACTGGGGTATAGGCCAGAGGTGTGAGGGGTGAGAGGATTCACCAGCAACAGAGTAGGAAGCAGAACAGGCCAACTGAGGAAGTACACTGCTGAGGGGAGCAGTGGGCAGGTCAGGAGAGGTCTGCCATGCCATGTGGGTCAGCTTCCTGGCCAGGCATTGAACTCATGCTGCAATGGCTGCGAAGAGCTTCATAATGCGATGTTTTAACCTGTTATGCCACCAGGGAGAGCCCAAGACACCTTAATAAAGATTTATTTATTCATGTAGAACTGGGGTACAGTCCAGAGATGCAGAGGGCGAGAAGATTCACCAGAGAGGGGAGCAGAACAGGCAGATCGACGAAGTACACTGCTGAGGGGAGCAGTGGGCGGGTCAGGAGAGGTCTGCCACGCCATGTGGATCTCCTCTTGGGCAGGCGGGGATCGAACTCATGTGGAAGTGGCTTAAGCTTCTCAGTGCTGTGCCTTAACCCGCTACGCCACCAGGGAGGGGCCCAGACACCTTAACTTTTTAATGAACATAGAGAGGTGTAGGTAGTTGCCCAGGTAAAGCATATATTTATTAATTCTTCTCAAATGATTTAAAGGAAAACCCTTAATTAAGAAAGTTTTCATACAAGACTTGAGGACTCTGGAGTAAAATCATGTATAACTCCTCATGAGTTGGTGTACTTTAGCTAAAGAAACACAGCACAGAACAAAGGTCTGGAACCCTGTACAGACGTGGGCCGAACTTCCCCTCCTCCTCAGGTTAGTGCCCTGGGACAGCTGACTTTGTTTCCTTATCTGCAAAATCTCCCTTCATACATGTTTTAAATTAAGCAAACTGTAAACTTAAGTGTGTGGAGGGCACTCAATAAATGCTATTTTGTCCAAGAAAGAAAGAAAACCAAAATATCTGGTTACAATGAATGAGCTTATAAAAGCAAAACTGTAAACAGATTTCACAGGCAGCCAAAGTTTCTAAAGACATGGTCCTTATTGAAATGTCTTCATTTGCTCAACAAAGTTTGTGTGTGTTCTCTCTGCCAGGCTTTTTTGTGCCTGGCTAGGGGCATCTTGGTGGAGGAGACATGTCCCTGACTAAGAAGGCTTAGTGATTCTTAAACAGAAGCTTAGCATGCCAGACTTGTTCACTTGTTCCTTTCAAGAGCAAAAATATTACTTTGAGGAACTTCATACTCTCCGGTAAAGAATGTCATTTGAAAAAAGCAAAAATCAGACTCTCCGTAGTGGTGCAACAGGTAAGGACACAGCACTGCAAGAGAGCCGCAACTACTTCAGTGCGAGTTCTATCCCCTGCTCTGGAGGTGGCCCACATGGCGTGGCAGACCTCTCCTGACCTGCCTGCTGCTCCATTCAGCAGTGTACTTTGACAATCTGCCTGTTCTGCTCCCCACTCTGTCTCTGGTGAATCCTCTCACAGCCCCTGTACCTCTGGCTTGTACCCCAATTCTGTATGCACAAATAATCTTAAGAAACAGAAAGAAAAAAAAAAAGCAAAAATCAGCATATAGTTTTTGAAAGGCTAAATTCTCATGATTATGAAGGAAATATTTGTATCCAGGAAAATGAGTGTGTGTGTTGGGGCGGGAGGGCAGGTATTATATGAAAACACCAACACTATTTGCATTTCAGTTGACTTAAACAGGCATTTGGACAGTACAGTTAATATCATCTATACCTGATGTCCACCAGGCATATGAACATCCAAATGACATTCTAGCTTCTTGCAAAATTTATTGCTTAGCACAAAACTTTTTTCCGGAAGAAATATTAAATTCAAGGAATAAAGTTATAGGTTAATGCACTTCCTGATTATTATGGAACTTTCTGGTATTAGCCCCACTCACATTCTTGGATGCTCAAAATTTCATATAGAATTTAAACAGATTTGGAAAAGAAATGTTCAATTTCTTCTCCATCATGTGTGTCAGGGTTTGTTTTGGCTGCTGTTTAAGTCATTCACCAACCCCAAGTCAGTGAATGGCTGGTAACAGGTGTGTCTGATAAAGAAAACATTGTTTCTGTGCGGCTTCAGGTATGTCTGACATGTTGGGGACCTGCTTTCCTTTGCAAAGCTGATAGGAATCTACTTGGGAGGGAGCAGTGCCTCCCAGATTCAAGCCAAGAAAGGTTCTTGGTTTGGCTAGCAGCAGAGCTGAGTGTGGAAAGGAATGCTAATGTCTACAGACCTCCCTGCTGAAGTTCAATGATAAATGGCCATCAAGGGCTAACATAAGAGACAGCAGAATTTCCTGGGCAAGAGAGCTCTCTGATTTCTGGGAAGCAAACATAGACAGCCCATCAGTGAGCTACCGCTCTTTGTGGATGGGTTCATACTTGTTAGTTGTGGTCTTGTGAACTGATCTCTTATAGAACGATTATATTGACATTAGACACTTAGAAATCATCTATACGTCATAACTGGGATTGTGTGTAATCCATGGCAAGGACAATTTGTTTGACTATACAGAGGACAGTCAGTGTGTCTTGAAGGGTACTAATGCAGGTGTGAAGTGAGTCAGAGGCTTGGTGGAGGAGAAATTTGAGAAATGGACCTTTCAAAAACTCAGGGACTGCAGAAACCACTGAAAGCTACTAACTAGAGCAGCAGCAGTACAAGGACTTGACAAAGACAGGATTTGTGCTTTGGGAAAAGGGCACTGATGACTGGGAGGAGAGAGGGCTGTGCTAAACGAGGCTAAGGTTTTGAGCTTTGGGAGCGTTTGGAAAGTTACTATCGTGATGTATTGGAGGGATGCTATGTAATTTAGAATTTGTCTCATTTGACATTTATTTATACATATAAGTTATATAATATATTTATAATTATATGTATTCAAATTCCTTTTTTTTTTTTTCGTAAGTACACTGATATCCCAAAGTTCTGGCTGGGTGGGGGCGGGGGGTGGTCTGAATGTGCTTAATTTAGGAACAGTTTAAAAATACTCATGGAAGAGAATGTGGGAGAGAGGAGGAATATGTGTATATGTGTGTATTTTAGTGAATTCTTGCATGGAAGACATAGCAATATCTAATTTTGAAAATAAGGTCTAGTAGTTATATTAGAAGGCAGACTGAGGGTACCCCAGGATCCCCAAACGTACAAGCTCTAAAGGGGTTCTGCTCTCTGTACAAGACATACTCTCTGTGTATAAGATCTTTATTAGAATGATTATGCATAAGGAGGCAAGGAAAGAAAGGATAATAGTTTCCCCATGAAATACCCCAAACAATCCACTGCTTTGTGGGTAAATGCCCAGCCAAATGGGGAACCCCTGGGCCCAAAGTCTTGCTAGAAGTCTCAGGCACCACAGGAGAGGGGCAAGGCCAGTCTGAGGCAAAAGGAGCAAAATCAAACTACAAGTCAAGACATCAGTGGCCACTGTCAGCTGCCCCACAGACCTCTCACCCACTTGTTTCCAGTGACCATGTGTCCTCCATGTCCTTGGCGCAAATCCAAAGCCAAGAAGCAAGTGCACTTTTT
>NW_004567129.1:2128558-2132829 GCF_000260355.1 Condylura cristata | reverse complement strand
GGGCAGGCAGGGATAGAACTCATGCGGAAGTGGCTTAAGCTTCTTAGTGTTGTGCTTTAACCCGCTGCACCACCTGGGAGGGCCGGAACTTCCATTTTTATGGAGATTCCTCTGTTACAATAAAAAATCACAGACCAGTGCAGTAAATAAAATATTTTCTACTTTATTCCACTTGTTCCCCGCTTCACCTCCTGATAAAATGTCACTAAGTGTCACAGAAACAATAGCTGTTTTTTAGAAGATGCCAATCAATGAGTTGTTTTCTGACCTATATTAAGTTCCAAGTTAATATGAATTCATATACAATCCAAAAATGTCGATATTACCATCAGCACCTGCAGAAAATAGGACAAATAAAGTCACTTATTGTCACTGGAGCATTTGCTATGGGTCAGCATTGACTTCACTTTTACAAAATTCTTTTCACAGAAGAAGAGTTGCTCCCCTAGTAAAAAAAAAAAAGATATTTAGTCATGTCACAGTGGGGAATGTTCTTCTGATATTTAAAATCCCTAGTGCTAATGATGCTGGAATCCCATCTCGACGGATGACCCATGAACACCTTCAGGAGGGATGACTAAACTAGATCAAGACATTCTGAAATGAGATTAGCAGGGAGGTAATAATCTGCTCAGTTTCATATAAAAGGAAGTGGTAGCAGGAAAGAGAAGTCATTTTGGATCTTCTAGAAGAGCGCAAGCACGCAGTTTAAACTAGGCCAAGAAAAGCAGTGTGAGAATTCCAGAGGCAGAAGCTGCTCTTGAGGGGTCCTTCCAGACACCAGGAGTGTTGCAGCACCACAGGAGAACCCTGTCCTGGGAGAATCCAGGAGTTTCTGAGGTACCTCTGCGCAGGCTAGGGTGGGCAAGCAGATATGTCATTTTCATACGGACATGTGCAGTTGAGTAAGGAAGGGGAGGGATGGGCCTACGGGAACCCCAAATTTGTTTTTGCCAAAGCAGGATGGTTGGAACTTTCAAGACCATATTGCCGAGTTGTTCTTTAGTCAATGACCACTACACTGTTTGCAGATAGGCCAAGAGGTTCTACATCTTGCTCCAAGGCTGAGCCTCTCCCTTTGGGCCACATGGCTGTAAAAATGGAAAATTTACCGTTAAACTGGAGAAAACTGAACTGTATTGAATTTCCCATAGGTAGAAGAGTTACAACTCCCCAAAACACATGAGAAGATAACTGCAGTTTCAATAATATAATAAGGAATACCGTGACACTGAATTTGCTTAAATACCCTTTTATTATATAGTTATTTATCCATACATAGGATATAGGATCATATAAAAAATAATGTATGCTGTCATTTACGGGCAATCCAAAGGGTGATTTTGATTATACTTATTTTTCTCTTTATGGGCTGAGTTTATAGCCTAAGTGATAAGACTTGTAGTTCTGCCAACATCTTTGCAAACACCATGCGTTGCATCATGTCTTCCCTTTTCTATTTAACCTCTGGCAATTTGTTGAGATCTATCTTTATATCACAAAGCTATGTCCTATAATTAGACCTTGTAATGTCTAGTATGTCTTAATTGAATGAAAATGAAGACTCCTCAAACTGGCCATTTTGAGAAAGATTCCTTCTCTGTTTATCCTTCTGGGTTTTGCGCAGTAATTCACTCACTGACCTATTTCCTGGAGCTCCCTTCCCACAGAGCTCTCCACCCTTCCGGCAGGTAGTGATTGACAATCTCCTGAGTTCAGGGACCCTATTTGCAGCTGTTTTCCAGCCCCAAGCACTTCAGCCTTCTTAAGAATTTATCTTCTTTGCTCAAATGTTCTCTGGCCAGCACCATTTGCCAGGCTAGAACAGGTCTTAGGATAGAGCGATAAACTGGTCTTGGATTTGAATCCTGCTTCTTCTGCTTCACACCTATTTTGCCTTAGGCAAGCTGACTTCTTTGTGACTCTGTGGCCTCCTAATAGTATCAAGTCTTGGGTTCTTGTGGAGTATGATGTGCCTGCCACAGAGGAAATGTGCAAAAAAGGAAGCTATTGCGATTTCTACTACATTTTTTGGGTCATCTTCTGCACTGGTTGTTCACAGCTTACCTTCCCTAAATCTACTTGATTCTATCCCAGATCTGATTATCTCTCCAAGACCCTCCTTACCTTTTTGGTGCAGGGCTTCACATTTTTAAACTTTTTTTTTTTAATTGAGGTAACACTGGTTTACAGCACTGTGTGTGATTTAGGGGAATACAATCACACCACATTCGCCATAGTTCACCCACTGTCCTCTACCAGAGTGCTTTAGCATCCTGCCCCTCTGTTCTCCATCTCTCCCCTCTGCCAGCCTCAATTTTACAGTCAGATTTCTAGAGGTTGTTAGTGGCTTGGTGCTGTCCATTTGTTCTGTTTCACTATATTCCACGTATAAATGACACCATTCAGTATTTGTCTTTCTCCTGACTTATTTCATTTAGTATAATTCACTCCAGTCCATTCTTTCTTTCTTTCTTTAAATCTCTGAGTACTCCCTTGTGCATCTATTCTCCATCTTTTTAATCCATTTATTTGCTTTTTTAGCACTTTGGTTGTTTCCAATCCGTCCCTAGTGTAAATAGTGCTGCAATGAGCACAGTATGTGTACTTCAGGATTTCTTGCTCAGACAGAATGTTCTTCCTGCTCAGTGTTTCCTCATTTTGACTGATCACCCCAGTCAAGTCTGACTTCCCCATCCTTTTTCCCCTCCCCCCATTAAGGTTTGGACACAACGACTGATTCTCTTTGTGATTGTCCCTTTGCTTTGGTTTAGAAAAACTTTTTTCTTCTGGAAACTCCTACCCTTTAACCAAGGTGTAGGTCCAACTCTATTCCTCTGTGCCTCCAGAATTTCTTGGCTTCACCAGCCAATGAGAAGAGTTATTTATTATGTAATTTGGGGGACTGGGCCACAAAGTCAGCACTTTCTGAACCCTATGAGACTGATCTCAGTAGCACTGTCTACACCATTGCCATGTCTGTGCCCTCCCTGATCTCTTCCCTGAAGGAAAAAAGTGGATTTTCTATTTCCTGTAACTGAGCAGGCTTATCACCATGCAGGGGTTTCCTCTGAAATGTTTTCTTCTTACTCCACTCTTAAGGGGAGTACTTCCCAACCTGGTTAATTCCTTCCAGACTTTGAATTCCAGACTCAGATACCTGGCCAGCTATATACTTTCTTAGAATCAGGCACCTTTTGTAACGTTTTTTACAGTTGTCATGATACATTTATTTGTGATTTTGTTCAGTTGCTAGTGTTTCCCCATTAGATAGTATGTATTTCATGAGCCCAGGATGAATGACTGTATTCTCAGAACTTCATATGTTGTCTGGCATTGGTGACATGAATGAAGAGTGAATGATTTGAAGAAAGGATGAATCAGTGTCTTCTTCACTGGGTAAGCTCCATGACCAAGAATAGAACATGTTTCAGAATCCCTCTGAAAGTTTTGTTGTTGAAATGAATGATAAAGCACCATCATTGACTGGACAGACCTATATAACCCACCCAAGATGTTCTTCTAACTTTTGAGCTAACTTTTGAGTGGTACACCTTGTGGCTAAGAACACAAGTGTTTTCTTCTATTTTAAATATTTATTTATTTATGCATACAAGAACTGGAGTACAGGTCAGAGATGCAAGGGTTGAGGATTCACCCCAGAGACAGAGTGGGTAGCAGAACAGGCAGATGGATCTAAATACACTGTTGAGGGGAGCAGCAGGCGGTCGGGAGAGGTCTGAGCTTTTGCGTGTTTCAGTGGACGGTGTCTATAAAAAAAACTTTCCATTGAAAAGCATTTTCTATAGATTGCGAGTTTGGAGACGATGGGAAACGTGGATATTTTCTAAAGTCTCATACAAAAGTATCTTTCACCCCGTCTCACAGAGTACTGTTTTTATAGAAGACTTTACACGGGAATGCAATCCCTTTGCAAATTCTTCACATCTGGTTTACTCAGTTAATACAATTGCTGTCATCGAAGAACTGGAACGACTTTTCCAGTCCCATTTAGCTTTCCGATGAGTGAGGGTGCACGGGAAACAGCGTGCTTCCCACGACCCACTTTTCAGCCAAACTCAGCTCCTGAAACTTGCCGCGCTCCCGCTGAACGGCAGTTCAAGCCTCAAAAAGGGGCTAGAGCCTATTCTCCTTAGTGGGGTCCCTGCTAGGTGGCCCGGGCGGATGCCCAGGGAAGGACCGGAGTTGGGAAGGGCCCAAGGAGGCGCTGTACAAACGACCTAGGCGGGGCCGCAGGAGGGGGCGGCGGC
>NW_004567129.1:2086237-2127305 GCF_000260355.1 Condylura cristata | reverse complement strand
CGGCACCCCCGCCTGCCCCGACCCGGGCCGAGCCGGCCGCGGTTGCCTGTGCTGCGTGCTTGCTCCGCCTGAGCCTTCATTGTGCGGTGGGAAGAATGCAGCCTCCTCCCTTGTTTATGTCGAGGGACTGGAGCTGGCCGGAGTCGCTGGTCAGGCAGCTCCAGCGTTTCATTGTAAACCTTGGCCTCCCGCGGCTCCCTGTGTCAGGTCGTTAGGGTCCCTAGCTGGTGACTCAGGGACGTGGGTAACCGGGCCACGCGTGGCGTAGGTTTTTCTTTTCCCGTTCTTGGAAAGATTCAGGAATGGTTTGCTCCGACGTCCGAGAAGCCTAGTTTGTGCGTTCGGAAAAACGGCGTGTGCCAGTTGCGGTGTGAGAGTTCTAGGAGCCGAAGCTCGGGTATCGGACTGCGGAGTCCCCGCAGTTGGACATTTCCCGTTTTTGATGAGCGGCTGTCAAGGGTAAATTTGTGGACTCTGAAGCAGTTGAGTGTTGGGGAGCATGGGCTCTGCGGTCAGCCTGCCTGCTCTGCTTTGCTCTGGTTCCAGTGCTGTCCCGCGGGGTTGTGACCTTGGGCAAGATACACAACCCTCTGTGCTTCATCCGTCTTACCTGCAAAATGGGTGTACTGACTCCCTGCTTCGTGGGCTTGTTGCAAGAATGGATGAGGTGATGGGAGCTGAAGGGCTGAGAGCAGTGGGCTTCCCAAGTTTGCCACCAAGGCAGCTCTTTAACCTAAACTTCCGAGGTTCTCTTGGTATGATAGATGGGCTGCAAATACATAGGCTAGAATTCGGGAAGTGACAAAAGGTTGGTGCTTGTGTTTTTCTCTCAGTGCATTTTGTCAGATAAGAGTATCTGAGCAGATGCCATTTAGACATGTCGACAGTAAGCTGTTTGAATGGGTCATGAGTGGTCTGAGGTTGACAAAATCAACTAGATTCAAAGGGGGTTCTTTTAGCACTGCATTTTTGGATCGTTTTTTTACTTCCAGGTACTTGACTAGCTTGGAAAAGTGAAACGGGGAGTCCCTTTGAGTGTATGGTGTTAGCACTATCTCTGTAGACATGACCGAAGAGCAAAGTATAGTGGTGTAAATGGAATGGTCTGATAATATTTTATCTGGGAGATATTCGCTCCAATTGTGGCTTTTGCTTAGCAGTTAAGAGAACTTTTGACAAATGTTTGAGACTGAAAATGAACTATTGTAAATTGCTCGTTTATTTTTTCATCCTGGAAATTAAAGCTGGAGACTTTTAAAAAGTAACATTTATGCTTTTAAACAGAAAAGTAGTATAATTAATAGATAGGGAACCTTTGGGATAAGTATCCCGCAAGCTACAAATTCAGAAACAATTAAATTTAGCTTAGTATCTGTTTAAGATTTGGGAAGTTCTTACAACATCAGGGAACACCAATATTTAATAATTGCGATTAAAAAGATTATTATAATTAGTCTAAATTGGAATTACAAAGAGAATATTTAGCTTTGGTAACAATGATAGGAAGAATAGGACTTTATTTTCACTGTAGACTGTTTAGAAACCATCTTACATAATAAAGGTAACAGTAAGATTGATGTGACTTTGCCAAGTGACCACTTGAAGTATATATTAATGTAGTTGATTTACACAGTTTGTAAGGATTGAAGGCTTTTCTTTGCATAAAGAGATCTGTTCCAGCTTGGTTACAGTTATGAAATTTCTGTACACACCTTGTAAAATATTTTAAATTTTGGTTATTTTTGGTACTGACCTCACCTCAAACAAAGCCACTATGTGAAAACCTCAGCGTCTACCCCATCCTCTCCAACAAGAAGAACTCGGGCAGGTTTTTCCGCTTTATAAGTATCCTTAATGGTAGCATTTCTTCTAAGGCACTTTAAATTACTGGTTTTCTATGGCTGTAGTTACTAGAAGATCTGCATAAAGCCAGGAATGGGTTTTTTTCTTCCCGTACCCTCATCTGTTAACACTCAGTACTTGTTTCTTGACTGTTACCTGTATGTTGATGACACTCAGCTCCTGCTTGCTGAAATCTAGATCTATATGTTTTCTTGCCTGTGGGTTATGTGTTTTTAAACACTTTGGAATTTTCTAAAGCAGATATAGTTCCAGAGCAAGACTGAGAAGGTACAGAGATTTTTCCATATGCATAGCCTCCCTTTTTATTAACATCTCCCCCATCAGAGTTGGTCTTTTGTTACACCTGATAAACCTACATTGATATATCATCACTCAATGCCCCTAGCTTACATTATGGTTCACTCTTGGTGTGTTGTATATTTTGACAAATGTATAATAAGTCACCAAACAGTTTTACTGCCTGAAAAAAACTGTTATCCACATATTTGCCCTATCTTTCTCCCTAAATCCTGGCAAACATTGATTTTCTTACTCTCTTTAGTTACCTACCTTTTCTAGAATGTCATTTAGTTGAATTATAGTCTTGCCTTTTCAGATGGGTTTCTCTCACATAGTCCATGCATGTAAAGCTCCTCCATGCCTTTTCATGACTTGATCCTCTATTCTTTTTTAGCCATTGTCTGAATGTGCTAGTTTGTTTATTTTTTCTCCTACCAAACACATCTTGGTTGTTTCTATGATCTGACTATTCTGAATAAAGCTGCTGTGGACAGAAGTAGTCAGCTCTTTTGGGTAAATACTGAGGAGCATGATCACCTGATCATATGGTAAGATTATGTTTAGTTTTGTAAGACACTGCCAAACTGGTGCACTGTTTTATAGTCCAACCAGCAATGGATGAGTGTCTGTTGCTCCACACCCCCTTTAGCATTTGGTGTTCTGGATTTTGACCTTTCTGGTAGCTGTGTAGTGGTACTCATTTTTAATTTGCAGTTTCCTTACGGTATGTGATGTGTGAAGCACTTTTTATATGCTCTTTTGCTACCTGTATGTTTTTAGTGAGGTGTCTCTTGAGGTCTTTTGCCCTTTTTAAGTCAGCTGTTTTGTTTTTAAGATTCCTTTTTACATTTTGAAAAACACTCTTTTTCTATCAGTTACGTCTTTTGCAAAATTCTCTCAGTCCATGTTTTATCTTTTCTTAGCAGTGTCTTTCCTCTAGGTCTTTCTCTACTTTATGTTTAACTTTATTTGCCCAAAACTGAAACGTTTGTTGTTTCCAGCTATCCAGAACTTTCACCTTCTACACCCAGTTAATAGTCAAGGCTTGATTTTTCTATTCTTTCAAATCTGGTATTGCTTCTCTCTCTCTCTCTTCCCTCACAAACATTTTCATTTTTACTTTTCTGTTCTGCCTTCTCAGTGGTCTGTATGCTTTTGATCTCTCCCTCCTGTTAGTTTTTGCTCCCGCAGTTTAATGGAACTTTCTAACAGGTGAACCTGATCTACAAGAATTTCAGCATAAATCCCTCATTCCTTGATATGGTTAGTAAGTATATGTATGTATATATACATATATATAGAGAGTTTTTAATATTTGTGATTAAAAAGATTATCATAATCTAAAATTAATTGGAATTACAAAGGGAATATTTCTGGTAACTATGAAGAGTATTTTCAGTGTACACTGTTTAGAAAACATCATACACACACACACACACACACACACATCATCTATATATCCCTCCCTTATCTGACTTTCTACTTCCAGGCCATTTCCAGCCATGTGCTTGCATGTGCCTCTGTGCACCATATTTTGGTTCTCTTCCTACTTAACGATAACCTTAGCCTATACATCATGTAGCCAAGACGCTTTCCCTGGACTCCTGGACTTTGACTGGTTGTCAACCTCTTTTCTTCTTGGCTGCTGGTAATTTGTATCCCCTTCAACTCTAATTTTTCTGTACTACTATGCTACCCTCAGACAGTCTTTGAGGACTTTGTCTTGATGATCCTTATTTGATTAGAGTTAGTACTGTTTCTGGCACCTAGGTGTTCATTAAATACTTATTTAATGTCTACCTGCTTTTCTAGTCTTATCTCCAGCATTTCCTCTCTGCCTACTTAGTCAAGCTGGATTCTTTTCTTTTTTTGTTTTGTAGAGTTACATGTTGAATTTATTAGCAGTTTAAATAGGTAAATTCTTAATAGTGAAAGCCATACAAAAGATCATTGCAGGATTGGATGGCTGTACAAAATCCAGCAATATATATTACAGAGTTATAATTTTAAAAAAGTTACTATTTATTAATTTGTGCATACAGAACTGGGGTACAGGCCAGAGGCTCAGGGGCGGTGAGAGGCTTCACTAGAGACAGAGTGGGGAGCAGAACAGGCAGATCGACGAAGTACACTGCTGAGGGGAGCAGCGGGCGGGTCAGGAGGGTCAGGAGAGGTCTGCAGCGCCATGTGGTCTCCTCCGGGGCAGGCGGGAATCGAACTCATGCGGAAGTGGCTTTAGCTTCTCAGTGCTGTGCTTTAACCCGCTGCGCCACCAGGGAGGGCCAGGAATACTAATTTAATACTACTAGTAAAATAAAATTTTAAGACAACAATTTCAGATTTTTTTTTTAAGATTTATTTATGCATACAGAGCTGGGGTACAGGCCATAGATGCAGGGATGGTGAGAGAGGATTCATCAGAGACAGAGTGGGGAGCAGAACAGGCTGACTGATGAAGTACACTGCTGAGGGGAGCAGCGGGTGAGCCAGGAGAGGTCTGCAGTGCCCTGTGGATCACCTCCTGGGCTGGGATTGAACTCAGGCTGAAGGGGCTTTAGCTTCTTAGTGCCGTGCTTTAACCCGTGCGCCACCAGGAAGGGCCCCACAAGCAGATTTTAATTTAGAAAAATAACTTGATAAGATTGAAAGAATGTGCAATTTGAAATAATTTAGCTGGGAATGGATATATGTCTTTCTCCTTGAACATTCTATTTTGACACCTCTATATTGTATTTAATCTCTCAAATATCTTTGTAGTACTTTGCACAGATTACGTGTCCAAGCCTTCTTAGTTTCTGTTATCACACGAGCAACTATTAAGCATAGTGCGAGGAGTGGGGGGGTGTTAGAGTTGGCAGTGTGATTAGTTAGTCAGACCTGGCTGCTGGCTTATTAGTTGTGTTTGTGACTTCTTAGATCCATGAGAGCAGGGACACTTTTTTAACCTTTGTATCTAAAGTCATACTTTCTAGTTCAAAGAAAATTCTTAAGTGTTGAATAGCTTACTTAGTTTTTCTTAATATTGTCACTTACATTCTAGTGAGGGAAATAAACAGAATTACAAACTGGTCAAAAAGGAATTCAGGGCCCTACCTTGTGGC
Organism: Condylura cristata; assembly: GCF_000260355.1. NCBI lineage: Eukaryota > Metazoa > Chordata > Mammalia > Eulipotyphla > Talpidae > Condylura > Condylura cristata. The sequence continues at coordinate 2,122,062 of NW_004567129.1, read as the reverse complement.
GCAGTGGGTTAAAGCCCAGCACAGTGAAGCTGTCTGCAATTATTGCAGCCAGGGAGCTGACCTACAGTGCACAGCAGACCACTGCTCCCCTCAACAGTGTATTTCAGTACATCTGATTGTTCTGCTCCCCACTCTGTCTCTGGTGAATCCTCTCACCCCCTGCACCATGATCAGTATCCTAGTTCTTGTGTGCGTAAATAAATAAATCTTAAAAAACAAAAAGGGAATCCAACTGCAGTAGTAGAGAATGGTGTGGGAGGAAACCTGTTGGACGTGATGACATTTAAGCTCTGACAAAAATATGAGGTGCTAGCCATTTGAAGCAGGGAAGGGAGAAGATCTCAGGTTGGAGAAGGAGTAGCAAGGTAAAGAAAGGCTGAGGGAGGAATGAACATAGATTGTTGAAGGAGCCCAGAGAAGTGTCCCTGGAGCAAAATGGGTGAGGGGGCGAAATAGACAAGGACCAGTTCCTGCAAAGTCAGAGTAAGGAATGTGAATTTTATTTTAAGGGTACTGAGAAGCCATCAAATGGTTTGAACTAAAGGTGTAACACTTTTTTAAGATTTCTTGAGCTCTTTGGGTATTGATTGGTTTAGAAGGTCTTTGCTTTGATCAGGCAATAGTTGACTATGACCTGGTTTAAGCCGTGGTAGTAAAGATAAAAAAGAAATTGGATGGGTGTGAGACCTATTTTGGACACAGAATTATCAGAACTCGCTGATGGATTAGATACTGAGGGGCGAGAGAAAGAAGGAATTAGGTGGTTTCTGGTTTGAGCAACTGTGTGGCTCATGATGCTGTTTAAAATAGAGACTTTGGGGAGTTGGGCACACAAGGATAGCAGTAAAATTAAAAATTCTGGTATGTTGTATTTGAGGTATCTATGAGGCAGCCACAATGGGACAGTGAGGTAGCTTAGGAAGGGGGAGGGTTGCCACAGAAGCCAGATGCTGGGATGTTGGAGGGATTTGATTTGGTACTGAAAGGGAGCCATCAGTCAGGACAAGTGGAGAAGAAACCGGGCCAAAATGGAAGATCATTTTTATTCTAATGGGAGCAAAAGAGGTGGTAAGTCAGCATTTGACTTCTGTGGAATTTTTAAAAGGAAATTTCAAAAGGAAGTTTAAGTTGAGAATATTTATAGTTAGTGAATACTATACTGTTGATCTATTAAAGGTATAGCGAGAGACAGAAATGAGCAGAGGGAAAGAGACAGGTGTTGTGAAGGGGCGATGATACCAGATTCTAGGAGAATCTAGAGAAGTAGTTGTGCATTTTTCTAAATACAAGCTTTTCTTGAAGTAGAGCATAAGTACAGAAAATGCTCATATTAAAGCTTATGGGTTGATAAATTCTCAGAGAGACTTCTGTAACCAAGAAATGGGACATTTCAGATCAAGAAATGGGACATTCCTAAACCAGAAGCTTTCACCACTTACGTCCCACCTACTTCCCAAGAAAACCAACTTTTGATTTGAAACACCGATGATTGATTTTTGCCTGTTTCTGAGTTTCATGTGAATGGAACAGTGCAGTATGTCTTTTCCGTTCGACCTCTGCCTGGTACTTGCTAGCTAAAGAACCATGTCTTCTATTGTTTTCCCTTTGATTTTTGTACAACAAATCTTCAGAATTCTATGCTGAAATGATACAGATGAGATAGATGGTCCGTTAGGGTCAGTTACTCTAGGCTTGGGCCACAATAACCAGAATGATGTTGGCAGACATTATTCCTGAGACTTGAGGTTGCCCAATCAAGATGAACTTGTGGTTTTTGTTTGCTTTGAATAGCAGGGATTTTGGGAATACATATGGAAGGAACTAGAAGGAGAAAGTAGGAGGAAGACTTTTGGAGAAAAAAATATTTATAAAGGACATATTGTTTGTGGAAAATGCTTAAAAAATTAAAATGAATGCTAGTGTTAACTTTTATTGGAAGGCTTATACTATGCTTGTTATCCTTAAGCTATGGACAGGGTTAAGCTATGGTGTGGATGGTATAGTGAAATTATTTTCTAGCTTCTTTGTAAAGGTATCACCTTGGGCAAATTTCTTCAATAATTGGTTTGTATAAATAAAGTAATCCTGATTGTTAAGGCTTGTTTACCCAAGCCCCCTTCTGTGTTTTGCCTTTTGCTTATTTGAATGCAGCTTTTTTTGGGTCAAGGATCCTGATTTAGCATTGCTATAACAACTTCATATCTTGTTAGTAAAGATAGTTGTGAGTTAATTTCTGCAAACTATATCCTTTTGGTTACCAAAAGGGGGCCAAAAAGAGGGGGCCACCATCTAAATCTGTTAAGATAAATGATAAGAACATTTTGTCCTGTACTTTTAAAATGAAAAATTTAAGATTTTAAAAAGAAGTATTATTAGAATACATGTATGAAATTTGAGTGTTTTAAGTCAGCCATAAATATTTTATAATTTGTTTTTTTGTCTTATTTGAATCCTTACAGTTATTTCCCTATTAAAGGATTACCTATTGTCAGTGACTAAACATTTTCAACCAAATAACATTTGTGCTTACAGTCTATTCTGTAATACTTGATATTTTGTATACTTACATAGTTCAGCGGTGTGTTTTCTGCAGTTTTGGTTCTAACTTTGACTTACACTTGTCTACTCCCTCACAGTAAGCCATTAAACCACAGCATGCAGTTTGTATGCCCTTCCAGTTACTTTTTTGTTCCATTACATTGAATACACATACATTAAAATGGATAGCTTCACTATGCATACCCAAGTAACTTTATTTTAACATAAATGGAGTTGTAGTGTGCCTGTTCTGTAGCTTCTTTTTACTCTAATCACTTGAGCAGTCTTATTCTTGTATACAGTAGAGATGAGTCCACTTGTTTATTTTTAAGGGAGTTTATAGTATTCTGTTCTATAGACCATAATTTAACCACTCTTAAGATAGGGCTGTTTTTAAGATTGTCATTATAAATAGGATTGCTCTGGAGCTTGTGTGTTAAGGATGAGCTTTTAGAAGAATTACTGGATTGAAACAAACTGCTAGATCTTACTAGTTCACAGTGGACATTTCTAATAGTGTAGGAAGATTTTCTCCACATCTTTGCTGATACTTAGAATCAAATCATTGAACACACATTTATTAAAAATAAATAATACAGTTTATTTTCATATAATTTTGTGCAATTTGCCATCTCAGTTGTAATCCCCCGTGGGTTTCCCATCACCAGCTCACCCATGCACCATCACCATAGTCCAGTGCATTTCCCTCCCCCCACTGTTTCTGAACACACATTTTTAACTCATTCATGCATATTGGTGTCTCTCATTCTAAGTTTTTGAACCTTAGCCTCTTTTTGTATAACCTTTGACTCTTAATGCACATACAGTTTAGCCTCTTTTTCTATAACCTTTGACTCTTAATGCACATACAGTTTAAAATCAAATATCCTATAAAACTTGTTAGAGAAAAATTCTGCCCCTCCCCTCCCGATTTCCTTATCTGTTGTTCTTGTGGATGTAACTGGTTGGGGCCCTACCACCTGGGCACATCCCATTTCCACACTCCTCACATCAGTTTTGTGTGCTCATTACTTAGCTGTCTTAAATTTAGTTTGAGCAATATAGTAAATGACTGATACTCTAACTGCACTACTTATCGGCTTTCTTTGTTTGCTGTTTTTTTGTCTTTGCCTCCCCTTCGTGTTTACTACTAATGCTATCCCTTATTCTGTGCCATTTATCTTGATGTTCAAATTGCTCGGGTGCCTCACTTTATTTTCTTCCTTTACTGTGAAGCTGTCATTACCTCAGTATTCCCTTCATCTTTTCTTCTGGATTAAGTCTTCTGTTTTTGGTAGCTCATGCTGTCCGTTTTGTTGGTTCATTCCATTGTATTTGAAGAGTTTGTCCTTCAGGAACTTCCTGAGAAAATATGTCCAGGGAGGGTAAAGTTTTGAAACTTTGCACCATTTTTCTGACCTCAATACTTGTTTTGAGGATAAATTGGATATATTGAATTCTAGGGTGGTAATCCTTTGAGTATTTTGAAAAGCTTGTTCTGTTGTATCTAGCTTTGGGTGTTATTGTTCAAAAGTCCAAAGCTATTTTGTTGTTATTTATCGATCCAACAGCTTTGAGTTTTGTGCCAGGCACTGTTATAAGTGTTTGGGATATCTCATTGAGCCAGATAAAAATTCCTCCCTTCCACTTTGGGGGCCAGGCTACAACAATAAATAGTAACTGTATATGATGTTAAGTGGTGTTGGGTAGGAGGGTTGATAAGAGGAAAAGTGGAATGGGCAAGGATTAGGAGTGGACAATGAAGGGGGCAGTGGACAGAGTGCTGGTTACTTTTAAATGGAGGGGGTGAGGGTACAGCTCATTGAGAAGGTAACATACGAGAAATGACGGGGTGGAAATGACAGTGTGTGACCATCCAGGAGAAAGTATTTTAAAAACTCAAGCATCATAACCTAGTATTGGAACATAGGGGTTAAGCTTTATCCCCCTAACCCCATATGTGGGAGGTAGTTGGATGCACAAATCTGGTGTTTAAGAACAAAACTTGGAGGGTTTTGGGGGTATTGTTTTTAATCTGAGGTGGAGATAAAAATTTTGAAATTCTTGATATATTGAATTTAAAATTACAAAACAGACTGACATTACCAAAGTTGAGGAAGAGCACCTGAACAGCTTACAAATTTGCAAGTTTGGGGAGGAAAGCAGGAAGTCAAAAAAAAGGAAGCTGAGGAGTAACCAGTGAGGTAGGAAACCAAGATTGTGCAAAGTCGGTGATCTACTCTGAGGTGAGATTCAGAACTCGCAAATGGAATACAATTAACTAAAGCCAGTGAAATTCAAATAAATACTGATTTTTCTATAGTAATGGATACTGTTGCTAAAATGAAGTTTTCCAACAGTAAGGTCATGGAACTGACTGCTAACTGTGCAGGTTGCATACTTGCCCTTTTATCACGTGATGTATTTTCTCACCAGTATGTAAGTGCTTCAAAGAAAACCATGATGTCATTGTACTTTGCTTCACACAGATGCAAAATTTATGTGTTAGGACCCCCTCTGCTTTTCTCTTTAGCCTGTCTTAATTAAAATAATGTTGTTTCATCTCGGAGCTAGTGTGACCATAAATGCAAACAGGGTCATTTAATTACATCACTTAACAATTGGATTCAGATGATTCAGAATTGCTAGTGCTGTTTGGATTATTAAACACAGGAAAATAAAGCATTAAACTTTTGGTGGAGAAATATGGACACTTGAGAATAGGACCTAAATTTGAAATGAGTTAGTTTCATATGTAATGCTTATGTGGACACAGATGATAGCTACTTCAGTGGGATATAATTTAATTTAAATAGCCTTTATGATTAAATAAGACATTTTCCATAAATTCCATTATTTTTCTATTATTTTAATAGTAAAGAGTCATCAATCATAAAATGTATGCCACTTTTTACTGTTTCTTTAGTTCTGCCTCAGTCAGTGTGCTCTTTTTCCATTTAGCTTAGTACCTATCAGCTCTTATTATAATTTTGACCTTTGAATTTTTGTTCAGTGTGTCTACCATATTGTGAGATACCATTATTGGAATTAATTCTTGTCAGAATGAATTATTTAGTAATTCATGGCAAAATATTATTGATAGACCAAATATTCCCTCTTTTGATATCAATGTCCAAAAAGCTGTTGCTGGTTTTATTTCACAAATGGACATTTGAGACCCGGGATACTATAATTTTCTTAGTATCAAAGTAAAGGTGAAACCCGGGATACTATAATTTTCTTAGTATCAAAGTAAAGGTGAAAGTAAGAATTCAGATTTGAAATTACATTCCAACCAAATCCAGTGTTCTTTAATTATACACAGGCAGCATATATATATATATATATATTTTTAAAGATTTACTTATTTGTACATACAGAACTGGGGTATAGGCCAGAGGCTCAGGGGTGGCGAGAGGCTTCACCAGAGACAGAGTGGGGAGCAGAACAGGCAGATGGACGAAGTACACTGCTGAGGGGAGCAGCGGGCGGGCCAGGAGAGGTCTGCCGCACCATGTGGTCACCTCCGGGGCAGGCGGGAATCGAACTCATGGGGAAGTGGCTTCAGCTTCTCAGTGCAGCGCTTTAACCTGCTGCGCCACCAGGGAGGACCTGGGCAGCATATTTTTGAAGCTTGTTACAGTTGTGCATTTTGGAAAATGAAATTGTTATTTAGGAATTAATGGGCCTATGCAACACTGATGTCAAATATTTTAGAAACCTAGAGAATTGGTATAGAAATAACATCCACTTTTAAAAATTATTTATATATATTTTACATCACTGCTCATTTTTGTACAATGTTTGCTTTCTCCTCTCAGGTGTAGTCCCCATAGAATTCCCACCACCAGCTCACCTATGCCTCATCACCATAGTCCCCTGTGCTCTTCTTACCCCTGTTCTGATCCCTCTTTCTCCTCTGCAGAATATCTCTGAGTTATAGTTGCCTGTTTTTCTTTTTCTTTCTGATCCCTTAATTGGTTTCTCTATAATCCTCTGATAAGTGGAAACATCTATTTTTTTTCTTTTTCCCTCTGGTTCATTTCACTGAGCATAACCCCTTAGAGCTCCACCTATGTTGCACGAGTTTATCTATTTTGGTTGCTGGATCCTATTCTGTTGTGTATATATACCATATCTTCTTGATCCAGTCATCTGTTGTTTTTGGACATTTGGGCTGTTCTATAGCTTACCTGTTATAAGCAGTGTTACATTAAACGTGCTCCCCATGTTTACTGCTGCTTCATTCACAATTGGAAAGACATGGAAACAGCCCAAATGCCCAAAAATGGATGACTGGATTAAAAAGATGTGGCACATATACACAATGGAATATTACTCAGCAGCCAAAAAAAGAAAAAAAGAAACACATGTCTTTTGCAGCAACATGGATGGAACTGGAAAAGATCATGCTTCGTGAGATTAGCCAGAAAGAAAAGAAAATATACCGGATGGTTTCTCATAGCAGGAATATAATGGAACAGGCGAGAAAATAATAATAATGATGAACAGCTATATACCAGAGACATTTTGTGGGGGTGGAGTGGGGAATGGGATCAGAAACAGTGGGGGGGGGATACACTGGACTATGGTGATGGCACATGGGTGATTTGGTGATGGAAAGTCCAAGGGGATTACAACTGAGATAGAAAAATGCACAAAATGATGTAAAAATAAATTTTTATATAGACTTAAAAATGATTAAAAAAATGTAGGGGTGCAGGTGTCCTTTTGATTTACTGTTTTTGTGTCCTTTGGGTTGATTCCTAGGAGTGGGTTTGCTGGGTCCTATAAGAAGCTCCATTTATAGCAGTTTCAGAAACCTGCAAACAGCTTTCCATAGTGGTTGGACCAGTTTGCATCCCTACCAGCAGTGCAGGAGAGTTCCTTTTCTCCACATCCTCACCAACATTAATGGTTGTTAGTTTTTTTCTAATACATGCTGGTCTCACTGGTGTAAGGTGGTTTCTCATTGTGGTTTTGATTTCCATTTCCCTAGTGTAAGTGAACATTTAGTTTTTAAAAATGTATGTTTATTGTGATAAAATGATTATTTGTCATTTGGTATGTTTTTAAAGTACATCTGACCCCCTGAACATCATGTGCATTGAAGTCAAATCAGTGTATTAGTTTTTTTATTTTGTTAAGATTTATTTATGCCTGTAAGAACAGGGTGTAGATCAGAGTTGCAGGGGAAGTGAGAATGAGAGGGTTCACCAGAGATGGAGTGGGGAGCAAAACAGGCTGATTTACTGAAATACACTGCTAAGGGAGCAGTGGGTGAGACTGGAGAGTTTGCTGCACCAGATCAGCTTGGCCAGGGATCCATCTCAGGCCACAGTGCTGAGACTTACTTAACCCCTCTGCTACCAGGGAAGCCACAGTGTATAAATAAACTCTTTAACCCCCAAAACGTGGCTGCTACTACTCTGCTTAGGCCAGAAATCTTTAGTGATAACATAGCAGTTATCTAACATTTTGTATCTTGCATACTTAAAGGTATCTTTTATAGTAAAGTAAGCTAGAGAAAAAAGCTACTAAGAAATTGTAAAAGAAAATACATTGACACTGCTGTATTTGTTGGCATTTCAAACCCATTTTGTTCAAGATACTTTTTTTTTTTTTTAAGAGCAGTTTATGGTTTACAGCAAGGAAAGGGCACAAGCTATTCCCCACATACACATGGTGTATATTTGTTAAACTTGATACATTTGATATGTATATCAGTTTGATACATTAGGACCCAGAGTCCATAGTTCCATTAATGGTGCATTCTTAGTGTTAAGTATTACATGAATTTTGAAAAATGTGTAATGATGTGTCTACCATTACAGTGAATAGTTTCACTGCCCTACAAATCATCTTTGTACACTTACTCATCCATCTCTCCACCCTAACTACTAGCAAACACTCTTTAGTTTTTTGCCTTTTTGAGACTCTCATTTAATTGGAATCATACAGTATGTAGCCTTTTCAGATTGACTTCTTTTTACTTAGTCATTTGCATTTGATTTTCCATGTCTTTTCATTACTTGATTGATGGCTCAGTTCTTTTATCACTGAACACTGTGCCATCAGGTGTGCCAATGTATTTACTTTCTCTCATACTAAAGGTTGCTTCTAAATTTTGGCAGTTATGAATAAGGCTGCTATAGACATCTGTGTATGCAAAAAATATTTTTGGGCTTGTAAGAAATGGCCACCCTTCCTTGCAGAGTTGCCTACACCATTTTTATTCCCACCACTAGCAATGGATGAGAGAAGTAACTTCCACATCCCCACCAGCATTTGATACTGTCAGTGTTCTAGATTCTGGCCACGTTAACAGGTGTGTAGTGATATTCCACATTTATTGCCCTTCCATAGTGACAGTAGATGTGGACCATGTTTTCACATGCCCACTTGCTGTCTGTGTAGCCTTTGTATAGGTGTCTGGTAAGGTCTTTGGCCCATTATTTAACTGACTTAGTTCTCTCATTGAGAGTTCTTTGTATATTTTGGACAACAGTCCTTTATCAGATAAATCTTTTGCAAATACTTTTCCCACAAAAGATAATGGTTTATCTTTTCATTCTCTTGACGCTGTATTTTGCAGAGTAGATATTTAGAATTTTAATCAAGCTCAGCTTACCAAATGTTTCTTTCCAGGTTTGTGTCATTGGCGTTTCTGAAAATCCATTGCTAGACATCAGCATCGTTTAGACTTTTCTCCTAGGTTTTTAGTTTCAAAGTTTTACATTTAGGTGCGTGATCCATTTTGTTAATTTTTGTGAAGAATGTAAAAATCTATGTGTAGGTTCAGTTTTTTACACATGCATATGAGCTGTTCAGCATTATTTGTTAAAAGTATCTTTTTGCCATTGTATTGCCTTTGTTTTGTCAGAGGTCATTGCATTATTTCAAAGTGAATTTTAAATTCTCAGTGGTGAGTTATATCCAGAAGCATGTATGTATGTGTTGCAAGGGATATTAGGGATGAGTGAGTTTAGTGTGTTTACATGCTATTCCTTCTATGTGTAATCTTTAATACTATCTTGATGTTCATAAAATATTCAATGTGTAATAAAAATATCAGGATAATAGCTAGTAAAATAGAACATAGACTTTTTTCTGTTCAATAGGGTTTTTTGCAGTTATGAAGATGTGGTTATACTATATTTGTATTTCTACCAGCAGAGCAAAAGTTCAGGGCTCCATGATGCTCCTAGAGCTTGGAATTGCTATTAAATTTAACCTTTCTGGTTAGTTTTAGAGTTCTAATCCTAAAGTTTGGATAACAGGCTAATGACAAATTATTTCTCCTTTGGGTTTTTTTTTAATATTTAAACATTTTTTTTACATCATTCTTCATTTTGTGCCTTTTTCCATCTCAGTTGTAATCCTCATGCGCTTCTCACACCCAGTTCTGATCCCATCCCCTTTTCTACTCCCATAAAATGTCTCTTACATTTGTTTGTTTGGTTTTTTCTTTCTTTCTCCTTTGGTTTTTAAAAAAGACAATAGGGATTTTTTTGAGAACCCTCGATGATGACTTACATGTATTTGAATGTGTTCTCAAAATGTCCTAACAATCCATTCTAATTCATGGAACAGTACTCTGCTGTGACTTGATGCTTAATGAGGGATCTCTTTAAGCCTCTGACATTGTCATATCTTCATCATGCCCTTCCCCCTCAAAAGAGGATGCCTCTGCTTCCTTTGCAAAGAAAATAGAAACTCTTAGAAACTTTCTTAACCTCCCTCTTATACCCAAAACTAGACATCTGTTTTCTCTGTTCACACCTTGGAGAAAGTATTTCTTTTAATGAAGTCTAGCCCTCTCTGTTGAGTTTTGAATTCCCTCTCACCTTACCAAGAACTTAAATTTTATCACATTGCCACTTTTCTTGGATTATTCTCTTTTCTGAACTCATATATCAGCCTTCATTTTATTCTGGTCACTTACTGAAGAATAAATGAAGGAGGGAACCAAGGACTAAAATGTCCTGGGCCTTCCTGCTGACTCATTTCTCTCCACAGCCCTACTTCTCGAATGTTAGCCCCACACAGCATCCTGTCACAATCTGCCTTCCACTCTAGTCAGTATCTCCTTGTTACTGCAGAGGCCACTGGTAACTCCCATATTGCAAATCCATGGATACCTTTATGCCTGGTTTGCTTGACACCTCAGCAGATTCCACATGGCTGACTGTGCCATTCATTTTACTGTCTACCTCACTACTTGACTTTTTAATTACTGATATATTTGCACCTTGCCAAATCTTAGAGGTTTACATCTTAATTAGTCATTATAATGCCCACAGTTTAGTCTTAAGTCTGTTTAAATGGAGTCATTATTGACTAATCCTTTTACAAACAGGGTCACAATTTCTAAGTTGTTTTGATTCATCATTTGATTGGTTCTCCCCCCTTTAGTATCTTCTGAAGAGTTCCTGAGTACCATATTCCTTGAAAAGCAGACATTCTTTTAAACATGTCTGTTTTTTGTCTTTTTCTTAATTTTGTTCCCTGGCTAAAGAAATTTGTAAGTTCCCTATAAGAATATAATAAACCATAATTTATTCTAATATTGATGTATTACGAGTTCATGTATCTTAAGTTTCTGTCTTGAGTTTGAGATAATGTCCTCCTGGTTTTCATCTCACTTTTGTTTCTCTTAGTGGCTCCTTAGATTTTACTACTCAATATTGGGTAGGTGTTATCTCATTCATGTTGGCCACACCTGGAGTTGGTTGAAAATGCAGACTCTGAACACTGTCTTCAGGCATAGTGAATCAGAATCTTCATTTAAAAAACTAAGAAAAATCCCTAGATAATTAGTAAGCATAATAAAATGAAAAGTATTGCTGTGTAGGGGTGGCCACCGCCTCTTAGACTTCTAACGCACTTGTAAATCTTTAAATGTTGGGATTTCTCTTGCTTAGGCTAATAACTCCTGTGACTTTACATAACATCTGTATGTTCACAACTCTAATCTCCAGTCTTAACTCTTTGCATTTAGCCTGTTATGTTCTAGTATCTGGCATAGTAGCTGACAGGTTCTGATCAAGTATATGCTGGTATTGTGTTTTTCTTTTTAAGCCAGAGGTGGAAGAGTCAGAATAATTTAGGCACTTTGAAGCAAAAAAAGCAAGTGTTACACACTTGTTCTGGTTTGCATTTTCTGTTATTTACTGTGTTATTGTCTTTGCTCAGGCTTCTGTTTTTATAGTAGCTTTCTACCAGGTACTGTCCTTGGTTTTCCACCACTTCAGATTGTCATCTTACTAGACAAATGGTCTTCTATAGCTATAGGAGTTTTAGTTATCTTCAGGAAAATGAAGCTTTTAGGAAAATACAACTTACAAAATTCTTCTCATTGGCTATAGTACTGAAAACTAATAGGTTTTCCCTCTTAACATTATTGTTTTATAACGAAATTTGATCTATTAAAAAGATTTATACATATAAGAGTTGGGGTGCAGGCCAGAGGTGCAGAAGGTCGGAGGATTCACCAGAGACAGTGAGGAGCAGAACAGGCAGGCCCACTGAAGTACACTGCTTTAATATATTTTGGGGAGTAATGGTGAAGTAAAAGTGAGGCATTGTCATTTTACATTTTCTGTTACGAAATTAAGTATGCAAAATCCTATTTCGATTGTTTTTAGAATTCTTTGACTAACAGTTATAGAACAGCCTTTTACTGTCCCCTTTGAATGATACATAGTTAATAGTTACCAGTACCAGTGTCCTACCATTCAGGTAACTAAATCATTGGTCATTTTCTTGCCTATAGGCTTCCTGATTTCTCAATTTCCTCTTATCCATACTGTTCTTTGTACTGCTTGTAACTTACCTCACATTTTGATCTGATGACATTTCTTTTTAAGTTTTATTTTGTAAGAAACTATTAGCTTCCTGTGGTAACATTTTTCACAAGTTCAATGGCATGTATTAAGACATCTCTGACAAGTATTATTTATGAGCTGAAAGAGAATGGTAAGCACAAGATTGTTGTATGTTAGAGTAGCTATATGTGAGATTATGACTAATCTGTCATTTATAAAAGGAAACAGGTTCCCACATGAAATTTAGAATAAAAGCTTAATCCGTCTACTTCTTTAAGTATATGCTAATATGGCAAAGCAGTGGTTAAGGGCTTTAAACTACTAAGAAAACACTAAAGACTGATTGTAAAGTATCTCAATTAGATTAAAATCTAAATTTATATCAAACTGGGATTGCAGTACATACATCCTTTAGAAAGAGAATTGTGAACTCACTGGCTTCTATAGGCATATTTCAGTGTAGTTTCTGAAATTTTTAGCTTTTTGTAAAACCAGTGTGTGTGATGACCTTTTAAGGTTTATTATGCTAAAATTCTTTTAAGGTTTATTATGCTAAAAAAAAAAAAAGGTAAGCAACAGCTGACCTTGCAAACTTAAGAAATCTTTTAGAGTATATATATGAAAACCACAAGTTCTGTTAGTTGACTTCAGGCAGTTAAGTTTTGAAGGACTTGGGTGAATACCTACAATATATTGGAATAAAGCCTTTCTAAGACACATAAGTTACTTATTTCCCCTTAATCCAGACAAAAGTGATGAAGCTAGAAATGGCCCAGTTTCACATGTAAGCTTGTGGTGAAACTAGGTATGAATTTAGGAGGAGTCTAGAATGCTTTTACTTCTGCTCTCTCTAGTCTCATGAAATTGAGAGGCCTGTCAGTTGACTAGTGGCTTTCCCACTGCGTTCTAAGGCTCTACAGACCCTTTAGTTTGGCAAAAACTTGTAACTTACCTCACATTTTGATCTGATGCTATTTCTTTGTATTTTGTAAGTAACTATTAGCTTCCTGTTGTAACATTTTTCACAAGTTCAGTGGCATGCATTAAGATTTAGACATCTCTGACATGGGATATTATTTATGAGCTGAAAGACAATGGTAAGCACAAGATTGTTGTGTGTTAGAGTAGCTAGAAAAAAAATAATTAAAAGTTTGTTTTTGCATGAGGAATCAGTCATCCCCTTATACATCTGGGTGGTTCTGTTTTAATTTTGTTTGGAAAGAAGTTCTCTGCCCAAAGTATTTGAAATACTTGTCCTAGAAACCTGAGACCTACCTAGAATGAATATGTATGAGCACATAAAGATGAGGAGATAGTGATTTATATTTGTCTGTGGGGGAGATTATTTTCAGTTATACTTCTATTCCTAATGCTGTTTTGTATCCTAACCTTGAAAATGATGTTGAGGTGATGGAACATACATGCTACTAATAGGTTGGGGAAGTGGTTAGAGTTAAAATTTGTCACCGAAACATGTATAATCTACACTATGTTGCACAGGGTTCACGCCCCACGAGCAGCTCTCACTGGTTTAAAGGCTGCCCTAAACATGATGTAATGACAGGTTAAACCTCTGCATGAGGCTGATGCAATGCAAATCTGAGGCCCAGGACTTTATTGGGGCAAGGGTAATGCTTGTTTAAAAACAAAACCAGCTCCTCTGCTTAATGGGGCTGCTTAAGATGACTTTCCCAGAACGGGAAGGAAGAAAATGTCATCTCAGTTTGGAGGTTGAAGTATAGTTTATTTTGGCTGTGTGTGTTTACTATGCTCACTGCAGTCATTTTGAAAGAGGGAGTAAAAACATGGTGCCAACAGCAGTAGAAACGGAGGGGTTAGAATTCAGGAACTAGGACAGTGGATGCTTGTAGAATAGTTACTGAATGAGTTCGGGGTGTTTTTAACCCTGTACAACTTCCCCAAGCTTAACCAGGCATAGTGTAGTAAAGAATGCCTTTCTGGTCATATTTCCCATGTGTTTCCCTCTAGGTTGAAATCATAGGAAATCTGATCATTTTGGCCTACAAAAAATGCAGTGATTCAACCTAAATTTTAGCGGTGGAAATGCTGAGAAATCCTGGGAATTGGTGATGCTGGGGCGGGGTGTTTGAGGAGGAGTTATGCGGCAGAAAACTGTTGTGTTGGGAGGCTCCATCCCTGTGGGGTGGGGCTGTCTGCCCCACCCCTGCGCGGTCTGCTGTGGGCCTTGTTCCCGGCGCCTGGCAAACCTCAGAGCTGGCTTTCCCAGCTTGCCTCAGTCCTGCCTGTGGACTGGGGCCCATCTTCACTCAAAAGCCCTCTCTCAGCGAGCACCTCTTTCCCTGTGGCCCTGCAAGCTACTTCCCAGTCTTATCTTCAGAACTGCTCGGAACCAGGGAATCTGAGGAAGACAAATTTCTGAGACAGATGAAGTTTAAAAGAGCCCTTTCGGCCCTCCCTGGTGGTGCAGTGGGTTTAAAGCACAGCACTGAAAATCTAAAGCCGCTTCCGCATGAGTTCGATTCCCGCCTGCCCTGGAGGTGACCACATGGCGCGGCAGACCTCTCCTGACCCGCCCGCTGCTCCCCTGAGCAGTGTACTTCGTCCATCTGCCTGTTCTGCTCCCCACTCTGTCTCTGGTGAAACCTCTCACTGCCCCTGAGCCTCTGGCCTGTACCCCAGTTCTATATGCACAAATAAATAAATCTTTAAAAAAAAAAGCCCTTTCAGGCTCCCATGTTTTGGAAACGCAGGCGAATTTGAGCTGGTAAAAGGTGTGGTAGGTGGGTCAACTTTCCTGGGACTGGAGAGACTGGCCTGTGTGGCCCGTGCTCCTGGGTGAATGGAGGACACTTCCTTTCTTGATAGCTTGACCCTCGGCGTGCTTACAAGTCAAGGCATCTGGGAGGGACCTCTGTTCCAAATTGTCTGTGCTTCTTGGGGAAAGAGGCTGCGATGCCTGACTTAGGATGGGGAAGTCACCGCCGAGCCTTCTCTGTACTCTGTGCTCCTGAAGGGTCGTCATGCACACGTTTACCAGCAGCTGGGGCCAGGAAGAGAACAGGAACTGCCATATGAGGGTGGGTTGCTTATACTGCTGAACTGGAAGTGTTGCAGGCCAGTGGAATCTGACTCGGCTAGGGAATGGCTGCAGTGTGACTGAGCCTGCAAGGATGTTTCTGTTAACCTGCTGTGCTTTTCTCAAGTTTAAATCCAACTCAGGTGACTTGTGTGGGGTTGTCCAAAAACTTGAGTTCTTGGTTCATACCTGCAGGCCAGCTGCGTGGTTGGGAATTCTTTCACTATTTGAAGATGGAGCTGAGTGTTTCATTGTGGGGAACTGGGAGAATTTTAGCAGCTGCTATCCCCAAATGCCTCCATTCACAATAAATCCTGGCCAAATTTACACCTTGAAGAGGAATTTTAACTATTTGATACAACACTCGGAAAAATGATAGGTATATTATTATACCATACTGAGCTATTGATGATAAATGTACAACTATTGCTAGATCAGGAAATTAAACAAAAGGGTACTCGGTTAGTTATGTTGCATATAAGCTGTTGATTACAGCCTTTCCATTTGATTAGCTGCTTGGGATTAGTGGTTTCAAAGACATGGGAGGTTTAGACCTTTTTTGCCCAGGGAATCACTGTGCACCAACTGTGTTGCTCATTTAAGTGAGCAGAGTAAAACAGGCTGTGAAACAGACATCAGCACCGCTCAGGCTGCCTCCTACCCCTTTTTAACAGAGGGCCTGACCTGTATGGCCTGCCATGCATACAGATGGGTGCCCACATTATACAGAAGTTTCTTGATAGTTCTTTTATTGGGTAGGACATCTGGGTCATGCCGGCACTTCATATGATGAGTCGATTGATGTCCTAAATCCATGGGATAAGCTACACTGTGATGGAATTTTGTTTCTCCTTGAACTTTAGACTATTCATTTTTAGTGCAGCCCTCAGCCCTCATTTAAGGTACCTGTTATGGATTGATGTAGAACCAAAATTGCATTTACTTTGGCCACTTTTTAAGCAGCATTATTTTCTCAAAGTTAAATTTTGTATAGCAATCATTGTAGTTAAGAAAGTAGTAACATTTTAATTTTAGAGGAAGATGGTGATAGTATAGTTTTTGGGAGTTCTAGGACAACAGCAGACTGCTTGTTCTTTTGTCAGACCACAAGAGAAATAGTGGCCTATTGCATCTCAACAGAGGTAGATTTCTGGGGAAAGGTGCTTTTTTAAATCTTAGATTCAGCTTGACAAGTCAGTTTCATTGTTCTTCATTTCATTGAGATGACATTTATCTCTTTAACGTTTACTACTTACTCTTGCTGCTCAGCAGCGCTTGTTAGCCCTAGGTACATGGACTTCTTTGACCATATCCCCAGTGTGTTTATGTGTTCTACCTTTTGCTGACTTTGTCCTTTGCTTGCAAGATACAGCTTATCTTGTGGAATGGAATTAGAGTGGAATAATACTATGTTCTCCAAATACCAGACTGAAAAACTTTTGAGGGTGGCTCTCCATTTCTCTATCCCTTAACTTTCTTTGGGGGTGCGGAGCACTGATTAGTAGGAAGTACAATACCTGTTAGCGTTCCAGGGGAAGACTTGACTTGATGGCACGGTGGTCACAGGCTCTTGCCCTTGTGGCCCCCTCCTCACTCCCCACACAGCCCACTGAAGCACAACTAGGAGGAGCTAATCAGAGCCAGCCATTGGCCTCCTGTACATCTCTATTGTTAACAAGTGACTCAGAATGGGAAATCAGTAGACCAAGTAGGGGGATTGAAAAGGAGAAGAGAGTAGTGTTTAGTTGTTTATGGCCTGGTTTCTCTCTCAGCCTGGTAGTCCATGTAGTCCAACGCAGGGCTGTTTGTATGACTTTGTAAAGAAACAATTTTGAAAAGCGGCATTCGGTTCCTAGTCATCAAAATGCATATTTATGTTTCATTTTTTAAGCCGTAATTATTTTCCTTTATTCTTGAGCTCCTCAAGTTTGTGTGAAACTTTAGTTTACTGGCATGCAAACACTACTAATAAGGCAAGTTACAGTTCTCATTATTGCTTCCCTACCTCCATTTACTTTTATTCATATTTGTTACAGAAATGAGCCGTCAGACTGCAACAGCACTGCCCACTGGAACCTCCAAGTGCACGCCGTCCCAGAGAGTGCCTGCGCTGACGGGCACAACCGCCTCCAACAATGACTTGGCCAGTCTGTTTGAGTGTCCCGTCTGCTTTGACTATGTGCTACCACCCATTCTCCAGTGTCAGAGTGGCCATCTTGTTTGTAGCAACTGTCGCCCAAAGCTCACATGTTGTCCCACTTGCCGGGGCCCATTGGGATCCATCCGCAACCTGGCTATGGAGAAAGTGGCCAATTCAGTACTTTTCCCTTGTAAATATGCCTCTTCTGGGTGTGAAATAACGCTGCCTCACACAGAGAAGGCAGACCACGAAGAGCTCTGCGAGTTCAGGCCTTACTCCTGCCCGTGCCCCGGCGCTTCCTGTAAGTGGCAGGGCTCCTTGGACGCCGTCATGCCCCACCTGATGCATCAGCACAAGTCCATCACGACCCTGCAGGGAGAGGACATAGTGTTCCTTGCTACAGACATTAATCTTCCTGGTGCTGTTGACTGGGTGATGATGCAGTCCTGCTTCGGCTTTCACTTCATGCTAGTTTTGGAGAAACAGGAAAAATACGATGGTCACCAGCAGTTCTTTGCAATTGTACAGCTGATAGGAACACGCAAGCAAGCTGAAAATTTTGCTTACCGACTTGAGCTAAACGGTCATAGACGGCGATTGACTTGGGAAGCGACGCCGCGCTCTATTCATGAGGGAATTGCGACAGCCATTATGAATAGTGACTGCCTAGTTTTTGACACCAGCATCGCACAGCTTTTTGCAGAAAATGGCAATTTAGGCATCAATGTAACTATTTCCATGTGCTGAAATGGCAATCAAACATTTTCTGGCCAGTGTTTAAACCGTTGCATTCAGTTTCACAGAGAGCAAGGCACCTGTCCGCCTGCCAACCTGAAACTTTGGTCGGTGGAAGCTAGACACGTGAAGGTAAATAAAAAGAAAGGCTGTTAAATACAGGAAGCAGTTGCATGTAGTAACACTAATATATTTAAAAATAAGTCAACAGTAAACCACTGAAAAAATATATATATATACACCCAAGGTGGGCATCTTTTGTATTAAGAAAGGAAGCATTGTAAAATAATTCTGAATTTGTGTTTGTTGTAGATTGAGTGTACTGTTGAAAATCCTGGGCTTCTGTTTTTGCGAGTGTGTGAGAGCGTGCGTGCAGCTTGTGTGTGTGGTTTTATCCCCCCTTGAACTGACAAGCCATGTTGCGTGGTCCTGGACCACTGCTTTTCCCTTTGTGAGTTAATACATAGTGCTGCTGTGTTACTTTGTGTGTGTATTTGCTAATTTTTATTAATTCTAGTTTTTCATTAAATAAATTGACTTTCTTTTCTGTAATTCAGACTTTTCCTCCCATTTTTTTGTACCTTTTTAAAGTTAGTGTCCTTTTTGATATGCATAATTGTTTATGGTAAAGTTCATACATTTGTGTTCAATACATACTTTCTTTCCCACCATTAATCAATCCATTAGAAATATTTTAATTCAGCTATTTTGTTGAAGGGTTCCAGAAAAGAAAGGTAACATCCGTATTACCCAATAAAATATTTCAAGCAGCTATTAGATGGTTTCTCTTTTCTCTCCAGTTGAGTCATACCATTAAACTTATTCTTTGTAAGGTTATGGAATACTGATTTTTTTTTTTTTTTAAATACTGAAGAAAAAAATCAGGCTTCCTCTTCCCCAAATTTCTTGGACAAATCACATGTTTGAAATTTGTTATTGTATCTATTGGTTTTGCAAAAGAAGGCATCATCTAACACAGTATTTGTAATTAAAAGCAAATCATTTGTTTAAAAAGGCAGATTGCAAAAAAAAAATGTTTTTGGTCTTTTATAATTCTCATTAAAAGAATATCTGGCAAATTAAAAACTGTGATGTGTCTGCTTTAGCTTCAAGTTTGGTTACAATCCAGAGTTGTATTTTGAAATGTGGGTAGTTTTATTCTAAAGCACAGCAAAAGTGGTAATGCTTATTTGGATTATCTAAGTCTTGTGTTTTTTTTACTCCTGCTTCTTGATTACATTTTAATCTTCACGATTTAGTCGAGAGTAACTAGTTAAAATGCTAATCGCTGGATCACTTACATTTCATAGTCTGAGTTGTGAGCCTGGGCTCTGCCAACTGGCCTCCAGGGCTCTCCGGGCCAGCCCTGCCCTTGGTCCCATTTACCAGCCGCAGGACCACTGGAGCCAGCTTCCTGATGTCTAATGGGATTAATTGCCTCAAAGGGTTAATGGGATTAAACACCTGAAAGGGTTTATGGGATGCAGGTAAGTTTTCTAGAACAGGGTTTTGCACGGATGTACCCAACACAAGTTAGCTGTTTTGTTATCCTGTAAATCCAGGTCCTTGCTTCTTAACACGTTCAGAAAAAATGCTTTCCCTTTTTTCTTTAGATTTATTTATTCATGAACACAGGACTGGGGTGCAGGGCAGAGGTGCAGGGGTGGTGAGTGGATTCGCCACTCAGAGTGGGGAGCAGAACACGCTGACCAATGAAGTCCACTGCTGAGGGGAGCAGCGGGCGGATCAGGAGAGGTCTGCCGCGCCATGTGGGTCAGCTCGGGGCAGAGATCCATAGAACTTGCACCGGCGGCAGCAGCTTGCAGTGCTGGGTCCTAATCTGTTGTGCCACCAGGGAGGGCCTAGTATTTTGTTTTTATGGAGGTTTAGTTTTGTTTTTTAAACATTTTAAAATAATGTTCTCAAAGTGCAGACTTTGAAAGTTAGAAAGTAACTTAGTAAGTTAGTCTTTCAGTTTACTGCATTTTAATTTTCTAGGACATTTCCATGTTTTTTTCCATGTGCTCACACACATCTGTTTGGAAGCCATGTGATTTTGGATCGTGTAATTAACTCCCTTGCATACCCCACACATGATCATTTAAATCCATCACTTAAATTGTGAAAAAACACCATTTTGGGTAACTTTAGCTAATTTCCTGTTGGATGTGTCTTTTCTATGTAAAAAGTTTTTGGCTATTTATAAAACAACCTGTGAACATTTCTGTGTGTTCTGATTTATTCTTAGGACTTTTTTTTAAGGTCTTGATATGTCTATCAGTGCTTTCTGAAAGCTTTTGTGAACACAACCATGTGAAAGACTTTCTAGTCATTATCACCTCATGTTTGCTGATTTACAAATTAAGACACTTGACAGCTCAGTGAGACTGACATACAACTGTCAACTCGTCACTTAAGTCACCTTCATAGTGTGTGCTGAGCTCTGCTTGACCATTGATACTCAGGCTGTCTCGTTCTTGTTCTACATCGTCTTTAGCATTTACCCTCCCGTTACCGCCCTCCTCTCCTCTTTGGTGTCTGGTCTCTTGGGAACACAGAGGGTGGTGATTCTTTTTAACTTTGTCCTTTACAGAATACAGAACTACTACTGCTTAATGTCTTAGTATTTTGAATGTTCTACTAGAATCATAGGCCAGTCTGATAGGTTGTTATTGGGGAAATCATCTGACATGTTTCAGTGTATCTTCCTAAGGGGCATGTGACCGTCTCATTTCAGCGGAAGGCCAAATCCATGTGACCATCTCAGTAGATGCTAAAGAAGCTTTTGACAAAATCGATTGCCCCTTGCATGACAAAAATGCCTGAATGAGGAGTAGCTACCCTAATAGTATATGTAAGGGGACTCACAGGTAACACTGAAAGTGGTAGGGAAAGACTGGCTGCTCCTACGCTCAGGAGCATGACAGGCACAGCCGCCCTTGGCCCTTCTGCTCCAGGACAGAGGCAGGCTTGTATTGGCCACCAGTGGCGGGCCCGGGAAGTCACTGTTCAGAGGACGGAGTTTCAATTTAAAGTGGCCAAGTTTCAGAGTGATGTCTGCAGGCCTTTGTGAACGCGAGTAGCCAGAAATGGATAAATGGCAAATTTTGTCACAATAAAAAGTGAAAGTGCTTAAATCTAAAACTGAATGCCAGAGAAGTAAAGGTCGTACCATCGAAGGTCACGCACATCTTGCTTTCTCAGTTGGCTAAGCAAGGACAGACCCAGAGGGGTCCCTCGGCTGCTGACAGCAAGCGCACAGCGGCATGTCTAGGCTTAAGGCAGAGCATGCACAATTCCCACTTTTAAAATTGTGTCTTTTGCCACTGATGATTGAAGTAAGGCAGCGCCGTCTGGCTTCTGGAAATGTCCAACTTACTTTCCTTCTGCACGATGACTGAACAGAAATAATAGACGAAGCCAGTTGAATGTCTTAGTATTGCTTCTTCCCACTTGTCCTCACAGAACAATTCAGGTTTTACTAGCAGGTCCAAACACAGTATTTTGGGTAATTTGCAGACCCGATTCTCAGCTAAGAAATTCCAACGTATCTTAACATACTTGTTCTTACGTTTTGTAATACGTGATTCGGAAGTACATGACTGGCTGGAGTAATTACAAGTTACTCAATGTTATTTTATTCTAGCTTAATCTTACAATAACAGTACTATTATAGTATTTGCATTTTACAGATGAGGAAAACATACAAAGTCCATGTAGCTTCCTCCTAAGTAGAAGATCCTGACCTCGTTATCTAAACCCTGGGCGGGGTGACGGGGGAAGGAGGCTGAGTAGTTGGGAGGTGGCGGGGGACTGGGTTTTCCTCTAAGGTAACAAGCATCTGGGGTGCATGTGAGGAGGCCTTCTCTGCCTCAGGAACTGTGTTGGGATGTATAGTATTTTCCATAGGGACTATCAATTGGTTCTGTTTTCTTTGGCCAAGTTCTCTGACTTTCAGGACCCAGTAAAGTCAACAGGGTGTCTGCTAAAGTAGTGGCCCATGTCTGGCTTCTGTCCTTGACTGCACAAGAACCTCATTACAGCAGGTTTGTGGGCCCCACTCCCAGAAGGCCTGCTGGTGGGAAATGAGAATTTACATTTCTAGCAGGTTCTTGGGTAATACAAATTCTTCTGGGTTCTAGGGACTCACTGAGAACCATGGCTCTACACCTTTCCAGAATAATGACAACACCCAAAATGAGAATTCAATTTGTCAATTTATTACATTAAAATTTTATGATACACACCAATCCCCACTTGATTGAGGTTCATTCATGTGATTATGCTTGCAATATGGGGTATTCTGCTTCTCCCCACTGGCGTGGATAAAATCAGCCTTGTCAGTGCTCTTTAGTACCCTTTCACTTCAGAGGGACTTGAAGCCTACAGTTTGCTGCTGCTTAGGAGACCAGGCCTGGTCTTGACCGAAAAGCCACCGTCAAAGGCTGCGTTTAGGACTTCATCCAGGCAGCTGGCGGTCACGAAAGTGAGATCCTGCCGCACGTTGCCTGGGATTTCTTCAAGGTCCTTTTCGTTCCTCTGAGGGATGATGACACGCTTGAGTCCTGCTCTGTGTGCCGCCAGCACTTTGTCTTTAATTCCACCCACCTAGGAGGACATACAAGAAGTTAAAAAGGCTGAGACTCCTCAGCTGTGGGAAAACCCTGGCCCACCTTTCTTCTGAGCCAAGGGCTATCTGAAGGCTTCCGAGTGGCCTTCCATTTTACAGTGTGACCTGGGAAAGCTACTACAAAGGTTAATGCAACAACTTACATTTCAATTTGTGTTAAATTGTTTTGATGGAAGAAAATTCTTAGTTTTTGATAGGTATGAACATCTCTTCTGTCCCCTTTTTAGTCAGGGTTAACCTATTCCATCCCATAAAGCCAACAATCTCACCTAAAGGTGGGTTCTGAAAAACATTTCCTGCCATGGAAGTTTCTGAAGTTGTAACCTCTGGGCCACTTGAAGTTTCAGTTCATTGTACAACTAGAGCCTTGTGGTTTTAAATAGAGCCACAAGGGTCCCTTCAAAAGGCAGAATGATCCCTTTCTCGAATATGGGTCAGGTTTAGCGACTACAAGAACTAGTGAGTGGTGAGATTGGTGATCCGTGGTTTCCAAGGTTGAGTGATACAACAAATGCAAGTTGGCCTGCATCTGTGTCCTGGAGTCCCTAGCTGCCATGTCTGAGGCCATCCACAGCCCATGGAGAGACCCAAAGCTGAGGAACTGACCCGACCCCAGGACTAACTTTGCTAGTGATGAGAGACCTGCACTGGAAGCAGGTTCTCTTGTCTTGGGCAACCTGGCTGGTACTTTGATGATACGACGGCAGAGAAGTAGGCATGAGTGAGCTGGCCAGCAGGGCCCAGCTAAGCCGCTCCTGAACTCCTGACCCAGAGACAGAATAGTCATTGCTGTCTTGGGGTGGTTGGTCATGCGGCAACAGGGAACAGCTGCCCATCAGCCCATCGCAAACGTGTGATCCCTGGCAAAGCCAATCAGTGCCCTCTAGCCACCTGCTGCAATCAAGTCAGGACTAGCTATTTGAAAAATTAAAAATGGAAATACCATGACTCAGTTACTGCTATCTAGCGGAAGAAGACAGACACCAGCTTGCAGACACACAGGTACCCCATGTTCATCCAGCGCCAACAGCTGGACACAACCTAAGTGTCCACGGGCAGCTAGTGGGGATAGGAGGCACCATCTGTCTACACAGTGCTGCTCGGCTCTAAGAGGAGAGGCCATCGCAACGGACTCACGCTAGGCCTCCGTGCTGAGCGGACCGTGCCACGCGGAATGAGAAAGCAGCAACTCCTAGGCTCTAACAGAGTGGCGGTGGGGGAAACAACACTCTGGGAACTGCAGTGCCGCACGCGCTCACGTACGGAAATACAACGCTGTGGACGTCAAACCGGTGAACCGAGGCCACCTCAATAAAACAGAAAGCCCAGGACCAGCTGCCCGCAAGGCCCATCTCCCCAGCCCATGCTCAGGCTGCCCTTGCCGGCAGCAGCAGTTCCTAGCGTGCGCTAACGTAGCCTGATGTCCTTTCAGAGGGCCCTTTTCAGGAAGAACGTGAGCTAGAGCAGCCCCTGACGTGGGTGAAAAAGCCCCGCCACTGGCAGCAGGTTTCAGATCACTTTCCTTCAGCCTTTAAAGGTGTTCCACATCTGGGCCCTGACGAGGAAGCTCCTCTGTGATGATCTGCAAAGTCCCGAGGAGAAAATCTTTTTCCTTAGTTGGTCCAGGCTTTTCAATCTCAAGATAATCTTAAATTTTAGGAATGCTGCACTGTTTCTTTGACAATTACATTTTCCATTTGCTAGAATTCCTGTTAGATGTTGGATCTGCAATTTTTTCTTCTATTTTTTTCTGAATAGTTGCTTGACTAACTCTAAAACCGCACTTTGAAGTCCAAGACCTTTGTCTTGCTTGATTTGCTGCTCCCTTTCTTCCTGTTCATGTAACAGTGTAAAAGTGAAGTCGTTCTCAAAGCTGGGTGGCTCTCTTGTTTGGGAGCGGGGAGGGGAGCCTCCCTCCTCTGAGAGCAGGGACCAAGTGGAGGACCCATGTGTTCTACAGGGTTCGAGGAAACTCCTGGCTCTCCATTACCTCCTTGCTGGTCTGCTTGGGCCTTCTGGCCCTGGGCCAGCGCTTTCCCAGACTCTGGCCGGGAAGATCCTCCCAGTCTGTCTCACCACTTTCTTCCAGAGGTTAGCTCAGCTACTCGCTGACGGCTCCCCACTCTCTTCCCATATTCTATATCCCCATAACTGACTGACTTGTTTTTGAGGTTTTAAGTTTTTCAAGTATTTTCTACATTGTGGCTCATGCTGGTGCCAGCCCTGCGGCCCTCCCAGCACACCGCACCGTGATCTGCTCTGCAGCCTGTGCTCTGCCCGCCCCTGCTGCGCACTGAGGCACACAGCAGCCAAGGCTTGTCTCTCTCCTGAATGAGGCCTGGGACGCAGACCGCCATACTAGGCTGCTCCCTCAGCAGCGCCCATGGGGCGAGGGCAGAGCGGTGCCCCCGTGTGTGAGGAGGCTGCTCAGGCGCCCTGACTAGAACCCCCCAGATCCCTCCACCGGGCCGGTTTCTGGGTTTTGTGCTTCCTCTTCTGAATGGATCGTCCTGTCCACTGCGGATGGCCACATGAAGCTGCTTCAGGTATTACAATTCTGGGGGTGGAAATTCCCAGAAATGTGACAGGAGCAGCTTCCTGAATAGGACAGACTCCAGTCCTCCCCATCGGCTCTCTCCCTCTATTCTAGTCCTGCCTAGAGACCCCATATTTTCCAGGACTAAGAGTTCCTTTGGGACTGCGAGGGCTAGCTCCTCCCTGGCTCAGGCTTTTCCCACCAGTGGGAAAGGAAGAAGCCACACTTAGCCCAAGGCAAGACTGGCTCAGGGGCTTGACTCCCCAGACTCTGAGGCCAGTGTAGAGCCCCGGGGGGCACCACCCACATCAACATCAGCCCCTCCGGGAGCCCTGTCTCTTGTGGCTCTGACCAGCTCTTTGGTTCTCCAGATAATGCGGTGCCCAGGGTCCACATCTGCATCCATCCTATCATTCCTCTGTGGGGTGAGACAGCTGTCCTGCGCAACAGAGTGAGGGGGCCGCCCCAGTGGCCAGGTGACAGCCCTGTGCTGGAGGTGGCCCCAGTGCCCAGAGGTGGCCCTAGCCCTCAGCTTGTGGCCCTGTGTGCACCCATTTTTGAGTCCGAGGTGGGGTGAAGGAGAGATCAACCATTCCTTTTGAGTCGAGATCTCCAAATACATCCTAACTGGATTTGGAATGTGCCTTTTGGGCTGAGTTTAAACGTGAGAATCAGTGATTCTCTGATCCTTTTACCATTACCTTATAAAATAAAGATGTTCCCAGAAGTAAAGAACATCCCCTTCCCGCTTCTTCATTTTCTTATGAACCTGCCAAATTCTGTTGTAGACCGGAACTGGTTAAATGATGACTTAAAAACTGAAGTCACCTCTCAGACTTTTGTGCATTTTATCTGTGTTTGTAAGTGCTTAGGGTATGGCCCAAGCCTTAGTTACAGAACTTTCTCAAGACCTGGCAATTAGACATGGCTTGTCTTCACTCCAATTTCCATTAGCTGTTTTTTTAATGAACCAATCAACTACAGTAACCTAAGTTACCTACCTCTTCTTTGGGGGATGGAAAAGCTCAGGAATTCCAAAAGATGAGAGAACTGGGTTTAATTTTAAAGATATCCTATTTCACACATAAGCTATATATTTAACAATTTGTTAGAGCAAAGTCTCAAATCTTTGAATAGTTGATACTTCTGATAACTAGACTGGCACCCCCCTCCCCTGTCACTCACTCCTTCTTAGAAAACATGGGAGAACAATTCTTATTTCAGTTGCTTGAAATGTAAAAACATGAGTTTGTTACAGTATAAACACTTAGCATGTATTTAAAGTGAAGGTATTCATCAAAAGAGGCAAACCATTATTTAAATTTAAAAATATAATTTGCATGCAGAAATTAATAGGCTTCTTCATACTTACTGGAAGAACAAGACCTCTGAGTGTAATTTCTCCAGTCATGGCTACATCGGAACGTACCAGCCGCCCACTAAAAAGCGAGGCGAGACAGGTTACTATGGTAACACCCGCAGATGGTCCGTCTTTTGTGACAGCTCCAGCTGGGAAGTGCAGATGGATGTCTGTGTTGTCAAGAAGATCAAAACTTCCAGAAGCTTTAAAAAGAAAAAGAAGACTTTAATGTAGAAAAATTAAACCTGTTTTCTTCTAAGAAAAAAAAAATCAAAGAAACAAGAAATACACGTTTTGGGCGAGTGGGTCCCTAACGTGGCAATGGGTACACCCAGAATGGGCTGCTGAGCAGGCTTCCAAGTCCAATTAAAACAAAACCAATCCTTGGAATGACAACAGTTTACAGTTCGGGCACTAGCCAAACAGTCCTAGAGTAGGAGCTAAAGTTTGCACAGGGGTTCAAAATCAAAGGTTTGTGGTTTTGGTTGTTTCTTAAAGATGTACCCGTTTATGTGTTTTGCTGAGGTGGAGAACGGTGCGCCAGGCTCAGCCCCCCCTCTGCGCCAGGGCTGGGAGGGCCCGACGAGGCCCGAAGCGCTCTTTGCCCTGCGCTGGTCACTCACCAGTGGTCAGGTGATACTTCTTGGCATTGCTGCGGAGCCAGCTGATGGCCAGGTGGGCCGACTCCTTCATGACGTTCCCAAGCTGGCCAGTCAGAGTTAGCTGCCCCTCGCCATCCATTCGACTTGCCTCCACGAACATGATCTGCCCACCCAAGGGGGTCCAGGCCAAGCCTATCGCCACTCCTGGTTGATTCAAACGCTCAGACACCTGGCGAGAAAGAAGGAAAATGAGCCAAATTATTTTCAGGCTGATTAACCTAATCTATGCTTTCGAGATTTGCTGCTCCCAGGAGGCCAAAGTTTAAGCCGCACATCAAAGTACTCGTTACCTCACGCGATCTGGAGTCACACTTAACACTCACTGCCTGGCTTTCTGCCAGGAGAAAACCAAAGCTTCCTCTTTGGCTTTGACCAGAGACAAGCTTGCCTCATATAAATCATTTGCGTTCTGAAGAGTCACATCTAGTTACACACAAACGAATTGTCGAGGAACAAACCCAGACGCTCACCTATCCCGATACTCTTTAGCAGGTTGCGTATCTGTAACTTATTTCAGACGCTCAGGTCATCTCGGGCAGCCATGCCAGCTGCACAAGTGGCAGCCCTTTCTCTAACACACAGAGCGCGCGCTCGCCCAGAGGCCGGTTACTTCTCCCCGCTCGTGTTGACGTGCTGCGCTGCTCCCACAGAGACACGCAGACACCACGAGAGCCTTCCTGTGTCCTGGCGCCTTCCTCGAGTGCTGCCTCAGGCTGCTTGGCCCTGAGCTCACCCGAGACGCCCGGCCAGGCCTGCATATGTGAGTGATGGAAACACACAGAGTTTACTGCACCTTTCCAGACGCCGCATCTCTCACCCTACAGGAGTTATCTGTGTTAGACGAGCGATACACAACCTGTGAGCCCAACACTACACCCCAATGGGGCTGCCCCAGGCGGCGACTTCTCACGGCAGTCTCGGAGCCTGTGGCCTCGAGGGTATGGTGAAAGGGTGGCTGATGCTTCTCCTTTTCCCAGGGAGCTTAGACGGCGAAAATCCTGATTGCAAACCTGACTCCAGAACTGTGTGAGACATTTATTGTGAAGCTCCTGGGAATTTACCCTTAGCAGTGAGTATAAGCCTATTTGTAAAGTTGGTTTTATGGCTCCAAACTAATTCTACTTCACATCGGAGGCCAAGGCAGGGCCTTGGGAGGCCAAGCGCACTGCAGCCCTTGCTCTCCTGGCGGCGCTTGGCCTGGGCGCTACTCACTTGAGAGGAAAGATGGATACGTAAACTGTGAGTCCTATTTAAGGAACACAGAGGCAACTATTTATAGAATCTCACAAGACTTGTTTTTTCGGATGAAAACCTCAATTTCCATGCCTTGTTAACTACATGCGCCCCCCAAGGCCCGTAAACTCATGCTAAGGAATTAATCCTCACTGTCCTGGACCCTGTGTTAATTCAGCATAAAAAGGGACCTGGCACCATTTTGTCAGCAACCACAAGAACAAGCCTTTTTACAGCTGAATCCTCAAAATTCATTTGTCAGACTAATGCCAAAAATATCTCCAAGCAGCAGCAAGGGTCTCTCTGACTGCCACTGCTTCACGAAACCTGGCTGCTTTGCAGCTCTCCCCATTTGCTGAGGGCCCCGGTGGGCAGCAGAAACCAGTAAAGGGCTACAGGGGAGGGTGAGGACACACCCCAAGCACCCTGGTTTCCGGGACGGCACCCACGTAGCTCCTGGGAACCTGAAGATGGGGACGACGAAGTCTGTGTACCCCAAAACCATGAGCTGGTGGACACCTGCGGGGCCGGGGCTGCTCATCTGCAACCCTACGGTGAAGGCGCCGAGCTCCCTCACACTAGTCAGACGTGTGACTGAAAGTGAGGCATCTAGTTCCTTTGAGCTTTTTCCTCAGAGAAGATGAGAAACAAGTAAACATAATCTTAGGGGAAGACACACTGTCCTGCTCCGGACGCAGGCAGCTTCCAGACGCCTGAGCTCGGGCTCTTCGTGGCTAGTCCTGAGCGAGTGCTCGAGATAAACGGGGCTCATCTCCCAGCACATAAACTTCTCACCGTGGGTCCGCGGTGTGGACTCATCAGTTCTAAGACAAGTTCTAGGCTTGGAGCAGCTCCAGGTTTGCAGTTTAGAATTTCTCCTTTCTCCCGCAAGCTGTTACAGTGTTGAGTATTTCCAGTTTATTTTTGTCTTTCAATTTCTCACTGGTATAGGCTTGTGCCTTAGTTTCCTTATCTGTTAGCTAAATCTTCTTCAAAGAAATGGCCAAATTCCTCAGTAATAATTCCATCCACCACGTACATACCCAGACGAGGTGCTTAACATATTTAACAGAGGCCTCATTACCAAGGTGTCTTATGAAACACGTCCGTGACAGTGCTCACGTGCAGCTGGCCTGCTCTCACTGCAGCTTCACGCTGCTCCTCTTGATGAACTAAAAATAACCACGTCTGACCAACACCGTAAACAGGCCCGACTCCAGGTGACACTTCCCCGAGGCTAACGCCGAGGGCGGTTTTGCAGCCCCTGGATGTGCTTTCCAAGCAGGCTTCGTCACAGCACTGGGCCATAAAAGAGACCACCTCTTGGAAGCCACACTCCTGAGCTCATCAGATAAAGAGGCCACTCACCACCTATGCCCGGCAGGACAACAGCGAGGCCGTGGCCGAGCTGGGGAGCTGGGAAGGGGTCACAAGACTGGCTTTGTGGAAGCCTAAAGTTAAGTGGTTTGCTGGGCCAAAAAGGACCAGGGAGGCGTCGGAACAAGGACAGGAGACTGAGCGATACCGGAGCGCCTCCTTCCGGGGCCCACCCAAGACCGGCCACAGGCAAAGCCCCGCGGCCGTGCACTGCCACGTGTCCTCCTCCATTCGTTCCCTTTGGGCTCAGCCAGCACCTTTATGTTCCTGCTTGGCCGTCGCCACAGCAGCTGCCCATCTGCCAGTTTCTCTTCAAGTCTTTGATCAAGGTCCTAAGTCCTGACTTCACGAATGTTTGATTTTTCTGGTTGCAAATCTGCCTCAATAGTGGGCAGGAGAGGGAGGTGTGGGGCCTGGATGTGCCTCTTGGCCTGAGAGTCCTGTTGGGGCCCAGGCCAGCACCGCGGTGGGGTCTCATCTTGGCACCAGAGCGCACAGCTCAGCTCGGCCAGCTGCATGTGCAGAGACGGTCTCTCCACAGGGCTGGCCCAGGCGTTTCAACCGAGTGGGATGAGGAATACTATAAGCTCTCTCTTGGCGCTGCCTGGC
Source organism: Condylura cristata (assembly GCF_000260355.1). Taxonomy (NCBI): domain Eukaryota; kingdom Metazoa; phylum Chordata; class Mammalia; order Eulipotyphla; family Talpidae; genus Condylura; species Condylura cristata. The sequence continues at coordinate 2,091,357 of NW_004567129.1, read as the reverse complement.
ATGGACGCTCTGCCTGTGCCTGGGGCCGCCTCCTCCGTCTGGCAGGAAGCGGACACATTCTGCAGGTCTACCCTCCTCTTCTCAAGGGGTGACCTTCGGAGAAGAACCTTCCTTACACAGCCGTCGGAGCCAGTAGGACTATTTGAAAACATGAAAGGAGCCAGGAATGTGCCGATGACACAATCTAGAGATTAACAGGCTGGTGAGAACACAGACACTTGGCTCAGGTGACTGGTTTTCTGAGACTAAAAGTAGTTTACCCTGGAAAGACCAGAGTTGACTTATTTTTTTGACGATGTCACCAAACTTACAATCTGAGTTTAGACTGTTACCCCGGACAGGTGCATGGGACTTTTTGGTCAGCTGCAAGGTCGGTTCTAGCTGAACATGTCTCTAGCAACGTGGAGTCTTCTCCTGGCCTTGTGAGGATGAGCATGAGAATGACAGCTGCAGCATTCACATTTTGTTCAACCAATAAAAGTAACTGCCACTGAGTCTACAGAAGGCAGAAACAACCAGAACAAATAAAACCAAAGATCTGTGATGTGACCAGGGCCCGCCCTAGTTCCCCACCCCCAACCTGGCCCCCAGGCCTGCAGTCTGGGGCTCTGGGCGCCTGTCCGGAGGGCGCATGCGCCTCTGTGCAGACGTTGCCCCGGTGGCCTGACAGCTGTGTGGACTCCAACTGTTCCTCTTATAGTTCAGAGAGAGCTTCTAGTTCTTTCTTTTTTTTTTTTTTTAATAACGTGGGTTTAACTTTAGGAAACTTTACTTTGTAAAGTCTGTACCTGAAATGGTGACTTTGATATTGTTTCTAAATCTGAAGTCTATACTAAGTTCCTAGAACTCATTTTTTAATCTGTTAAAAACCTTCCAGGCCCTCCCTGGTGGCGCAGCGGGTTAAAGCACTGCACTGAGAAGCTAAAGCCACTTCCGCATGAGTTCAATTCCCGCCTGCCCCGGAGGTGACCACATGGCGTGGCAGACCTCTCCTGGCCCGCCCGCTGCTCCCCTCAGCAGTGTACTTCGTCGATCTGCCTGTTCTGCTCCCCACTCTGTCTCTGGTGAAGCCTCTCGCCTCCCCTGAGCCTCTGGTCTGTACCCCAGCTCTGTATGCACAAATAAATAAATATTAAAAAAACAAACAAACAAACAAAAAACCTTCCAAAGGTCTGTAGAGCAATGATAAAAGTGAGCCTTCTCAACTTTCCTCCTTCTGGTTAGCTTGCTTGGGCAGTAACATTTTCTCAAAATAACTTATTTTTGCAGATTCATCTTCAAAGAGAGTAAATGACAGAAAAGGGTATTAGCATAAGGTGATTAAATGTGAGTATAAAAGTAGGATTATAAAATCAACAGGTTTTTTAAAGAAGATTTATTTATTTATACATACAGAACTGGGGTACAGGCTAGAGGTGCAGGGGCAGTGAGAGGATTCACCAGAGACAGAGTGGGGGGCAGAACAGGCAGGCTGATGACAAAACTCTCAATTTTCTTCTGAAGGTTCTACCTCCTCCCTTTGCCAGTCCTTCCCGTCTCAGAAATGACACCGCCACACAAATGTGCTGTTACTTCAGCAGAAAACTGTAAATTCCTTTTCATCACCGCTTCCTTCATTTACCCTATGTAACATGAGCAAGTCAGTCACGTTCACCTCTAATATAACTAGAAGATACCTCTAGCTCTACTTGGGCTGAGAATAATTACTCCCTATTTCAGTCCACTCTGCTTATTTCTATCATCAATCTCAATTTAAAACTACTTGTTAACTTCTTCCCCCCAGCCTCCAAAGGAAGCTTGCCCACCTACCAGCTCCTCTGTCCTTGCCTGTTTAGTTCACTGCTGCATTGCCAGCAGCACATGTATGTGCTTCATGCATATTTACAGAATGAAACTCTTTCTAGAAGCAATGACAGACCCTAGACATTTACCTTCATAGCAAATACAGGCATTTAAACCAAATGGTACCTTACAACATCCTGGGAATACCTCAGCATGTATTCCAGCACTCCAAGAATGACCTCTCTCTTTAGGCCCATTACCTAAGAGAGCACAGAGAAGGTTCTGGAGCCTCTGGAAGTGCGGACTGACTTCGGGGTGGAACCAAATCTCAATTCCAGCATAAGTTGGCTCCTCTTGGAGTCATTTAAACCCTCTAAATCTCTTTCCTCATCTGTCACTGGAAAAACACTGATCCTGAGGTTAAATGATACCTCAGGTTAAATGGAGAGAGGCTTCCACAGTGCTCTCACAGATGAAAGCATTCACGAGGCCCAGTCCAACTCTTTCTGTTCTAAAGTGGAGCACTCGAATTGGTAGGCACGGAAATGAAGATCTGATGTAGAGCGGGGTTTATTTTTAAACTTCCATATGCCACAGCCATCCCCTTTCAGTGGGGAAGGGCAGCGACTAGCCTGGGCTGCCAGGAGAATGCCAAAGGAGAGCGGGGAGAAGGCCGGGCTGCAGCCGGCTGATCTGTGTGAACACTGGCTCTGATCATACCTTGCAGGGAGTGGCATGATTCACTTAATCTCTGTAAGTTTTCTCCCTGTGTGTGATATGGAAGAGTCCTTGCTTAGGTATAGCCCTCAGGGACAACAAAGACATGCTCCATCGAATTCAGCTTTATAGATCCAAAAGCTGGAGCAGAGAGCACGTAAGTAATTTGGGCCTGACAGTCATTATACACCAGAGGTGGTAAAGACAGAAACTCCAGACAACAAGGTGAATTCTCTCAGGTGTGGAAAAAATGAGCAACTACTCATGTAAGGTGCTACTTAAAAAAGGCAAAAGGCTCTTTTAATCAACCTTTCAGATTCCGGCTGGTCAAATATAGTAGCTGAGATGCCTCAAGGAAAATGAAACGAGTTTCTCCAATGTTATCAGCATTGGTAAGCAGCATTTATAAAACTTCTCATTTCTGTTTTCCTGGCTGTTTGCCAAAGCTCCAAGAATGTGAGCAACATGTCCAATCGCAACGGCAGAGATGGCTGGGAGAGAGGGCCTGACTACAAGAACATGTACCAGTATTTTGTTTTTATAATTGCTGCTCTAGTGCAAACTCCCAAGAACTGCTGGAATGCGCTGTTCTGGAATGCCTCGAGAAAAGGCCCACTGGGTGTGTAGGAGTCAGAACCCAGCTACAGTTTTTACTTGCAGAATCATCAGACTCTTTCAGAATGGAAAAGCTGGTTAGCTTCCTTTCTCCACCAAGAAGTCTTGTTCCAGTTCTTTTAAGACTTCAACATTTAAATGCCTGCTATCGTGAGGATACAAATAATCAAAATAGAGTCGCTGATTCTTTTGGTCAAGACCAGATTCCCTGTCAAGAGTAAATGAGTGCTGTGCTTGTGACTGAGTGCTGTGACGGGGCTCGCGAGAGGCCCCTCTTGTACGACTTGGGAAAAACCGTACCTACAGGGAGTGATTCCACATGTGAGATGGAGAAATTACCTTCTGCATTATGTATGAGATTTGCTTCTGAAATCTTTTTTTGCTACAACTACCAAGAAGGAGGTAAAGATGAAGTCTCTGAAGAGAGATGCTAAGTTCTTTGGGAAGTACTACCTTTTTTTCCTAGTCACTGACCCATCAAAGTTCATATATGTACTCCATGAAATAGATCCTATCGCCACAGCAGCCCGCTTCAAACACCTACTTCCATCCTGCTGCCTTAAACTCAGTCCCGGGTCCCAAGTCTTTCTGGCCGGGGATCTACTGTGAGGCTCTGTGAGGAGAGGACTGGAACCAGGGTAGCCGGAGGCGTCACGGGAACAGAACTAGTAGTAAGACTAACACCCTCCTGACAGATGTCATCTGGGTCTGCACGCGAGCAGCCTGCACAGAGCCAGCTTGTGTTTCCATTCTGGGCCCTCTCCTTCCCCCAGCCTTTGACAGCACGAAGAAATCCTTGCCTTAAGCATATTCAGTAGTAATATAAAATTTCTAAAGAGGAAGGTCAGAGATGCTGTTTGTAAAATGAAACTGGGTTGCAGAGAGTAAACTCAGACTGGGCTTCTGTACGATACCTTTAACAACATATTAGGCACTAAACTTTAATATGAAAGAGAAAATAAGATTCCAGTCTTAGGACAAAATTCAGCTTCCCAAATACCTAACTCCACTTCTCCTGTAATCTACTAAGCAACCATCAGCACAAACCACGGTATCAACAAAGCAAAGAGAATGCTCACCTCCATTTCATACATCGGGGGACCGAGGATGTCTTTCAGTGCGTGGAAATCAATCAAAATAGGCATTTCAGGTGGTAGTGACAGGTCAGTAGTATCACTGAGAGATTCTGGTTTGGCATCATCTACGATTTGTTCTCTGAAACCTAAGAGAAAAATATTTAGAAATCTCATAAATTTGGTTTGAAAATTAGGAGGAATAGTATCAGTCTGGTGGACTAATAAAAAAGTTCAGTTGCCTAAATGCATTCACTTTGTGAATTTCTCCAAAACTTATGCAGAAAAATGAGTCTTTCAAGAGCCCCTGGAAGGTGTCTGGGCACACTGCCCTTGGCACTATCTGCCAGCCGGTCACTGGGGCTGCAGCCGTCAACGCCGGTGGCACTACTCAATGAATGGCCCGCTGGGGTCGTGTCTCAAAGGGTCAAAGGCAACAGGCTGCCTGTGCAGTTCTCTGCTAGATCAACATAACTCACTTTTCAATTCCCTCTTCATAGGTCTCATCTGGTACCCCGTATTCCTTTTATTTTTCTTATATATATATATATTTAATATTTATTTATGTCTACAGAACTGGGGTACAGGCCAGAGGTGCAGCGGTGGTGACAGGCTTCACCAGGGAGAGAGTGGGGAGCAGAACACGCAGATCGATGAAGGACACTGCTGAGGGGAGCAGCGGGCGGGTCAGGAGAGGTCTGTCGCACCATGTGGTCACCTCCCAGGCCAGGGATCGAACTCACACTGAAGCGGCTGCCAGCTTGCAGTGTTGTGTCCTAACACACTGCTCCACCAGGGAGAGCCCCTTGTATCTGTTTTCTAATAGGAAATGTGGACTTAGAAATAAGAGAACTGGGCCCTCCCTGGTGGCACAACGGGTTAGGATACAGCATTGCAAGTTGGCTGCAGCTGCTGTAGTGCGAGTTTGTTCCC
>NW_004567129.1:2068228-2086137 GCF_000260355.1 Condylura cristata | reverse complement strand
ACCCGCCCGCTGCTCCCCTCAGCAGTGTACTTCATCAATCTGCCTGTTCTGCTCCCCACTCTGTCTCTGGTGAGTCCTCTCACCACCCCTGCACCCATGCACCCTGTACCCCCATCTGTATGCCTAAATAAATATATAAATCTTAAAAAAAAAGGGAAATAACAGAATATAAATAACGCCTTTTAATTAACACAAAGCTCCACTCCAAGTTCATTATTTCCGATGGAAACAAACATGAATTAATAGAGGCAGGGTTAGAGAACATAAAAGCTGGTAGCCCCACCTAACCAGCTATTTCCTCACCCACCTAAGAGCCCTGCTTGGCTGACTCCTACACGCAGGGAGAGGGGCATGTAATTGGTAATTCCAGTCTGAGTAAAGAACAGTGTTCTTGAAGTCTGTAGCCAGAAACTTCGCATGAGTATAGGTTTACAAACACAGGAAGCATCTGGCTCTATTCATTCCCACTCCTAGTCTTTTCTTTTAGCTTTGTCACAGTTCTCATCCTCACACTATCTGATGAAGTGCTTTACAACAGCTTTCATCTTTTCTACAGATACCTTTAGATGATTATGTGTATATTAAAATGCAACATACATTATACATTTGCCTAGTACTGTGCATCTAGACATAATTCAGTTTTTCTAGGATTCTTCCACTCTGATACCTCATTAAAATAATTTTTCACTCCTTTCCTTTAAAAAATGATGACTATGTTCAGTACCACTAGCCCCTGGTTTTAGACTCTACAGGTAATTGGAGACATCCTGGGGTGTCGGAATCACCCACGTGGATGCAGCTCTGCTGTAACCTTCAGGGGAAGAGTGCAGCTGTCTGACTCTCCTGCTGGGTCCTGCTGGGCTCCTGTTCAAGACTGAATCAGCGACACAGGAGAAAATACAGTCAGCCGTTCCTATTTTCTGCTTCTTGTTGGCTACCTGACACAATGCAGAATTCCTGAATCTCTCCTTATGTCTCTGCGGGAGTCCTGAGAGGGCGGTGCACGGCTCTGTGCAGCCTGGAGTACGGACAATTCTCTCGTCACCTCATCTCTGCAATGTCCTGTCAGGCTTTCAAAATTTGGGTCAACCAGAGTCTAGGAAGCCTTCCATGGTCGAACTTCTCATGGCATGCACTTCCCTGTTTCACAAAATCTAGCAATTTAGTAAGCCACTCGGCTGTTCACAGAAACGGGTGGTTTTCTGCTGCTATTATTTATAGCATATCTAAGCAGTATCAGTGACCAAGGAGGAAAGGGACTCAAGTAACCAGGGTAGCTGCAAGCAGCTCTCGGCAGAACAGTGTGACTGCTTAATTAAAACAAATGCCCAGAAGGAAAAGCGCAATCAGCTTGTGTGCTGTACCCTAAAAATGAAGGTCTCTGAAGCTTCAGGCCCTCCACAGAAAAGGCTCTGAGGAGTGTCTCTAGCCTGCGTGCTTTGTGATGGGCTTTTTGGAGATCTAATTACTACTGCCAGCCTGGATTTCACCTCCATAGGAGGAAGTCAGGCTGCAATATGAAAGCTAATCTACAATTAAGTAACCGATGCAATAGGCCTCTGGACCCCTGTGCAGGTGGGATAGTGAAGGGAATGCTTTGAGCATGGAAGGACCGGAGCCTGCATGGCTATTTCTAATGCAATTTGGCCTTGTAACATAAAAGACTGACCCTAGGGCCCTCCCTGGTGGCCCAGCGGGTTAAAGCACTGCACTAAGAAGCTTAAGCTACTTCCGCATGAGTTCGATCCCTGCCTGCCCAGGAGGAGACCACACGGCATGGCAGACCTCTCCTGACCCGCCCGCTGCTCCCCTCAGCAGTGTACTCCGTCGATCTGCCTGTTCTGTTCCCCACTCTGTTTCTGGTGAAGCCTCTGGCCTGTACCCCAGTTCTGTATGCACAAATAAATAAATAAATCTTTAAAAAAAAAACACATACTTTAATTTCTCATTAAAACAAGTGAACATCAAGCAAAATACCCTCTTACAAAGAGGCCATTCAAGGAATGAAGCTCAAGGCTCACTAAACCTTCTGAATCCTATGCACAACTTCTGAAAAGAGATCAAAACTAAGGAAAGAGAGAGTCAGAATTCACTTCTGGCCTTGCCCCAGCTCACAACATTCAAGCAAGATGGGCTTAAAGTAAGAAAAGGCCAATAAAGCTCAACCTCTTAACAGAACATGACCCCTGCCCCTCAAGTCCTTCCCACTGGGCTTTCCCATTTCTTTTGTCTCCACCCTTTCCTTGGCCCAAAATCACTGGTTGTCAAGCAAAAACAAAATCAGAACATCCCCCACCCCTGATATATTCCAAACACTGGTTGTTAAATAACTGTCACATGGGAAAAAAAAAAAATGATGCTTTCACAATGAAGTGTAAAAGTTTAAATTATAGAGGCAAGGTGGCATTTTCTGGTCACCAAATAATTAATAAAGACATTTAAGAAATGAGAAAGAACAATGTTAAACAAATGTTATCTTCTCAAATAGTGTTACTGAGGGAAAGACAGTTGGCCCAATCTTTCAGGAAAGCCAGATCGATAATCGCAATCACAGATTCCAGGGCTTTTTTGGAGCAACTTATCCCCAAGTGTGGACAGCACTTTATGCACTAGACGGCAACTCTTTCTGTAATAGCAAAAATTAGATCCAAAATAAGTACTCAACATTAGCACCATGGCTAAGTATTACAGTCACTGAAATTGTTTCCCAAGTATTTTTTTTATAATAGTTTATTTCCGAGTATTTTTTAAGTAGTATAAAACATCTGTTTTAAAACAAAACTGGGGGAGAAGGAAGGTATGAAACTTCACATGGTATGATTTTTACTAACATAACTTCGTATGAATACCTTATGAGAACTAATGAAATAATATAGTCTAAAACATTCACATTAATGTTATTCTCTGAGTAATGAGATCAGATGACATGATGAAGTAGTCAATAAATAAATCTCCAATCCTGGCTTTGGTTTCCCATGTGATCTTAAAAAAAGTTACCTTTCTGGTTATCTAGTTTTTCGAACAGTTACAGCATCCTCACAGAGTTACTGGGAGAATTTAATAATGACTAAAGCCTTACTAACTATAAATGAGAGGTACTGAATTACACATTTTGAATAAAATTTTAGAGACTTCTAAGTCTCACAAGTTCTTACTCCAAGTGTACAAAAGCACTTGTTTCTAAAGAGTGACAGATCTTCTGGGGGGCCTACTCAGCCTTGAAGAGTAGTGGACATGGTTATACTAAAAATCATAGGGCCTCACAAATATATCAAAGTGCTTTATACACAAAAACATTAAAAACTTCCCATTGCCAGTAACTGTGTTTCTGGATAGATATCAGAAATATTCAGCAGTGGTAGAAGAGACCCTGGAGTCAGATGACTGAGTCATATGGTCCAACTCTATTACTTACAAGCCATGTGTCTCTGGGAAATTACCTTCATTTTTTCAAAAGTGTCTTTTGTAATGTAAGTGTACAATTCAGTGGTATTAAATACATTCACAATGTTGCTATAACCATTACCACTACATACACCCAAAATTTTATCATCTTTTCAGCTGTGCCCATTAAATCATAACTCCCCATTCTTCCCACCCTGCTCTTCTTGGTAACCTTTATTCTACCTTTCTTTCGCTATTAATTGGCTAATTTATATTAATTGGAATTACACTATGTCTTTATCACTTAGCACTATGTTTTCTAGGCTCAGCCATATTGTGCTATATATGTATCAACTATTTTTATGGCCAAATAATTCCACCATACACATTATATCATCTTTATTCATCTGTTGATAGAAAACACGGGCTATTGTGAGTAATGGTATCTGTCTGAGTCCCTGTTTTCAATTTTTTGTAGATTTTTTTTGAATCTGTAGGAGGCGAATTGCTGGATTATGTGCTATTCTGTTTAACTTTTTTGAAGAATGGATGAAAGCAGTTGCTTCCACCAGCAATGTATCAGGGTTCCAGTTTTTCTACATTGTCACTAATGCCCATTTTCTTTTATTTTATTAAACCATATTCGATATGAATATCTCACTGTGGTTTTCATATCAGCCTCCATTTATTTATCAGTCACTTGTCTGTCTTCTTTGGAGAAATGACTATTCAAATTCTTCAACTTCTTTGTCAACTTTTGAATTATGTCTCTCTGTTGGGCTGAATTTTAAAAATGGTTCATATATTCTGATATGATATGATATGATATGATATGATATGGGTTGTAAATATATTTTGCTATTTTGTATGATGTCTTTTTCACTTTTTTTAGTGTCTTATAATGCACAAATTTTTAATTTTGATCAAGTCCAAATTATCTAGCTTTCTTTGTTGCCTCTGCTTTTGGTATCATATCCATGAAACCTAATGTCATGAAGATTTCCTCCAATGTTTTATTCTTAGAGCTTCATAGTTATCTTATTACAACCTCATTTGGTATGAGGTTTTCATTTGCAGCCTCTCATGTATTTATCGGTCATTTGTCTATCTTCTTTGGAGAAATGACTATTAAAGTTCTTCAAGTTCTTTGATGACTTGAGTTATTTCAACTCTTAAATTTAGGTCACTGACCAATTTTAGTTAATTTGTATATGGTCTAAGATAAGGGTCCAACTTCATTCTTTCGCAGGTGTATAATCCAGTTTTCCCAGCAACGTGTTGAGAAGACTTTCCCCACTGGTCAGCTCTGGCATCCTTGTTAAGTCCAACTGACTGGTGAGATTTAGTTTCAAATATTTAATTCTTTTAGATGCTACTGTTAATATAAATTGTTTTCTTAATTTAGATTTTGGAGTGGTCATTTCCTTAATTTTTTTAAGTCTCCATTTCCTCACCTAAGAGAAAGAGTACCTAAGCTTCAAGTTGTAACAGACTACAGAAGAATGAGGAAAGCACAGCATGGTCACTGAATCTAGACTTGGAGTAGTCTGCCAATGTCAGAATCTTGATTCTGACGTTTACTAGTTCTCAATTTTGGCAAAATTATTTAATCTTCTGCGCCTTACTTTACTCATCTATAAAATGGCCCTAAAAAATACCAAATTTATGAAGGTCATTGGAAGATTAAATAAGGAAAAACGATGTAAAATGTTCAGAATACTGTCACCCCCAGCAGAAATTTTATAAATGACAATTATTCTTTCTGCTTGAATGATCACAATAGACTACTAACTTGGCTTTTCTATATAGTTTTCTAACTATCTTATTCACCACTTAAAATGAATCTTTCCAAAGCATTCTCTAATTGTATCATTTCTAGATTTAAACATCTTTACTAGTTTTTCACTAAGGATTAAGCAAATTGTTATCTTCTACGAGTTTTATTCAAGATCCACCACAATAAAATTCTAAATTGCCTGTCTAGTCATAACTCCCATTTTTCTGGAATACAATTTACACTGAAGGAGAACTACTACCAAGACCATAACTCAACCAACATTTATGGAGCACAATCTTGGGTAAGAAATTGGACCCCAAATCCTCACTCATAAAACAAAAGTCAGAACAGATGAACTATCATCTCTCCATACAAATGCATCGTAGAGCTTCATCACAGATACTCAATTACGGCCTAGGAACTGATGTAAATTTGGATTATTTAATTCTTAAATCTTAATATCTATGAATAAATGACAAGTCACAATAGTCATTACTATGTTATGCTAAAAATTATCAAAATTTTACATAGAGTCTGTCAAGTAAACACAATTAGAATCAGTAAAAGCAAAAGTATGACTGAACAATTACATTTTTTCCTTGAAAGCCCAACACACTCAGTCTTCTGATTTTTTGAAATCGGAACAAATGAAATGTGCAGATTAGTTGCTGAACTGGACCTGCATGCATGGCTTGTGTAGTAGCCACAGATACCACTACGGTGTGAAGAGGAAGATCTGTATGGCTGCAGTATAAAAACAACTAAGCTTTTTAAAACCGAGTCTGCTTTAAAGAGAGTTATGAGAGGCTGAGATTATAAATGGCTTTGCTATTTTTAACCAGATAGTAGAAGTATGTGCCTCAAAGCTAAACTGACCACAGATACAAAGCATCTGAGAGCCTTTCCTTGGGAAGGTAGAGATGGAAAAAAAAGTATCTTAAAAACAAATCAGAACAGCTAGGCTATTTCCAACTGTATACTCTGTGCTGTCAGTTTCAGGTTAATCTTTTGCAGAAAACCAAGCTCCAAGCCAGCGGAAATAAGCTAAATGCAACTGAGATTCCAGTTACTGACCAGCGTCGCCAAGGCATTTGTGCCTGCATAGTTCAATCTGTTTTTAGAGGAACTAGCTGTAAAGGAGAAGTCTAGCTCAAACACCCAGAAAAACCATGTTAAGTAAGCAATAACATTTTTAAAATCCTTTCTACCAGCATTTTCTTCAGTATTCTGGGGGCAATACCAGGTACAGCCTCTTCACATTGCCAAATACTTTTCCTTCATGCTTACCCACTTATCATTTCGACATAACTATTGAGATATAGGAGGAAACTGTTGTGAAACACTTCTCAGTTTCAGTAGTGCTACCCATTCGTGAACACAAAGATCCAAAAAAGAATCGGAATACTATCTTTCCGTCTATTTATCCACTCAAATGCATTCTGAGATGTAAACATGTGGCCATATATTAATAAATGGTCTTAATTAACGAAAAGCAATTTTAAAAAGCCACAATACCTCTGGTAAACTAAATAGCTGCAGTATCTGTTCAGTGTCTCCACCCTACTTTGTAAACCAGCATTTGCTCCACATCTAAAAATTACTTGTTTATCTAGCGATTTCCCCAAGCAGTCTACAAGTTAGCGAGGAGTTGTCTTTCATCTGCTTCCCAGAATGCAAGCTGGAGCCTGGAATTCGGTCAACATAAGCTGACTCACTAGTCAAATGAATCGGTATTACAGAAGGGCCCAAGAGAGGACCCAATGGCACCAGGCACGGGAGCTTGCACCTCTGTCTCTCAGAGGGTCTTCCGCATAAATAGCTTTCATTTCCTGTTTGAAAAATAAAATAAACAAACAAAAAAACCTTGGAGAATAATTTGGAAATTAAAATGTAGAGCTCATTTGCAATATTAAAAAAACAAACAAACAAACCAAACATGCTATTTAATATCCTGTAACTTAAAAGGATGGTTTTGAGAGAATAACAATGATACCCAGAGGTATCGACAACTTATGGTATGATTCATTAAAGGGAACAATGACCCTTTTTGACAATACTAGATTTTCCTGGCCAAAGACAGAGTAACTAACAAACGCTTGACTCCTATCATTCGCAAGTACGGATTTCCCTTGCACGCAGTTCCATGTGGTATATACAGACAAGTAAATCTCTTAAAGCAGGCCAATACTGAGGAAGAAACAATGAGTGCATCAGTGTAAATGTCAGAAAAGAGTACTCAGTCTATCTTCATGATCCTGGCAGTGTGTGCCGACATGGCATTTTCACCTCAACCACTGGATTCTAGATGCTTGGACAACAAGCTACCTAACACCCTTACAAAAGCAAAGGATTCAGCATAGAATGTTGTAATCTCTAAATTTTTTTCCCCAAAGATTTATTTATGCACACATAACTGGGATAACAGGCCAGAGGTGCAGGGGTGATGAGAAGCTTCACCAGAGACAGATTAGGGAGCAGAACAGGCTGACTGACGAAGTACACTGCTGAGGGGAGCAGCGGGCGGGTCAGGAGAGGTCTGCCGTGCCATGTGGGTCACCTCCAGGGAGGGTGGGGATAGAACTCATGCGGAAGTGGCTTTCGCTTCTTAGTGCAGTGCTTTAACCCACTGTGCCACCAGGGAGGGCCAAGGCAGTATTTTTCTTTTTAAAAGATTAATTTTATTTATTTATGCATACAAAAACTGGGGTGTAGGGCAAAGGTGTAGAAACTGAATGAGGGTAGAACAGGCAAGTCTACTGAAGTCCACTGCTGAGGGGAGCACCGGGCGGGTCAGGAGAGGTCTGCCGCGCCATGTGGGTCACCTCAGGGGCCGGCGGGAGTCGAACTCATGCTGAAGTGGCTTTAGCTCCTTAGTGCTGTGCTTTAACCTGCTGCGCCACGAGGAGAGCTTAGACTTAATTTTTGGCTTGCAAAATCCACTGAGCTGTAACAGAAGTCTACACACCCCAAAGCTTTAGAACCAGAAAGCCAGGTGCCTTGAAAGTAAAATTCTCAACAGTTAACCTTAGTTCTGACTAACACAAAGAGAAGGCAAACATGAACAGATGAATCAATAGTTTAAGTCTCAAACACAAAACTGAATTCAAACTTTTGAGCTGTATCTATGAAACCTGTTTAGAAGTCAGCTCAAGCCTGACAGATATTCAACAGCACAAGCTTCAATGTTGGCTTAGAAAAATCTTTCTAATAATCAAATGTTGTAGCTTCATTTAGTAAGCTCATATAAGAATAAGCAGAAATTTTCAAAGCCGTACTGCTCCAACATTTTTTAAAGACTAGGAATATGCAGGCCACCTTAATTTAGCCCCCACAATAAAACTGTTACTTGTCACACTGTGTTCAAAGATCACACTGTGTTCTTATCAGAAGAAGCAGGCTTTTCTTCAGAAACTAAAAATCTGACTTCTGATTGTTAGAAAAATCCAAAATAAACAGCAAAAGCCTCTGGCCTGTGGTTTCGGGTTCAGAGGCAGGTATGTATACACACACACACAACCTCTCTTTTCTGTCCTAACTCTAGCCAGATAGGAAGATCACAGAATAGGTGTAAATGTTTGAGGACATTTATACGTAACTGGAACCAGCTAAAAGGAAACTACTCAATTATCTTTGCTTCATTAAGAACTAAAAAAGTTTTTATGTCCAAAACCAAGAACACTAACAAAATTCACTTCAGAAACTTATAAATAAGATTGTTCTAATTGTTGCCAAAGAATTATCCACTTATTTGCAGTTCTAATTAGCCATTTTCTTCCTTGAAGGCTCATCCACTGGAGTAGTATGTCCACTCTTAACTGTTTTTGCAGCACAAAAATTTCACCTTATTAACACCTCAACCATAGGCTTTCTTTAGAATTCTAAACGAACTTTCAGTGCTCAGAAGTGGAGTAAAGTAGAAATGTGTGTTCTTTAAAACATGCAAACAAAATTTTTTTGGTCATCATACATGGGGCATGAGTGGGCCTTTAGAGATGGTCCCTGGTGGTCCTGCCAGGCACCTGCTATACATACCCGTGCAGTGCCAGTCATCTGTCCAGGGTTGGCCCTGTGTGAGCCAGAGTATGGCAGAAAAATAATTAGTTAAGAGCATAGCTCTGTCTTGGCCTCTCAGTCCTGTTTCTCCCGTTCACATATCAGTCTCCCTGGAAAAAGGCAGAGGCCATGTCCCGAGCCTAGGGGAAGGCCTAAGAGGAGAAACTACAGACTCAGGCCAACAGTCCACAATGAACAGGGCTGCTAATGCGCAGGTAAGTAAGCCTGGAAGCAGGTCCTCCCCGAGCCAAAACTTCATCTGAGTGACAATTTGACAGTAATCTTGGGGTCGGAGGGTGTGCAAGGCAGGTTTTACTGACATCAAATCATACTGCTTACGAGTCATCCTACGCAACCACCTGGCCTTTTTTCTAATTTATTTTCCCACGCGCTGCAAGACAAGCAAGTTTATAAAGATGTGGCTAATAACAGGCAAACGGGCAAGGCATGACGTTTACTGGGGGAATGTGTGAAGGGACTTAGGAGTCAAATTCGAGTCCAACAAGGCCGCTGCTGAGAATCCCACTGAGCTGAGATTTCTTTACTAGTCAAGCAGGCAGAGAATGGTGACCCACAGGCCTAAACAAAGGCTCTGTCTGTAGCTGGCGAGTTCTTCATGCCCTTGTTTTACCCACTCTGTTACCACTATTTCTTTTCAATGTTTTCCTGGAAATTCAAGCTAGTGCTCCTTGGAGGAAATTAAATGAAGGCATAATGATCAGAAAGAAAGAAGAAAAATGGACATTATTTACATTTATGAAAACTGATGGTGGCTATAGAAAACCCAAAAGAATCTACAGTTAGAACTAAAAAGTCAATGTGGCAAATCTGTTGGATACAGATTAATATAGTATTTCAAAATAGAAAGAAAAACCAGAAAATAAAAATACCATCCATAGTGAGAGACACTCATATACACACAAAGATTAAATAACTGGGAATACATCTTAAGAAAAAATATGCTACTGAAAATTTATACTTATTTACTTGTCAGCTGAATCAGATTCAATACACTCACAACCAAATTAATCAGGCCTCATTTATTTGTAGAAATTGAAAAGCTGACTCTTAAAATTTATATGGATATTTGAAGGACCTACAAAAGCAAAAGCAATTTTGAATAATAAAACTAGAGAACTTGCATTGCCAGATTACCAAGATTATCATTATTATTTAGGATGCTGTCATAAATAACGTCCCAGGTCCAATGTCCGTATTAATTCACCATAAGTGTGTTATTTTAATTATTTTTTCCCATAAGTGTATTATCTAGGATCTGCGTAGCAATCACTTTGGTACTTCTTCAAATGATATTTAAAAAGCTTACTTATAATGATGCCTCGCACACCTTAGGAGTAACTGCTCATTTGGTCTCTTTCTAAGCAATTTTTCAGTGGCTTCTACCTATCAGAAAAAGAAGAAACTGAACACCATAAAGTGCATCAGACTTAATACAGCTTCTCTAATAACTACTTTATAACTATTCAGAGTATTCCATCTTCTAAGATACTGCAGGACTAATTATAATAAAAATCCTTGTTTGCTGAGGGTAACTTTGGAAGAAAACTCTTGCTAGACATTAAGCTGTATTTAACAATGGACATTTGTCTCACTTTTTACAGACACACACCCAAGCACAAAACTGAACTCATGGAACATTCATGTCCTTGGCTGAAAGCAGGCAAACAGGCAGACTAGAGAACTGACATCCAGAAGAGATTACTCCTCTCTCAGAATGAATAGAGACAAGAAACTGGAAGTTTAGGCCAGGAAAACCAGGACTTCATGATCCTTCTACATTCTGCCAAGGTGCTGACAGAGGCACCCAGAGGCAGGGACGTAAGGTGAGACTCAAGGTTACCCTGGAGGTCACGCAATTGGAGACCAGTACCATGGCCATTTGATGGTGCTGACAGCGCTCCAGAAACTGGTGAGCCGAGGAAGCAGGACTGTGACAGCCTCCCCGGCCTGGCTGGAGCCAGGCCTGTGGTGCGGATCCAGGCTTTCTCCCTGGTGTCAGGTGTCATGGATCATCATGCAGCTACCCTGCTGCTCTCAGAGACGGAGCAAAGGTTTGGATGCCATCAGTGATGCTGTGCTTCTGGAATGATGTGTCCACTGCCTGATGAAGCTCTACTGCCAGGAATAGCCCTAGTACCTGAACTTGACTGAGCTCTTACTGCAGAATTCCTATGAGAGTGAGATGGGACAGAGCTTGAACATCATCTCAGTCCCCCGTAGCAATATTAATCTTTACAGTCTCACTGAAAAGAGGTACAAAGTACTGTCACGCACAAGACTGCTTCCTAGTCTTACCTTCATGTAGCTGCTGCACGCATATGGCAGACCTGCCGGAGATGGAAAGTTCTTTCAGACCCAGGGTGATTGCTTTGACCTCTTTGGCGACCTCACTGTGACAGCCAGGACTGGGCCAAACATACAGGACAAGGGCAGCTGGCTGCAGCAGGTCTCTCTGAGCAGCCCTAGATCTCACAGGAGCCCAATCTGCCCGTTTTCCTGTGGTATGAGGAGGCAGCACAGCCTCATGGAGCTGTACGCTGGCAGCGCCCCCCTCCCCCCGCCCAGACCCCCTTCCTGGGGCTAGCACGCAGGATCTTCAAGCAAAAAAGTTTACCTAGAGACTCAAGGGCAGAGCAGGCTCTCAACAAACTATGGTCTAATCTTAAAAAAAAAAAAGAAAGAAAAAAGCACAACTGTCACAAACTTTTATCTCTCAACTCAACTAGTATCTCAGAATGGACAAGGGCAATTCAGAGCACATCAGCAACATACAGAAACACAGGCAGTGCTGCTTTTTATAAAATAATTCCCATATACTTTATAGGTAACATCAATGACTCCTCTTAAAGGGATCGGCTACTAAATTTCACCTGCCTTTTAATCTCTGTTAATATTTACTCTGCTTAAGGAATTAGTTAGGACCTCACAGATATAAAGATCTTGTTTACAGACCAGCGTTTCTGGGCCTGCTCCAGAAAGTTTGTCCAACATGCTGGAGGTTTCTGCTTGTTTTGAATCTTGTGGCCTGAAATTACTTTTCTTCCTGGCAGTAATTCCATGAACAGCAACATTTTTTAACATTCAAAATAACTCCCTTATTGCATTACTTGAATCAACTTTTATTTTATACTCTAATTTTAAATAATTTATTTCTTAATGAGAAACTTTCCGTTGCTAGCCATTTGAACTCTGAAAATTTAATATAGACTTTTTTTTGTAGAAATTTTCTTTTGGCTCAGTTGAGACCATAAACAGCAAGTCAGGAAACCTTATAATCACCTCACTAAAATTTGGAGCCATTTACAGTAACTCATTATATCTAATATCTTACAATATGATAACCATCTTAGAACTCTCACAACTTTTATAAAAACCACAAACAAAATCAATCACAAGAGGCTTAACCTAGTTATCATCCTAGGCATTTACTCATCTGGATGTCCAAGAGATGTATCTTAACTACATAAATCTGCTTAGCTACGTTATTATTTGTTTTGTAAATCATGGATTAAAAAAACCCAAATTAATGTTTCCTCAACATTCCATGCTCTCATTCCATTCACAAGCTGTTTAAACAAGTTACTGAAGGTTTCTGGGTTATCTTTAGATAGCAAATAGGATCACAGGTATTATTAGAAACACATTAATGTAAGTATCTATAAACATAAAGAATTATACAACATTTCCTTTGACATTAAATCCCTATTATAATTTCCATCTAAATCCCAAATGCAATTTTCAGAATGCGTTAACTAGATAAACTCATTCCACTCTGACTTTCTATTGTACCACAGACAAAACAAAAAGACACAGGCTCAGCTGTTTGAAAGCACAATACAAGGGGGGTGTTGTGAAGAATAAAGTGGAAGCCAGGAGACCTAGGCCCTACGTGTGAAAAGGGGCGCCCTGTGTCGGCCCTCCACTGTCACTGCCCGCCAAGCCAATGACGCCGTCCTGACAGGCTTCTCAACTCCCTTCAGGGTATTTGAGCAAGGTGTAAGGCTATACTCCTAAACCAATAGGAAATCAAGAATAATTTTATTTTTCAAAAATCATGTTTTGGGGGTCTTCCCTAGTGGCGCAATGGGTTAAAGCACAGCACTACAAATTTCTCCAAAGCCACTGTAACATGAGTTCCATCCCCCGCCAGGGAGCTGACCCACATGGCGCAGCAGACCTCTCCTGACCAGCTCACTGTTCCTCTCAGCAGTTTATTTCAGTTAATCTGTTCGGCTACCCACTCTGGTGAATCCTCTCACCCACCATACCTCTGGTTTGTATCCCAGTTCTGTATGCATAAAAAAAAATATTTAAAAAAATCATATTTTTTAATAAGAATAATGAACAGCCATATACTAGAGACATTTTATGGGGAGAAGTGGGGAATGGGTACAAAAATGGTGGGGGGAGGGAAGTGCACTGGACTATGGTGATGACACATGGGTAATTGGTGATGGGAAACACACGGGGATTACAATTGAGATAAAAAAATGTACAAAAATGATGTAAAAATAAACTTTTATATTATAAAAAAATTAAAAAATAGGAAAAAAAATCATATATTTTAAAATAGTGATCAGAATATTTTTCTTTAAAAAGTATGTATACTGGCCCTCCCTGGTGGCGCAGCGGGTTAAAGCATAGCACTGAGAATCTGAAGCCACTTCTGCATGAGTTCGATTCCCACCTGCCGCCTGCCCCAGAGGAGACCACATGGCGAGCCAGACCTCTCCTGGCCCGCCCGCTGCTCCCCTCAGCAGTGTACTTCGTCGATCTGCCTGTTCTGCTCCCCACTCTGTCTCTGGTGAAGCCTCTCACCGCCCCTGAGCCTCTGGCCTGTACCCCAGTTCTGTATGCACAAATAATAATAAGTAAATAAATCTTAAAAAAAAAAAAAAAGTATTTATACTTATAAATGTTCATTTTAAAATTTTAAATATTTATAGAGTAAAAAGCCTTTTCAAACTTTCTGAACCCCTTAAAATGTCTATTCAGAAAAAAAGTATAACCCCAGAGAATAAAAAGAATGAGAAAGAAGACAATAGCTGATAAGAGATGCTGACATTTTGAAAAACAAAGTGGATGGATCAGGAGAGGCACGTTCACACAGGCGGGCGAAGGTGGACGCGCTGCTGTCTGTGGGTAGAGGGCTAGCGCTAGTTCTAAATCCTGCCAAGGCTCAGGGATTCGAGGCTCCTCTGAAAATATGGGTAAGGAGTAGGCCTGAAGACAGTCCTAAAGTTTGGGGAAGAAACAATGAGATCCTAAGATCTCCATTACTACTTCACAGAGTGAGGACATGGCTGGGCCCTAATTCAACAGATGATTAAAGATTTACTCTTTGGAGAAAATGAGCCAGTAAGCTGTGGGCCCAACAGGAGCAAGGCTGAAGTCACAGCAGAGCTAGTGAGATGCCCAAGTCTACCTGCAGGACCACCACTGTAAGATCACTGGGTTAAAAAAGAAGCATCTGCTCCACGAAGCCTGTCACAAGTCATGGTTCTTCAAAAAGATCTCATCAGACTCTTTTCTAGAGAGTTTTGGAAATGACAGGACATCAAATGCATCTCCTTATGGTGGAGAAGTCAGGGTCACTGGAGCGTGTTCTGGTACCTGCAGCAGCGCGACGTGAAGACCTGCCCCTGCAGAGCTGAAAGCATCCTAACCAGTATTAGGCCGGCACCCATGTCGGATGACTTCTAGTAATCGCCCCCCTTGCCTTTCTGTTTATCACCTCCACAATTACTTTTTTACAGAAAAAAATAACTCAAGTTATATTTTAACTGTACCCATTAAGAAAAACAAATGATTGCGTAGGGAGCTATTCCAGAGTTCAAAGATCTGCCCCGGCAGTACTTGGACAACTTGGACTTTCTGTTGTTGTGCTGACTTTCCACACTATTGCTGTAACAGTCTGGACCAGAAGGGGGGGGACAGCAATAGCTGAGCCCCAACATAAAATATGCAAACAGACGCACCACTATTCATTCTCGACCTGGAGACACTGACTATATCCTTCAAGCGCTGAGTGCTACTCCTCCCGAAGCGCTGTGCTGTGATGGCAGTGCGCGCTTCTCACAACAAACTCTAGAACAGTAAGTCATCACTTGCTCTGGGCTACACGAAGCGGCAGCACGAGCCGGCCCCCACCAGGCTTTGGGGACCACTCCCACTCTCTCCTAGTGCTGAGCCCTGACCTCAGCGCATGGCACAGACCTTCTCCCTCAGGCCCATCGGTGCGGTCCAGCTTGGCGTCTTTGTGCTGCCCTTCAGCCACCTTCACAGCCACCGCTCGGCAAATGGCACCAAACTTCCGATCCAGGGAGCGAACCCCTGCCTCTCTGGTATACCTGTCACCAAGAAAAAGATTTCATTTTTTGCTAACCACCACCTGTAAAAATAAAGAAGCAATGGGCCCTCCCTGGTGGCGCAGGGGGTTAAAGCACAGCACTGAGAATCTAAAGCCGCTTCCGCATGAGTTCGATTCCCGCCTGCCCCGGAGGTGACCACATGGCGCAGCAGACCTCTCCTGACCCGCCCGCTGCACCCCTCAGCGGTGTACTTCATCAATCTGCCTGTTCTGTTCCCCACTCTGTCTCTGGTGAAGCCTCTCGCCACCCCTGAGCCTCTGGCCTGTACCCCAGTTCTGTATGCACAAATAAATAAATCTTTAAAAAAAAAATAAAGAAGCAATGTCATTAACATTTGCACTAAAGGAACAGGCTATGCAATTTAAAAGTTCATTCCATTTTCTTAAGTACCAATGTCTTCAATATTTGAAAATTCCTCATTAGCATTATTTCTTAAACATCCATTTTCAGCTACAACTGTTCCCTTTATGTAATTAGCTTGAATTATTGCCCTCTACTTAAAAAAGAAATGAATATTTGGTTCTTCAATTTACAGCAAATAAATCTGAAACCTGGCAGCACATGAATCAGTTCCTCCTTGACGGTCCATCTAAGAGCGTCCTTAAAACCAGTCATCTTAAGAGTGTTCTACATACATTTATTATACTCCCCACACTGTTAAAAGAATCAGAAAAATAGAGCTTTCTTCCCAATGGAAGCAAAAAATAATCTGAAACAGAAATCTAGTTTTTAGTAGGAACAGAGCTCATCACCTCTATTTGGCATTTTTTCATTGGGAGACTTCTAAAAAGGCATGCGAGTAATGGAAGCACTGTGGTTTGAGGTGAGAGCTCAGTGCAGTTAAGCAAAGCTGTCTTTAAAAAACTTGAGTCAAATTTCATCAGCCACTTCATGAACTATCACATAGCACAACCATTTCTGCCCAGCCAATTCTGGAAGGATCAGAACAGGCAGCATCAGGCACAGAATGTTGTTTTATGTGAAAACCACGATGTGGCTGGACAAGCAGACATATTGTTGAGCTGTAGGATGCAGACTTTTAAAGTTCTGAGAAAAGACAAATAATAGTTTTTGGCCACTTAACAGTAAAACACTTCAATCAAAGGGATCAGAGAATATAGGAATAATGTCCACCTATACATTTGCATATAATTTTAGTAAGGAAGACAAGAGGGAAGCATCTTAAAATAAACAAATCAACATGCAAAAACAAAAAGAAAAACCCAATTTTAACTTTCCAATGATATGATCAACTCAGATTAGAGAGTCTGGACAAAGGATGAAAGAAAAGGGACTGAGGAGGTTTGCAGAGGAATGGGGGTGGGCGTGTAGAAATGTTACCAGAAGCTCAGAGTGCAGTGAAGCTTGCCACAAATAATAAAGATAACAAAACAAAACAAAACAAAATATCTTTTTTTTTTTTTTTGCATTACACATCTAGAAACAAGAGCTGGTACTTTTTTTTTTTTTCCTTAAAGATTTATTTATTTGTGCATACAGAACTGGGTACAGGCCAGAGGCTCAGGGGTGGCGAGAGGCTTCACCAGAGACAGAGTGGGGAGCAGAACAGGTGGATCACGAAGTACACTGCTGAGGGGAGCAGCAGGCGGGCCAGGAGAGGTCTGTCGTGCCATGTGGTCACCTCTGGGGCAGGCGGGAATTGAACTCATGAGGAAGTGGCTTTAGCTTCCTAGTGCTGTGCTTTCACCCGCTGCGCCACGAGGGAGGGCTACCTTTTCTTTTTTTAAGGTTTTTAGAACAATAATGGCTAGAAACAAATGCACATAGCATAATATTAACAGCTGACAAAAAGGGAAAACCTCTAGTCAGTAGTATTTTAAACTAAAAAGGGAAGGGCTTCTGGTGTCAAACGAGTAGGTTGATGTTTCTTATGAATGACTTGAACACGAAGATGTATGCAGGCTGATTTTCAGAGGACGTATTAAAATACTTGATAAGATGAAAAAAAGATCAGTTTTTGCAGTGATAGCTGAGGCAAATAATAAAATATCCATTACTGTAAACGTCTACACTTGGGTTTTAAAAATCAACTCTATAAATACAGAATGGATAGAACAAGCTTAGCAGAAATTCATATGAAAAAGAAATAAAGATGTTAGGTAACTAAAAGACCATAGGCCAAGAATAACCTAAAACAAAAAACAAACTAAGCACCTTGAGATAGTCATAAAATAATGGAGTCAGACCCAGGAGCACAAGGATGGTTCAACATCAGAAAATCAATTAATGTAATCCATCACATCAACCGACAGAAGAATAAAAACCACATAATCATATCAATA
>NW_004567129.1:2029269-2066283 GCF_000260355.1 Condylura cristata | reverse complement strand
TAAGCCAGAAAGAGAAAGAAAAATACCGGATGGTTTCACTCATAGCAGGAGTATAATGGACCAGGCGAGAAAATAACAAAAATAATGAACAACTACACACTAGAGACATTTTGCGGGGGTAGAGTGGGGAATGGGATCAAAAATGGGGGGGTGGGGAGGGAAATGCATGGGATTCTGGTGATGGCACATGGGTGACTTGGTGATGGGAAACCCACAGGGACTACAATTGAGATGGGAAAAAAAATGTACAAAATGATGTAAAAATAAACTTTTGTGAAATAAAAAAAAAAATGGAGTCAGAATAAAGAATATCAGTGTCTTATACCATGCACCACTTAGCCTCCACTACCTGCTATACTAAGTTCCACTCTGAGTATTTAAAAGGAAAGTTGACACCAAAGGAGTCATTCAGGAGACAACGAACTGGGAAGGCAAAGTCTTAAAAGTGGGTCAGGAGGAGCGGGGCAAGAGCACAGCATGCTGAGCTGAAGGAGAGGACGCGCGCAGCACGTGGCCTGACGGCATGCTTGGCCAGACTGCGTGAAGGAGGGCTTATACTGGACTCCAGGTGTTCTCATGGGCAGGCTAGAAAATTAAAGGGGGAGGGAAACGTAAGGATTATAACAACCACATTCAACCACCAAGGAGTAGTTTTCAGGAAGCACTGTACCACTGAAGAATCCAAGCGGGCTCGTTCTGCTGGAAGGTAAACAGGACTAGATGGCTTGTAAGATTCTCTCATCCTGAACACCACGGGTCTGTGGTTATGAACACCAAAAGACGAAAACATATCAAAAGATAAAAACCAGATTCTAAGTTCACTAACTCATTAACTGTCTGTAACTCACCTTGAGTAGCAAATACCTGTGACGTTTTAAAAAATACTAAAATTACTCAAGGACATTTCCCAATGTACATAGTTCTTAGTATCTGGTTTCTTGAGCTAACAAACAGATTAGGAAGAAATAACTGTGCAGGCAAGAAATGAGAAATACAAGTAAAGATTACTCTTTTGTGTCATAATTAATTCAGATTCAAATAAACTATGAATAATTTTCCCATCACTCATATTTTGCAGGTGCAGAAGCTATCAAAAAGATGAAATGACCTGTTGAAAGTTACCCAAAGATATCCTGGGTGTTATCTGGAATAATGATACTGTTGGAAAACTCTGGAATATAAATCACCTAATTTATTTCTCCTGGCACTAGCCACATAATAAATCACAAGTTAATAAAAGGAACTCCCAGGTCAGACTTAGTCTTATGTTTTATATATAAATTTAAAGAGACTGGGGTTGGCTTATCTCAAAAAACAGTCTGATCAGCCAAACTGAGTCAAAGTTCAAAATGGAGAGATACTTCACCTCTCTGGAAAAACAGCAGCTCTTGGCAGAGGCTGTGAGGAGTGCTTGGCACTCTCCCACAACTGCCAGATGATGCAACAGATCTGTAATACTGGGCCAGAAGACCGTGAGGTTATAGTAGATATAAATTCTCAACAGGGCATATTTTCCATTCAGACATGCAATCTATAAATTAGACTAAGTAAAACCCTCCCATAATAATTTATTCCTGCTTGCCACAGGTTGAGCACTGAGAAGCTGGCTTGGGAAAGCACCTTGTCTATTGTTCCAGTAGTAATTTCAATGATGCAAACTCAGAAGGATTTAAAACATCCTTCTAAAAGAAGAAAATCTAGTAACTTAAAACAGACGCCAGAAAGTGGCATCTCACTTATTAAGAGAATTCAAGAACTTTCAAGACACTAGACATAAAAGGGACCTCATATTTTCTGTTCATGATTTGTAATTTATCAAATTATCCCTTATAATGGTTTTTTGTGGAAAAGCTGAAATTCTGGCTCAGCTAAAGTCCTCAGCCACAAAAATATTCTAAATACTTTCCCACTTTAGAGCCTTGGATAAATCAATAGTTATGGCAATGTTAGCTGGGAATGTGCTCGTGAGAAATGTGTGCTATGAGTAACCAGTAGCATGATGTTCTTTGCAGACCTGAACATCAGTGGAGCCTCAGGACGGTTGACTAACCTGGTGATGATGTCAAGGGTCGTGACCTGGGGGATCTGAATCTGTTGTGGAGTCAGCCCATGCTGTTCCAGCTGCTTTGGTATCAAGTGCCTGTGGGCGATCTCGATCTTCTCCTCTTGTGTATACCCTGGAAATGAAGTGATCTTGTTTTGTGATGACTTTCAGAGGCTTATGCTTTTTCAATCATAATGCAACCTCAATGCAATCATAATGCTAACCAACAGATCTTGGATTTAGAATCAACTTAAGACTTCAACTAAGATTATAATCAGAAAGAAGAAATTTAAATTCCAAGCAATAATTGTTAAACTTTCCAACTTTTCTACAAATGAAAAAAAAAAAGCATTTATCAAGTAGTCCTTGAAATAATTTTGGTTTTAAATCACTAGCTTTCAGGCTCTCAGGGTCTCTCTGGTGGCAGAAGGGTATCTCTTAGCACTATGAAACTAGCAGCAGCCACTGCTGCCTAAGTTTGCTCCCGGGCCAGGGAGTGACCCACATATCATAACATACCTCCCCTGTCTTGCTCCCTGCTCCTCTCAGCAGGGTATTTCAGTCAATCCATCTGTTCTGCTCCCCACTCTGTCTCTGGTGAATCCTCCAACCCCCCCACATCTCTGGCCTGTACCCCAGTTCTATATGCATAAACAAATAAATCTTTAAAAAAAATCATTACCTCTCAAAGGGGGAAAAAAGCACAGTCAAACCTTAGTGTTAATTAATTATCTCCTTAACTCAAATGTTCTGAAATTTTATTATTCAATAGCAAAATAATACATCTTGTATTTATAAACTGTAAGACAAAATTCCTCCTAAACTAGCCTCCAAGTTTCCAAGCAAAATGAAAAGATGAGCTGATAAGGCATCTTTCCAATAGGAAAAGGAAGCAAACATATCACAAAAGCGAGACAACAGACGAGGCGCCACCACAGGAAGATTGGTGGCGGCTGCAGGACCTGACTCACGGTCACTGTGTCGCCAGGTTTTCTGCCTAATTTGGAGTTCTCCTAGGAACTGGCTGTCATTTCCTACTTAAGCCTTGTATGCATGTACACTGACTTAGATGCTAAGAAATCCAATTATCATTCACTTGATAGTATATATTTCAGGTAAGTATATCAAGGATGTGAACGTTTAGATTCTACTTTATTTTTCATTTTACTAAATTTCTACTGATCATTCTCAGTGAAGTCAGTCAGAAGGAAGAAGAAAATACTGGATGGTTCCACTTACAGGAGGAACAGGGATGGGGAAATTGAACCAAGGGTTAGAGTAGTAAAGACCAAACTTGCAGGCAGACAGCAGGTGAAGTACACAGGGTGGGGGTCAAAACAGGGTGGAAAGACAGGGATCTCGTGACAGAGTTGGGGCGGGAGCTTTATAGGGCGACACCTCAGCTGAGAACTCACTGTGCAAAAATGAACAATGTAAGAAAATAAATTTTCACCAATTAAAAAAAAAAAAATCCCACTGATACTTGACCGCTTTTAGGGGAAAAATAACTCTGAGCTATTAAAATAAGGTGAAAGTGGGGCTCTCCCTGATGACGCTACGAGTTAAAGCTCCACATTATGGAGCTCTCTCAAGCTGCTACAGCAAGAGTTCAATCCCCCACCAGGGAGCTAACCCACATGGCCCGGCAGACCTCTCCTGATCTGCTCGCTGCTCGCCTCCGCAGTGTACTTCAGTACATCTACCTATTTTGCCCCCTACTCTGTCTCTGGTGAATCCTCTCACCCACCACACCTCTGGCCTGTACCCCAGTTCTGTATGAATAAATAAATCTTTAAAAAAAAAATAAAAAGTACAAGATTTTATTTTGCATGCCGCAGTGAAAGGAAAAGACCACCAAAAACAGACAACTACCTGACAGATCCAACTGAAAAGAAAAGGGAAGGCAAAGATAATAAACTTCAGTTTACTCTTCAGGAACTCTCTCAAAAGAATAAAGAATTACATTTCCCTACAGAGGATTAAAAATGACAAACTCTGGCCCTCCCTGGTGGCTCAGTGGGTTAAAGCACAGCACTATGAAGCTTAAGCCACTTCCGCGTGAGTTTGATCCCCGCCTGCCCCAGAGGAGATCCACATGGCCTGGCAGACCTCTCCTGCTGGCCCGCTGCTCCCCTCAGCAGTGTACTTCATCGATCTGCCTGTTCTGCTCCCCACTCTGTTACTGGTGAATCCTCTCACCCTCCACATCTCTGGCCTGTACCCCAGTTCTGTATGAATAAATAAATAAATCTTTAAAAAAAAAATGTCAAACTCTGATAGACTGGCAGCTAAATTGACCATATGAAGATCTATTTTTTGTTTTTGGATGCACTGATGAAATACCTTTTTCTTTAACTTGAAAACTACTTCAAAGAAGAGTTCCTCCTTTTCCAGAAAAAGTCAGTCTTTAAGTTAAATTTGACAGTGTTAAATAAAGTAGATTCTTAATGTCTTATAAAAAATGCTCATATGAGTACCCCTCCACTTTTTGGAAGTTTGAAACTCCCAAAGTTCTCGCTTTTATGAAAGACCGATGCTAGTACTTATTTTCACTAACTATAAGAAATAGGAACAAGATAGTTTTTAGGATAAAAGGTGAAAAGCAAAAGTAACATTCAATGTTTTGTGAGAGCCACCTTGACGCAGCTGGCCTGCACAGTGGTGTGGCCTGGCCCCGGCAACTCCCTCCCTAGTTACCATGTCACTCCTGCTTTTACCACAGGTCAGTGTTAGTTTAGTTTTTATGTGTCACAGGTTATTTTTTCAGTCTGGGAATGCTAAAATTTTTTTCTCATGTAAATGAACAGTAATTGTTCTTTTACTTAGTCATTTTGGCTCTGGGATTGCGGGGAACCTGTATTCTTATCTGCGATAGAAAAGTTTTGTTGTTCCACATTTAGGATCTACATACAAGATGGCTTCTATTCCAGAATTAAAACTTTTGAAAATTATAAATTGCCACATTAACTTTTTCACTCCAAACCCCGGTATGAGCAATGTTAAAGGGTTACGCTCCGAAGGGCGAGAATTATCCAGGAATGACTTCAAGGCCCAGTACCTGGCACCTGAATGACCTCCATTCTGTCCAGCAAGGCAGGAGGAATAGTAGCAGTGGTGTTGGCAGTTGCAATAAAAAGAACTTGGGAAAGGTCGAAGGCCACATTCAGATAATGATCTGTGAAGTTATGGTTTTGTTCAGGATCCAACACCTATGGGAGGAAAACAAACATTTGAACAAATTCAGTATTTACAATATAAAGCTGTCAGTTAAAACACACATCATGTATTAGAGCAAGATTATTTCTGCTTAATATAGTTAGTTAGGGAAATATCGGGATGACGCTAACATCTAAGCATCATTCTTTGTATTGCCCACATTCTAAATACTTCAAAAATAACAAAAAACATGTTCAATGTCAAATTTTTGAAAATACAGAAAAGTACAAAGATGCAAAAATTACCCTTTTAAGCTCTGTTCTTAAATCTGTTTATTAATGACTCTTCTGTGGCCATAAAAAAGTTACCTATCTTGCAGAACCAGTTTCTGTCCTGGTAACACACCCAATATTAACTGCATGGGAATATAAGGTAAACGTGTTGTTAAGCATTTCTTGGGTAACTGGTAAAATGAAAATTCGTGCTTTCCTCTTAAAATATCAAAAAACCCTGCATAAAGATTTTAACTGAAAGGGAAGTTCCAAACAAGAGTAAATTACTACAAAATTACCATGACATTATGATACATGTAGCACAAGGAAAAATTCACTTTACAATATCTTAAAGTTTATAACGAGCAAATACCAATCTCCTAACATTTTAATTGGACAAATTGGATGGTTTTCCCACTCGATTCTTAGAAGCCTGTCTATTAAGGAGACTGTACCTCAGCCAAGGGCGGAGATGCTGAAGTGTAAGCACTCATGAGGGCGGGCGGGTGGGGGCTGCCTGCAGGTTCTATTTTTATGGGCCGTCACTCCCGCTTGTCTGGACTGACACAGACCGCCACAGAGACTTGACATGCATATTCAAAAGGAGGTAAAATGGCTAAATACTTAATCACTTTTACTATACAACTAGCTTTTCCTTGCTTTTGATTTCCTTTCAAAAGTAATATATTAAAAAAAAAATCTACAAGCCTTAATTCAAAGTCCTTCATGCTGAACCTTGAATTGAATAAGCTTTCATTATTATTGGAAACTCAGTATAAAAATGTAATTCCCATAAAATTTTCTAATATACTTTTACAAGACTTAATGAATAATGCTTTAAAAATAAGCCAGTATTAAGTTATTAAAAACAATTCTAGTTGTGTCCAGTATAGAAAGCTGTTCATCTGTGTATAGAAAATATGGCAATCTTCATTTAAGCCCATATCGAAATGAAATTCAGTGACTTGATTAAATTTCATACATAGATGATGAATATGTTTTAGAAATGGCTGTCAGACCTGTCTCCTTCCCTTAAAAAAAAATTTTTTTTTTAAGATTTATGCATACAGAGCTGGGGTACAGGCCAGAGGTGTAGGGACAGTGAGAAGATTCACCAGAGACAGAGTGGGGAGCAGAACTGGCCGACTGCTGAGGGGAGCAGTGGGCGGGTCAGGAGAAGTCTGCCACGCCATGTGGATCACCTCCGGGGTGGGGATCAAACTCATGCTGAAGTGGCTTTAGCTTCGTAGTGCTGTGCTTTAAAAACCGGCTGCACCACCAGGGAGGGCCCCCCTTAAAAATTTTAATACACTAGGATTTTTGAAAAAACTAATTAACAAGGCAGTGTCTCTGAACTATGGATGAGATCTTTTAAGATGCATCACAGGACATGTAGGTTCTGCAGAGAAAAAATTAGTGATGCTCAATTTGCCTGCCTCTTCTATTTAGAAAACACAAAAGGTGCATCCTTTTAAAAATATATGTACATCTATTTTTTTCTTTCTTTCTTTTTTGCTATAACCTTGGGGCACAATGTTTTCTGTGTACTAGGCTCTCCGCCCTCAGGTGCTGTTACCACATGGCAGCCACCAACAAGACACCCACTACCCCCCCCCCCAGTGCATGTGCCCTTCCCCTCCCCTTGCAAAGGGACCCAGAATTTAAATATCAGAAATCTGACCACAAAAACCCTGCCAAATAAAGTTTCCAGTTACTACTACTTGGTAGAAATCCTAAGGTAAACTGGCAAATCCTGGAGGAACGAGATTTACAGTAAGCAAACTACTACCTTTTACCCAGGCTTTAGAGTCAGGACTCCCACAGTCCAACTAACCACACATGGGAGCTGCTTTTAAGACTCACTTAAACTGTTTTATTCTCTTCTCAATTACAAGGTTTTTCTACATCAATCTTAAGACTGTATTTCCTATCCACATAGTATGACTGGGAATGGAAAGAGCTGTACATGACTCAAAATGACCAGGAAGGGAGGGAGAGAGAATGGAAGGAGGAGAAGAAAGCCTGGTTACCAGAGGACAATCACCAAAGTGGGTGCTGAGCTTACATGGTTAGGATGTTTTTTTTACTTTTGCTATGGCAAATTCACAACAATGCTATGGCATTTTCACAACAAAAAAGCGATAGATAAATGAATAAGTAAATAAAGTAACACAAGCGATACTGAATCAGCAATAGAAACTAAATCAGCAATAGGAGAAATGAGAAAAATGTCTAAAACACAGAAGAAAAAAGCCAGTAAGGAGATTAATGGGATATGGAAAAGCTAAAAGATGTTACTTTATAGATAACTCAGAAAACAAAAGAAATTAACAAATGTAAAAGAGTGTAATAAAGGAAGTAACAAAGAAAATATTCTAGAAGATCCAACACTACAGAATGAAAAGCATTAGAATCGCCCTATATAACAACAGAACATTATTAGAGTAATACCTGTAAAATTTTCACACAAGATTATGACCAATTTAAAATATTTTAAAAATCTTTAATAAGTATAATTAAACATAACAAAATAAACACCATGAGACACCAACTGTGACTTCATTTGTATTTATATGGTTAGCCAGTGGTCAGTTACAAAAATGGAAGATTTAAAATGACCCTCCCACAGGGCAAGTAGAAAATATTTGACCATCTATTATTTTTAAGTCAAACTGTCAGAAGCCAAAGTCAGAATTCTGCAAGCCACAGGAGAAAACAGTTCTCGTTAAGTATGGAGATTATCGGCTGACTTCACATTAGAACCCACGTAGCTGATAAGTGGTATAAGAAAGTGAAAATGCTCAAAAATAAAACAAGAAGCACCAACCAAGAACCTATATCTAATAAAACTATCCTTCAAAAATGAAAAGTTAAGACATTCCCAGATAAACACTGGGTGAATCTGTAGCTGGCAGAATAGATGACAAGAAATTTAAAAGGCTGAAATGAAAGGACACCAACTGTATTCACACAGAAATACAGAACCCAGAAAAGGAGTCACACTGGCAAATACAAAAAATAGTGCTAAACACATTTTGGCAATTCTTTCCTTTTTTAAAAAAGATTTATTTATTTATGCATACAAAAACAAGGGTACAGGCCAGAGGTGGGGGTGGGGTGGGTAGGTGAGAGGATTCACCAGAGAGGGGGAGCAGAACAGGCTGGCTGACTGAAACACACTGCTGAGGGGAGCAGCAGGAGGGTCAAGGGAGGCCTGCCACACCATGTGGGTCACCTCCCTGGCCAGGGATCGAACTCACGCAGCAGCAGCTGCGAACAGCTTCATACTGCTGTGCTTCAACCCTTGCACTACCAGGGAGGTCTACCCCAATTTTGGTAATTCTTTTCTTGTACCGAATTCAAGACTTCATGAATTAGTAATCATAGCTAATCCTCATTATGTTAGATTTCACTTTTACAAATTTGCCTACTTGCTAGGATTTATTTATAATTTCAAAATCAGTATTTGTGACACAACTGGATCATTTTCAGACAAGGGTAAATGGGTAAGTAAGCATATCACCCCAGATGCATTTCTCCAGTGAAGGTCAAATAAGATGAAACTCTGCCTTTTCATCTTATCTCTTATACTCTAAACAAACATCCTTCTGATGATATAGAAAACTTTTATTTTTATGCTTTTAACTGTGATTTTGCTGTTTTAAAATGCTCCCAAAGGCAGTGATGAAGTGCTGTCTCAAGTTCCTAAGTGCAAAGTTGTGGTGGGCCTTATGAAGGAAATGCGCATTAGATAAGTCATCCGGGCATGACATCTGCTGCTGACAGTCATGACTTAGTGTCCACGGGTAGACACTAAGTACATCAACTCTAAACAGAGCGCAAGTAAGACAAGGTTATATGATGACATGGTTATGGACTGGTTTGTAGGAATCTAACTGGGTTTCCCTAGGAGTATCTCAGTATTTGCTGTAATTTTAACAGAATATAATTACAATGAATAATGAGAATCAACTGTATATTACAGTGTGGATGGGCTTACAGTGTATAGAAATACATTCTGGGTGGCAGTAGCAGCACACAGGCAGCGAACGGGGGGGCTTATTAAAACCAAATTTCTACATACTATTTGTTAAGGCTAATTTTGTGTCAACTTAGAGGTTGTTCTCCATAATGTGCATGCGTCTTACTCAATCCACTGAAGTCCTTTACAGAACAAAAAGGATGTCTTGCCCCAACAA
This sequence comes from Condylura cristata, assembly GCF_000260355.1. Lineage (NCBI taxonomy): Eukaryota > Metazoa > Chordata > Mammalia > Eulipotyphla > Talpidae > Condylura > Condylura cristata. The sequence goes on along the minus strand of NW_004567129.1, from coordinate 2,056,612 downwards.
GAGAAAAATCTGCCAGCAAACTGCACTTGGATTCATCTCTCCAGGGTCTTGAGTCTACAGCCTCATACTGCAGACTCGGACTTCTCAGCCCCCACACACTGCCGGATGAGTCAATTCCTCATAATAGATACCTTTACATGCCTGTGTCTAGGTGTCTATCTAGATGTCCAGTTATTTACATATCTGAATCTACAGATCATCTATACATATTTATCTACACATCCGTATATTTAATAATAGGTATAACATAATTCAGTATATTCATTCATAATATTATATATACTTTTGTAGTAAAACTAGGAAAAGATTAACTAGAAAGGAGCCTTGAACGATACATCAGTTAGACACAGCAAACATCTAGAAAATAATCCATCCAACAGCAGCACTATATTCTTTTCAAGTGTACACACAACAGACTCTAAGTGAGATCATTCACCGAACATCTGAATTTCAAAGGGCTGAAATGATACAAGTACAATCTCCAAACTTAATATGGTGAAATCAGAAATGAGTAACAAGTGCTAAGACACATCACTAATCCTTAGTAAAATGCAAATTAAAAGCACAATGAAATAAAACAACACATCCACCAGAAAAACTAAATGACAAAAAATTTGCACATATCAAATACAATGAAAATAGAGAGCAACAGCAGCTTGTGTGAACCACTAGTGGGAAACAACGGGTGATTTCCTAAAAGGTTATATATACATGCCTACTCTTACATTTTGATAAAGAGAAATAACTGTCCACATAAACACATAAGTGTTAATAGTAGATTTATTTGTGATAGCTGAAAAATCTGGATATTCAGGTGCACATCAAAAGGTGAATGGATACATTAACGATTTCCCTTGTTACTTTCAACGTTTTCTCTTCTTTTGTCTTTCATCATTTTTACTCTGACAGCTGATTTTGGGTTTATCTTTGAATTTATCGCAGGTGAAATACATTGAACTTCCTGGATGCTTTAGTTTATGCTTGTCATCAAATGTGACATTTCATTAACTCTCCAGAGATGATTTCTGCCCCCATCTCCCTCTCTTTTCCTGTGATGCCTCTATTGGTGCGTTTACTGGTATTTCCTTCATGAGCTGTTCCTTGTACTCCTTTTTATCTGGTCTTCAGGCAACACAAGCTCTATCAACCTATCTTCCAATTCACTGATAAGTTCAAGTATGAAATGATATTCAAATCTGCTTATGCCACCTCGTAAGTTTTTCATTTTAGCAGTGAAACTTCTGCTTAGTATCATGATTATAGTATAAATTCATGATTTATACATGTCAAAATTCACCAAATTGTGTAATTTATATATAACCACTTTACTATGGCTGTCAATTATACTTCACTAAAGCTATAAAAATAAATCAGTAAAATGTAGTTAATGAATTTCTCTCACAGGTGAGTGGCCTTGGTTTAATCAGCAGCAGTCACCCTCCACCCCCCCAAGTGCCCATCTTCATTTGTGACTGCCCCAAACTAGCACACATTTTGTAGAACTCACACAGATTTTCATTTTTGGAAGAAAAGGAGAATCATCACTATAAAATGGATTTCTCTAGAATGTTATGAATATGTTCTATTCTTTATGCAAAAATAATTATAAATAAGTTACTAAATATTTCAAAAACCACTTGCTCCTGAAAACCTGGGATACAGAAGCTAAGGCCAATTCATAATGAATTTCATAATAATGTGTTAGTGAAAAACTATTTTTCAGTTTATTCTTTCTCAACTTACAATCTACTGTTTATACTTCTCTGAGGTATTTATGTGTTCTTATTCCACCTCTGAATTCAGTGGTGCAAGTCACTGTGGAGACAAGGGTGAGGATGTGGCTGAGTTTGTCCTACACACCCCTGAGGATGGCAGGAGAGGAAACCAAAGCCTTGGGATTACCCAGCTACAAAACCAGAGTTCTTCTAATGCAAATCAACATTAATTCTTATGTAATTTAGCCACAAAATCAAAGCACCATCAAACTCTAATAGTAAGAGTGTTAAATAGGTAGGGATGAGAAATAACAATTTTAGTTGAAAATACAGTTAAGTGCAGAAGTACAGTGGGTAGTCAAGGAGGCTGTGGGTGCACACATGTGCTGGGGTCCCGTGAGTAGGTAACTAAAGAAGAAGAGAAAATATGGAGTAGGGCATGAAAAAGAGAAGCAAAGGTTAACAGAGATATTAAAACATTATTTGTGTAATTTGCAAACGAGTTGGGCACAGGCAACAGAGGCTGCTAGAACTGAAAAGTAATTAGTGGGTTTAATTTCCCTACTTTGACTTAGGAGAGGATTCAGCAGCACTCATTCTCTAACTACAAAGGCTGAGCGACGCAGGCCAAGTATTGGAGGCACTTTTACCCTCTATGATTTCAGACTTTATATAGCAAATACAGTACATGGCGTGATAGAAAATTAAGGTGATACCCTGGCCCTCAAGTTTTTAATTTATTAAAAGATGGTACAGGAGTATTTCTCAAGTCCCCTTTCTTTGAGACTCTTTGTATAGTTATATAACTTATATTAGAAGATTACACATCGATTTGATTTAAATAGTATAATATACTATTGATCTAACTACTAACCAGATGTCAATCTAATTAATAACTTCAGTTTTAAAGAGGCAAGCTTACTATGTCTAAACTGTCTACTTTGGGGCTTAAGCTTCTTAGTACAGTGCTTTAACCCGCTGCGCCACCAGAGAGGGCCCGAAATATCATGCATTTTATTGGACCATTCACACAAAAGCGTATCCATGACATACAGTCATACTTAACAAAGATCTACAGGATAAGTAAAGAACTGTGTGATTTTCTTTTGAGTCTAGTAAGTACATAACAGGACTTTTCTTGTAACTAACATTCCTTTCTTAAAAAGACTTGACCAAATCTTACTGTCTACCAAAATTTGTTTACCAAATAGTTGGTTTCATTTTTACATTATTCCAATAAATTTTCAAAAAAGATCACCTAAATTTTAAGTAAATATACTTTTGTCGATGACTAGTGTAGCCAGAAATACATTCCATTTTATATAAGCAATAATTTTCATAGAAGCTGAAGGAAATGGGCATTAAGTCCTCAGATTTAAATATGGACACACAAACAAAAATTAAAACACATCTAATAAAAGACTAATAGACTAACAAAAGACAGAAGCCAGGAAAAAGTAAAGAAATAATCTACTGGTATCTTTTCACAGATATAAAACATATTACATATCATAATGTAAGGAGATAGTATAAAAAGACTACACAGAGAAGTTAAAAAGTTCTTTGAAATGATAAACTCATACAAAAAGCTGAAAGATCAAAATAGCAGTACAGCCACAGTATTTTGAGAATAGAGCAGATCAACTAAAATTGAAGAGGACAAAGGACAGAAGAGGAAATGAGGGGTCGCAAGGGAAAAAGAGACTTACTGGATGTGTTTTTTGCAATAATTTTAAAGAATTACTGCTCTCTATAAACAATAAGCACCCATACAATTTTGTTAAACTGTTTGACAGATAACAGGAAAACAAAACAAATGAAGGAAATGCTACAAAAAGGCAGGGAAATGAAATCTGTTCAGATATTTTAACTTAAATATCAAATTGCTTCTCGTCCCATTCCCCACCCCAAGTATTATCATTCACACTCAATGCAGAAAGGGAATTTTCTGGATCTTACCTCAAGCAGAGCTGCCGCAGGATCGCCCTGCAGACTCTTTCCTAGCTTGTCAACCTCATCTAGCAGGAAGACTGGGTTGTTGACCCCGACGGTCTTCAGGCCGTTGATGATGCGGCCAGGCATACTGCCCACGTAGGTGCGCCTGCAGAGACAGCAGTTGGCGGCTGTGAGAAGCTGGGGCAGCTTGCATTGTTCAGAAATCAACACACAGGGCCGGGAAATGTCTGCTTTTGCATAATTCTGCAAAGAGGTATTACAGATTTAAAAAGCCCGATGGCATTCAATTCTTACTCTTTCATCCTGATTGACTTGTGATACTGGAAGAACTGTGTCCATTTTTTGCTACTTAGTGAAAATGAAAAAAATGACACTTAAGTCGCACAGTTATGGTTCTTATTCTTCAGGATTCTAAACTGTCAGCAAATGTGGTAAAATGTTAGCAGGCTAAACAGTGAGTGCTGCATACTAGTAATATCATTACTTCCTGAAAGGCTGGAATATTTCACTTTAGTAGAAAACTGAACAAAAATGAATGCACAATGTCTAAAGGAGCCTATGAAATTGCTTTTTAAGCTTCTCAGGGGTTTTCAGAGCACCCTCCACCCCAGCACAATCACCTGTTAACATTCTGCAGTAGTTGCTTCAGGGCCAGGTAAGTCATCAGCAAATTCACGAAGGGAATCAAAATTAGTTCAAAGGGCTACTCAAAATAGAGATGGCACAAAAAAAAGGGTAGGAAAAATCCCAAAATGTCTTTTATTTTTAGAGATGATCATTTGTTACTAATTGTGGCAAGAGGTCCTGGGAGTAACAACATTTTATCAAAATTCTACTCATTCTGGTCTTTTGAAGAAAACTGTGGTCATCCTTATACACCTAAATAGAAAACCAAAATTTTTACTGCTGTGCATTAAAGTGTTAGTGTTTTATCATATCTGAACAAGAATCAATCCCTAATTATGACGGATGCAGTGTAGCACGAAATAAAAACAAATGTTTGTCAGACCAAACAAGTGCCTTTCTAAAAACCCAGCAGAACCTGAGTAACAGTTCCCTAACTCTGATGACAACCTTGCTGCCTGGGCAGGCATCATGGGGTGACTGCATCAGACTGCTGCTCAGGGACATGTCCGCAGAAGCCACCTCTCTCCCTCTGTGCGAGGCTGACTGGGGCTCTGGGCCTAAACTCTGCCACATGACTGGTCTAAAGCAGGACAGGACACAATGACCTTTGGAAACACCAAAAGCCATCTATCTTAATATTTTTTATTGTGGGGTAGCGCAGTGGGTTAAAGCACAACACAAAGAAGCTAAAGCCACTTCAGCACAAGTTTGATCCCCACTCTGGAGGTGACCCACATAGTGCGGCAGACCTCTCCTGACCCACACTCTGCTCCCCTCAGCAGTGTACTTCGTCAATTGGCCTGTTCTGCGACCCACTCTGTCTCTGGTAAGTCCTCTCACTGTCCCTGCACCTCTGGTTTGTACTCCAGTTCTGTGTGCATAAATAAATAAATCTTAAAAAAAAAAAAATACCGTGGGAATGGCTTTTGTCCAGGGATGGTGACCAAGGCTCTGGGAGCAGACACAATAAAAGTTGTCCTATTGTAAGAGGAGTTAGCAAAGTCAGGTTTTCAGAATGGAATACAAGAATCACAAGAGTCGACAATTAGTTAATTCTCTGAAACTGTCCAAGAAAACTTATAGATTTGCCATTCTCTGATTCTAAAGAGCAGTAGGGAAGGGGTTAGAATTTTAAAACTTCAGTCTTTAGAAACCAGCTCTTTCTGTATTCATTTCTTTCCCTTTTCTTACTGTTTTTGATAGGTAGGCCTCAGTAATAGGAAATACAATTCCAGACTTCAAGTCATGAAGAGAAAATATGCTAGGCTGGGTTTCCTTTGTGAAGAAAGGAAAGCTAGATCTAGTCACTGTACACAAACAATTCCTCCTCAACTGTCTATTGCTTTGCAGAACCTAGAGAAGAAGGCCTGATCTCCTCAGCCTGGAATTCAAGGCTCATCACAACTCCCCTCCACAGGTTTCCTAACTCGCTGCCATTCTCTTCTCCCCTTCTACAATCGCCAAGACCCTACTGACCCTGCACTTAGCTTTTCCCTTTGTTAATAGGGCACTGTCTCTTTCCCAATCTTCCTGTCTATGGAAATCCAAGCAATTCTGAGGCACTTCTTCTGACCTCCTCTCACAAGTGATCTTCCCCAAACACCACATCTACCGGCCCTTACTTCGTCTGACGCACACTAATAACCCAGTTTTCATTCACGGGTATATGCCCAGTGTAGAGCCTCCTCTAAAAAGTCAGTGAGCACTCTGGTGACAGAAAGTGAGTCTTGTTATGAAGTAGGTACTGGAGAGAGCTGCTAAGGTTATTCCCCAAACTCAAGCACGCCAGAACCACCAAGCCAGCACCCAAGCATCTTTCTATCTGAGCCTCCTAACAGTCAGACAAGTCTGTGAATGTGGCTTTGGACAAATTACCTGACCTAAGCTCCAGTTTCCTCTCTGGTAAAATGGCGGTAGTAGTGCCACACTCATGGATTACTGAGGATTCTGAGAGCTCAGTGTAAGTTACTACCTGGCACACAGCAAGCTTCTGGAAGATGTTAATGTTAGCTGTTAAGAGAACAGCTAAGGGAAGCAACTCTCATCTTCTCATAGTTCCCCATACCCCAGGGATGTTCTTACTATTCCTCACTCTCATTCAACATCCTGCAAGCACTAGTATAATCAAAGCTACTTAAGTCAAAACACAGACCACCACGACCAGAGCCTGTGAGGAGCTCACGTGAAGCAGCTTCCCTATACTGTTCTTGTCTTGTGCCAGGAGACACAGCAGTGTGCCACTGATGAAGACACAAAATGTGCTTTGTGTGAATCTTTGGGCAAAATGCAGCTATACACAAAATAAAAATGTTCTCTTTGAACATCAAAACAATGCAACCTATTTTTTAATAACAAATTGGCATACCACAATATCCTCCAGAGAAACTACCTAAGTAAGAAATAAATGAGACAGTAGCCTTTGATAAAATATTCTGGTTTTGAAGGCAAAAGAATTTGCTTTTTCTAATGTTCTTTCAGAAAGCAATAGCACTACACAGGAAAGTTTGCATAGAAGATCTCACTCCAATTACTTAGTCCACCAAAACACATGTCTACCTACTTTTTCTCATATTCAAAGCACTCAAGTTCATATTTTTCATAATTTCTGGTGGCAATTCATAGGCTTGTCAGGACTACCCAACTAGTGTAAAAGATGCACAAAAACAAAAGTGTTTATATAACTCAAAATTTTAAGACTATACAATAGCATAATTTCATTTTCCAAGTCTGGTTTTATACTTCAAAACATAACTACCAAGGATGAACACCACGTACTGACAGCCCTGCGGGACTCAACCATTCCAGGGCACTGCCTCGTCCTCAGACGCCGTCCAACCTACTGCTCCCCAAGCGGCTGGTCAGCCTGCTGTGGCCAGACACCTACACACAGGAACGAGATGCGCCTTCATGCCCCTGCTTCCCAGCACGTGGCGAGGGAGGTAGACAGGCCTTCCTCTGTGCCTATTCAGCTACGAACTCTTATGGGCAATCTATGAAAATGTTGTTTAAAAGAATTTAAAATATAAAAACACTTATGGCATAATGTTAATGTTAAGTTTACAAATTCGTTGCGTCTAAACAAAAAAGGGCAAAAGCTGTCCAAAGAAAAATTTGGCAGGAAATAAAATGTTACAAGTAATTACCTTTGTATGATAGAAAAACTCGATCTTTCTAATTTTCCAAATTTGCAACCATGGCAGTCTATTTCTCTCAAGTTGAAAAAGTAGTAAGTCTTAAAAGAGATCTTAATAACCTCAAGAAGAAAAATAGTCTTTAAGGAACTAAAAACAGTTCTTAATACAGCATGTCTACACAAATCATTGTAATTATAGCAGTCATTCCTAAATCTTTATATACACTCACTTGTATGGATTTCCAAAAAGTAATTATGTCTTAGTCCTAGTTGACTTCACAGAGCACTAAGAGAGTGCACACCATTTTTAGCGTTGTGTTAAACACTATGGACTGATACAAAAGAACACAAGCTATACAATAAAATAACCCAGTCTACAAAGCTTGGGCTTTTATATATTTGTTTCATCTCTATAGTTATATATTAGAAATGCCAGAGGCCTCTGTAACTTAACTATTAAAAAGGCACATCAGATAGTAAGTGCTCAGTTTTGAGGGGAGTAAGATCAGAACTGACTGCATTTACATTAATGGAGGAAGCCATGGTTGGGTCTTAAAGCAAACCTAAGGTTTAGAGAGGAAAAGCAAGGCTACATGCAAATACAGGGTTGACAGTGAGCAAGCTATGAGGTGTCTGGCACACTATGCTTAAAAGAAAAAAAAAATGAGCTTGCCACTCCAGTTTTTTCCCTTGTAGAGACTAATAATTAAACTTACTTGTTTTACTAAGTAGTTTATTCAACGTTAGCTGGAAAATTATAACATCACTATGAAAATTTATCAGTATTGAGATTTTTCTTCTCATTTTGCTTGAAAACTGAACCAAAGCTTTCTTGCAATGACAATTATCTGAACAAACAGCTGATAAAATCTTTGGTATTAAAGAGTTAAAACCAGTGAGAAATATCAGAACAATAAGTCACTAGGGAACAGTTAATGAAAAACAGATCATCATGCAAACATGATTTCACCTAACTTTAAGTATTTAATATTTAATCTCTATGAACTGATTAAATGACTTAAAATATAATATTTAAATATAACATTATAAAATGTAAAAACCAAGAGAAGGAAATGGTATTTTAATGGTTTGTGAAAGTGGAGAAAAATTAAAACAAAGATAAACCCAATGGAGAACGAAAAGACTGGAAAATTGGAGCATAAACATCACTATTCTTTCTAGAAGTTACTCAAAACAAAATCAGTTTTGGATCCGATTTAGTCCAGATCACTATTATCTTCCTACTTTAAGGTTTAAATGTAAACCAGCCTTTCCTTTTCCTGTCCATTTCCCACCCCATCATTTAGCTCTCTACATGTCTTTAAAATCAAGTTCCATCCCATGACATCTTCCATTGCATAAACACATACTTGAAACAAAAGTCTAGCGATCCTACATGAGAAAACAGGGAAAGTGAGTGACAAAATCTAGAGAATATGCAGGAAGATAAGACAAAGCTGCCCTGTTTTCCCTTTGCTATTTAAGATGACAGAACACTGGTGCCTACTTAGAGCTGAGGAAAAACAAAATTTTGCATGAACTCCATTGTGAGAATGTGACCAGACTTAAATGCCAAGACCTGGGCGTTTCCAAAATGCCTCAACTGTCACATGAACCCACTGTCCCCGTAAGCTCCACCCCGTGGCTGTGCTAAGTCCTCTTGCTGTTCTTTCTCTCCTCTAGTTCTCCTCTAACAAATAACTGGGACACACGTGCATATCGTCCCCTCAACCTCTTCCCTTGTTAACAGTCACACTCCACATGCTTCGAAACAGGTTTCCAAAAGGAAAGAAAATTTCTCAAGGCTTTGACTGTTTAGTAGGTAGGTGGCCAAAAAGCCTCCAGTAGTATGAGGACAGGTTGTTTTATGTTAAATGAGACACTGGGCACAGTAATGGCTAGGGAACAGCCAGTTACAGCAAGATGTTTCCAGAATCACACTTACTAGAATGATTCACAAATAAATATAGACATCTATTTGGCAACAATCACTCTATATAGCCTACATTAGTAAAAAGCTTAGATTAAGCTATATTCAGGAAACTACACAAGCTCCATTTACAAAGATGCATAAATTCCTATTTTCTATACATTCCAATCTACATTAAAATGAGAAAGAAGACTTACTCCAAGGCTGTTCCAAGAATAATGATGCTAATTTCTTTACAAAAGCAAACTACAGCCTCTAGTGGTGCCTGTGAGAATTAAGAAGTCTCCTCAACAAAAATATCTTTTGAAATTTCCAGAGAGAATGACGTAAATTGCTCATTTATTAAAATCTGGGAAAGATTTTTCTTCACTGCCTAACAATTGTAATTAAGCAAATAAAAGCTAGCAAGAAGGGAACCATTTGTCATAGTTTTGGAGTTTCCCATCCCATCTAAGGCTAGAGATCTTGTGAATGAGGCAAATGAAGTAAGATGTTATAAAATAGTCATTCCCCCCCCTCACTCCAAGGGTAATCCATCACCTCCAAACTGTACATATGCATTCAAATTACTCTTGGTCACTGGCAGCTGCTCACTGCTTGGGTGGGGGTGCTGGCCAATGCCTTCATTTATAATTTGGACTGCTTTAACAACTTTAAAGATTGAGGGTTGAGCTGGAGGATAAGATGTTAAAGCTTCAGTTTTGTTACTTTCTACTAGAAGTTAAGTGTTTCTGCAAAAAAAATTTTCTTACTTGAGATATGCTACACAGTTTCAACATACAACACTATTATACACAGTTGTGGTTTAATGTTTTATATGCAGTTGTGTTTAATGTTCTTCACTTTAAAACACTCTTTAAAACACGACAAGTATGTTTTCTCATAAAGTATAAGTGCTATGAGACCCTTAAACCATGAAAGAGAGGGTTAAGCTTTCCGGAGGCCCTTCCAACTCAAGCACCGTAGATCAGAAAACAAAACAAAAAACATTAACAGGAGTTCTGAGTCAAATTTTTATAAAAAAAAAAAAAGTCTGCAAAAAAAACAAGGATCTGCCTTAAGAATTAATCTAATCTTTCTCATTACTCATTATTCAACATATCCTCTTACAAGGAACTTTAAACACAAGCAGGACAAATTTGTTATCGAAGATGAGTCATTATTTATGAAATGCTACTAGGCGAAAAAATAAGTGTGAGGATAAAACACCTAACCGTAAGCCACTTATAATTCTAATTCAAATAAGACTGCAGGAAAGCGGAGGCACAGACTCACTCTTCATTGTCGGTGTGGTCAAGATTAGCCTGGTTACACTGTGAAGGTGGAGGCGCTGGGCTCACTAACAAGTACAGTGTAAGTCCTTCCATTCAGGAGACCACAGAGTGACCCGAGAAAAAGGTAAGTATTATGCCTCAGCCTTTGGGGGTTCCAGTCAACTGAAAAGGGAAGAGACTCAGAGACTAAACGGAGAGCCTTATACCTGTGTCCTCGGATGTCAGACTGGTCGCACACCCCTCCAAGTGCAATCCTGTGGAACTCTCGCCCTAGTGTCTTGGCCACTGATCTCCCCACACTCGTTTTACCAACGCCAGGAGGGCCGACGAAGCAGAGAATGGGGCCCTTCAGGTTGTTTTTCAGCTGTCTGACAGCCAAATATTCCAGTACCCTTTTCTTCAATTTTTCCATGGCATAATGATCATTATCCAGAAGAATTCGGGCTGCTCGAATGTCCAGACGATCTGTCAAATAACCCAACAGAAATAATCTGAGCACATAAATTTTTTAAAGAAGAACCTCTTTCAAGCCTGGCAAGAACCAAAATCTTTTCTAGGAAAAAGATATGATAAGACTTGAATCCTTCTAAACAAGTCCTTAAGGAGACTTAGTTTTTCTGCTTAAGAAGATTCAGTACTGGGCCTCCTTGGTAGCCTAGGGGTTATGTCTCAGTGCTTTCACTGCAGGAGCCTGCGCCCCATCCCCAGGCAGGGAGCTGACCCAGAAGGCCAGGAGATCTCTCCTGACTCACCTGCTGCACCCCTCAACAGTGTACTTTGTCAATCTGCCTGCTCTGCTCCTCACTGTCTCTTGTGAATCCTCTCACCCCAACCCCCAACCTCTGGCCTATACCCCAGTTCTTGTATACACAGATAAATAAGTGAATCTTTAAAAAAGAAAAAATTTGGTATTTCCAGAACTACTTGGCACCACACAATTAAGAGCTCAAGGAATTAACTCATGTATTTCAGTTATAATTATTTTCTAGGTACGCATTGTTTCTATGGAGATGTAATTTCTCCATATTCTGTTTGTGCTAGCATTTGCTTTTTTTCTAAGTGTTTTTTTTTTTTCCATATTTATTTATTCATACAGAACTGGGGTACTGGCCAGAGGAACAGGGCAGTGAGAAGATTCACCAGGGACAGAGTGGGGAGCAGAACAGGCAGACTGATGAAGTTCACGGCTAAAGGGAGCAGCAGGCAGGCCAGGAGAGGTCTGCTGCACCATGTGGGTCACCTCTGGGGCTGGGGATTGAACTCACACTGAGGTGACTGCAGCTTGCTTGCAATGCTGCGATTTAACCCACTGCGCCACCAAGGAGGACCTTAAGTGTTTTTTATTACAGAATATGTGATCACTCCAGAAAACTCTGACACTAAAAAAAAAAAAGGCAAGTCACCCATAATCTCATGCTTCCCCGGCAACATTATTGCTCCCCTTCAGGCTGTGTGTGTGTGTGTGTGCACAAGGGTACACTTGCACACTAAGTGTGTACTTAACACACTTGTTTTTAAAGATAGGATCATATGAGACCTTCAGATTTTGTACACTGCTTTTCCACTTAAGATGATATCTTTTGGGGTCCTATGTATTTTCCATTAATACTTAAGTGATTACATAAGATTTCATTATTTAATTATCTATGTTCACTTAACTAACTTCTTATTGCTCAGCATTTAGGATGTCTACAAATCTTTAGTTAAAAAGTATACTTCACTGTATATCCTGTTAACTAAGTCTCCATATAAATGCATAATTATTTCATTTAGCTACTCTTCTATAAATAGAAGTGCTAGGTTAAAAAAAAAAAAGACAAAAAAATTGCCAGGTTCTATTGATTAAAGTCTCACCAGATGTTAAGTAATTTTGTGTCTAGAATCAAGTTTTCACCAGGTGAATGCTTTAGTACTTAAAATACTCAAACACTAAGTCCTTGAAGTCAAAATTGTACTCATTATCTGATGGCAGGCAGGAGAAAACACACAATGTCATACTGACAGTGAAAGCAGATGGGGGACGAAGAACATACACAAAACTACTCTCCCAAGCAGTTATCTGGAACTTGTTATTCATTTTTCCTACAGGGAAAAAAATGGTTTTAAATGATAGTTTGGTTCCCAAACTAGTTTCTAAAAACCAAGCTAAGCAGTTATATATATATATGAATAGATGCCTATATATGTACATATATATAATTTAATTATAGTACTATTAATTTTAGTAGAAGTCTTGGCTGAACACCTTGGGAAGGGAAGAATAAAACTTTTTCCCACTTTTCTGGCTTCAGAAGGCAACCAATCAATAAAATGAAAAAATTTTACATTAACCCTGACACAAAAATCTATCAAATCTATCAAAATCTATCAAAACAATACCATTTTATATAGCTCTAAATATTAAGATGCTAGTAAATCAAATAAATAAGAGAGCAATCTACTAAGTTCCAGGGAGTTAGCAGTGCCTGTTCAATACTGGTTACTGATATCCTTACTAAACCACCATATCCAAGGAGCAAAACTTTCCATTAAAACATTTTGTACAAAAAAGGGCACTTGATAGAATATAACCCGTTTCTGGTTAACACTGAGTAAACTACAGAATTCTTATTTACTTGAACGTGTATTTCTGTATTTACAATTGGAATATTAGAATGGTAGCTACTTGGTTCCTCCTATTCAAAATGGGAAAATTGGCAAACATTTCTTCCAACTCTTTCTGCTCTGCTTTTGATAACCTAACTCTACTTAGTCAGCTTCTAGTGAGGTAAATTTCTGTCTTCTTTCGCATATGAAAATAGTTAAATTGTAAGGCAATTTATTATTTGAATAAAAAAAGAAATTTTGTTTTTTTTTGTTTTACAATATGGAGTTAGTTTTTTTCATTTATTATTTTTGAGGTAATATTAAGATGCCTTCATCAGGTATTGGCACCAAGATCACCTTCTCTTTCAAGAACTGAGACATTTTCATGGTTTTATAACCACGCTCACAACAATTATTTAGGTCTAATTCTATGTAATAATGGTTTGGAAGCTCAACATGACTCCTCTTACACTACAATTTACACATCTTTAGTTCTCTGTTTAAACACTAAAGCAGAGTTTTCATGATAGGCATGAGAGCTGTGCATCCTCAATGCTGACACACCCTGCGGTCTGGAATGTGGGTGGCCGCCTCCCTAGCTGTGAAAATAATAATAGCTTAGCCTCTTTTTATATTTTCTTGATTGTCTTAGTAAAGAGTGAGCACCAGAACTCTATGTTCAAATAAATATTTTGCCTCAAAACCTCTGTATAATTCTGGTGAAAATTCATGGTAGTAACTGACTGTACTTTGTAAATCAGACAAGCAGGAAATGGAAGAAACTAAGAACAATTTACTAATTGTTTACATTACAAATGACAATCAATCAAACTTGTAATTTTAATATTCTTAGGCTACCATACTACATGCTCACGGCATTCCTCTGAAGTCATTAACTCCTGGAACACAGAGAATATGACCGAGAATATGAAATTTCAAAATAATACACACAAAAAACTCTGACATTACCAAGTCATATAGATGGCCCATACACTATTGTGTGGCAAAACAGGGCTTCAAATTTGTCACAGCTCCATCAATGACACAAACACCCTTCCAACACATACCAAGATGGAAGCTTGACAAATGCTATGAAAGCACAGTAAACACATATAAAGTTATTTACTACTTAAATAACTTTCATTCCCAGGTTTAAACTAACAGGGAACAGGGCCTGGCCCTCTCTAAATCTTGCAGAATAAGAACATGTCACCTAAAAAGTAAACACTGGGGAATCATGAGTTAACAGAAGACTCTGTGAATCAAAACATATTTTTTCACCAACCCAGCTGAATCTAGAAGCACACCAAAATTCAATTTCATCAGGTGACAATGAGGAGCTAATTCAATGGGAATCCATATTCTTCTGCATTTCTCTCATTAAAATGGTGCCATAAAATTCTGAATCAGGAATTTAATGAAGGAATTCAGCGTCAGTTTGTTTGGTAAAACACCTTCACCCGGAAGGTAAGGTGCTGTCATGACATGTAGACATGAAATAATTTACCAGCATAGTTCTTCATATGCAGTAGCCAAAAAAAAAGAAACCCAAACCAGAAAATGGCTCAAGAATTACTAATATACATAGCAACATGAATGTACCTCAAAATAATTAGGATGAGCAAAAGAACAAGGGTAAAAAGGACCAGATACACTATTTTACATACGTGCAATTTTAGGGGCTTGGAACTAACCTGGAGTGGCTGCCTGGGGAGGGAACAGGGCAGAAAGAGGAGGGAGGGATTACAGAGGAGCGTGAGGAAACTTTTGGAGGTGATGGATTATCTTTATTGTTTTGATTACGATGATAACATTACATGAAAATGCTAAAATTCATCAAAATACACACATTTTATATTAACATTTTACATAAAACATTTCACAGAATATATACTACAATAAAGTTGAAAAATAAAGAAAAAATTTTACCAGTTTTTTTATTAGCCAGAATAATACATCTGTTCCATTTTTAAGTCATCATAGAGTCACCTTATTCCAACAATAGCTTGTTCACTGTTGAACTCAGTAAACCTTGTATATAAACTTAATAAGTGTCCAATAATAAATATTCAGCTGACAGGCAACTGAATATTTTTTGTCCCAAGAGAAAATACACAATATATACAAAGAAAACTGGTATCAAATGCCCTTCCTAGAGAAAAAAATTCTACGGGAAAAGATGAAAATAATTTAAACTCTTTAAATAGCTTTTAGTAAACTTGTAAGTGACAAGACGGTTCTATTGTTGTTCTGTCTTTATATGTAACTATTTCTTTTAGAAAATAAAAACAAAAGGCCTACTGTCTGCAGTACTGATTTAGCACTTCTGCCAACTAGCTCAAATGGTTTCCTTACCCCTGACAAACAAGACAAGTAGTACATTTATTGTCGCTTGCCCACTGTTGAGAAACACACATTTCACTAACTAAAGAAAACTCTTTCTCCAAAATCAGGCAATAGGCACTTTCACATAGCATCTTCCTTTTCTGTTTGATTGCAAGACCTAGATCATGTCTGTTCAGTCTCTGAATAAGTCACATCAAGAACTCACGTAACAGGATTAGTTCAAGAGAATTCGCACGTACTCCTGAGTGACAATTGGACTGCAAAAAGGTTTATTTTGTTGGCTCACCAGTTGTACTCTTGTTCCAAGGCAGTTCCACCATAAGTTCTAAGTAATTTCTTGTCAAAGCATATTCTGGCATTGACTGAGGCATTTTTTTGAGTCTACAGGGAAAGAACACACAACAGATATATTCACGATTACAGGAGGATTCCATAAACGCCAAAATGACCCAGCTTATCGCCCTTTGTTGGTCAGAAATACCACGCCTATTTGGTTAAACAAAATTTTTAAAAGCTAGTTAATAAAAACTTTTATATAAACTAAATTAGTAGATTAATTATTAACTCATTAAACAAAATTCAATATTTATATATTATATTAAATTTGCTATTAATGGAAACATTTTGTTAACTAAGTTTATACTAAAAACGTAGAAGCTGGAGAAAGGGCGGGGAACACTAGATCTGATTCTGTCTACTATACCGTCTTAGCAGTTATTAACACCTCCCAGGAGAGTCTTAATCACATCTGCACACTGGTTTGTGTCACACTAAGATTTAAGTGCCTAATCACTAACATGATTGCCATGTACGTTTTGGATGAGAGATGAAACCAGTTCATATATATAAGCTAACGTCAGATATTTAATAAAAAATACACCTTTTATAGCATAAGCAGCACTTAACAAAGTACATAGTTTGTTCTGCATTTACTAATTAAAGTTAGACTCAATATGAAATGCCCCTCAGCTATAGATGCTAATATGTTAACTGTGAAAGTTCAGTTTGTAGTTTTTGAACATTCAATTAGGTTTTTTATAGTTGAAAGAAAATGCAATATAGTTATAATGTCATAAATGTTACGATAAACCAGCTTTTATTTAACTGTGAGGTTATAATAATGCCCAATTCTAACACTTCTCTGTACTTTCTGAGAAACTGAGGGTCCCTGCTATGTCGAATTTACAATCGAAAGAAAACCGTGACATGAATCTGACATGAAAAACACAATGGTCACTGAACAAACATGTCGATACAAAGTTCAGTCCTTTTAAGATGATGAAAAGGCAGTAACAACAGTGATCGCAGCTGACTATACTGTGGGTAGAAGAGCTGAATCACCTATACTTGGCATTTTGAGAAAAAGACTCGTGAAAGTGGTGCTGTTTCAGGCATATTAAGAGTGTTTTAAGAATCAGACTTGGGTTATGGAAAAGTATTCCACAGTTCACAATCTAGCCTGAGCATCCGGAAAGCTGTGAAAAATATGAATGGAAAGAAAAGATGAACAGAGAGAATTATGACATTATATAAAAGAAGATCAAATAATAAATAAGTGACTAGCTTTTAGATATACAAAGCAGCAGATTCAGTTTCTGTGAACAACAATATTTAAGATTACTATGTAAAATAAAAACCGTAATGACCCAATGCCTTCTACAATTTACCTCTTTATCTCCTTGACACAGACTTTATGAGCCTGCTCTGGCATATTGGATGTTCGTATTTTTTTCTCTAACATGACAATGTCATCATTATCTTCATCCTCATCCTCATCTTCTAAAGTGCCTGGGATGTGTGTGATCCTCCTAATAGGGCGTATCGCTATAACCTAAAGTAGAAAATAGGAGAGGAAGTAAACTACAAACAAAGTACTTAGCTTCATGCAAAGTTATAATCAGCAGTGACATTCGATGGCTGGAGCCTAACTCTTTAGGAGCTAACGCTGAGAATCACACTAAGAAGCATGACCACATACGGCAGTGGGACCTAAAATGGCCCAGGGGAGATGACCGTGGCTTTGGTGTCTGCTTACACTGCAAAGGAGGGGGACTCACGGACTGGCCACTAGCCATAACACCACACCTACAACCTCCGCTGTGAGCCTCTGCCACAGTCACGCAGCCCCGTTTCCCTGACACACTGTACATACATCCGAAGAGGCTGAGCCTGCACTGCTGGATCATATACAGCACAGCAAGCGAATGTTACCTTGATGAAAACATGTAAAAAGGCTAAAAGTAAGTGAGATTTAAAAAAAAAAAAAAACCACTGATTTCACTGTTGAGACAGACCAATGTCCTTTTCTAAAGCAATTTTCCTACAGCTAGGAGAGCACTTTTCAGTGCTTAGGGGAACAGCAGAGATAGTTTTAGGCTAACTCCAAGTATGATCCTACGATCATCACCTTTTCTAGTCACTGTCACGTGTCGGATAATTTTCTAGGAGCAACGTTGAACAGCTTCCTGTTTAAGCAGTGACAACCTGTGTTGCTCTAAGCCGCAGCTTTCTGTCTCCCAATGCAGAGCACGCGCTGGCTCGTCTCCCACACAAAATAGTAACCTAGTTCATGATCTGATCACAAGTCAGAAACAGCGCACCGTGTTTGTGTGACACGGCAGATGTCCTAGGACAGCAGATACAGCCGCCTCCCTCCTTCCTCCTGTCCTCTGTCACTTCACTGCCCCTTGTTCAGCCCCACCAGGGAGCACCCTTCACTTGTGCTCCTCCCTCACCGTGTGTTCTCCGTCACGCAGGGCACTCACTGCTGATGGCCGTCCACTGAGGCCCCAGCATTGCCCTCAACTCTCTACTTTGGGCCCAGTAGCTTTCTAGCTCCCCAACTGCCTTCAGCCGGCAGCCATTTTCACTCTTGTCCACGTCAACTATTTCCCTGATCTTGATTCTGCCCAGATATAACAATAAAATCTACATTCTACTGCCTAAAGGTTAGGCAGATTTCAGAAAGATCCAACATCTTTATAATGTGATATACAATACTGAAGGTATCACAAGTCAACTAAATAAGGGAGGATTATTAAGTAACAGTGTT
This sequence comes from Condylura cristata, assembly GCF_000260355.1. NCBI lineage: Eukaryota > Metazoa > Chordata > Mammalia > Eulipotyphla > Talpidae > Condylura > Condylura cristata. The sequence goes on along the minus strand of NW_004567129.1, from coordinate 2,037,993 downwards.
GAGTCAAATAAAAGGTTCTTGGTGGAAAAAGACAAGAGCTGTCTTCACTCACTGACAGGATAAAATAAATGACATATAGGCTAAAGAGTTAAAGACTTAAAAAAGGCAAGAAAAGGAAAACGAAAAGGGACGTGGGTATTTATCAAATCAATGGAGGATACAGGAAATTTAAGTGTAGAAGATAAGCAAAAACTAAGAGTCTGACTAAATGAAAATCAAACTTCTAAGATAACACTAAAAAAGCCAACCAAATCATGGCACAATATACTGGTACAGCCCTTTTGGGGAGTCACTTTCAGGTATGTCCCTAATACTCCATGCAATGTAAAAAGATGTTACACTCAAAGCCACTCACCACAGTTATTTGCCAACTTAAAAATGGAGAAAATGCTCACAACAGCAAAACTATTTGCATTTAAAAAGACCCCACGCATGGAAAAAAGTGAGGGAAATATATCAACATTCAAAATTTTATCAGGAATTTGAGTGGAAGAGATGAACTTTTTTTTAAAATTTATTTGTGCATACAGAACTGGGGCACAGGCCAGAGGCTCAGGGGTGGCGAGAGGCTTCACCAGAGACAGAGCGGGGAACAGAACAGGCAGATTGATGAAGTACACTGCTGAGGGGGGAAGCGGCGGGTCAGGAGAGGTCTGCCTCACCATGTGGTCACCTCCGGGGCAGGCAGGAATCGAACTCATGCGGAAGCGGCTTTAGATTTTTAGTGCTGTGCTTTTAACCCGCTGCGCCACCAGGGAGGGCCCGAGATGGACTTTTTCCCCCTATTTTTTTTTCCTTAAAAAAACAAACAAAAAAGCCAACCCATCCACAAAAAAACCTGACTCTCATATCACATAAAAATAACTGGGAAACTGAAGAAATGCGATTAATGCAGTATTTACCCGTTTATCATCATCTTGCTTGTGTTTTCTGGTTTTTTGAAGCAGTTTTAGGCCTTCAATTTGCCTGACAAGCAGTGGTATGGTCATCTTGAATCTTTCCTCCAGACTCACAGCATCTAAAATCTAAGGAAACATGTGAGTTAGTTAGCAGCATGTCTTTCAGACTAAAACAACCAAATTAACTGTATTAAATAGGCAAGGCCATCTGACAGGAATACCAGAATCCTGGGAGAGACAAAAAATTATCTTGAGTTTTCATTTAAAAATTAATCTGTACATATATATTGTTCCAACTTCAAGAACAAAACACACATTTTATATCAACTCTTTCTAGGAATTCTTCTAAAGTCCAGAATATAGCTATCTTACATATTAGGTCTAAACAAACTCTAAGTTTAAATATTAAAATTTTATATACATCAGTGAATAGAAGCACTCCTAACCAACCCCCCCCATTATCTGTCTGATTAACTAATGCTCTCCATTCTGTAAGACATGCTTATAAACGCTCACAGCCAAGTTGCTCCCTGATCTTCCTGCTCTCTTCTGCTCCTACCAGCTGAACTGAATTCTTATGCTTATACCCAACCTATTTACATTAGTTGCACTTGCTCTATTAGTTGGATTTAAGTAATAAACTGTTAATGAGCACCTAAATGTTCTAGGAAGATTCAATAAAGCAGGTTGCTTAGTGTGCAAGGCAAAGTGTGCAAGGCAACTCTGGTGGGCAAACACAAATTTATGATTCTAAACTGGCATTATTATTAGGTATCTTTAACTCTTAGTTTGCTGTAAAGTAACTGAAATTGTACATCACAGATAATGCACCATAGGCATGATTAAGGAACATCGTGAAGAAGACAAATAAACCAAGTCTGTACATAAGGTTAAGGTCACAGCTCTACAAACAGGGAGACAAAGTATATTTATATATTAAAGTAAAATCAAATATTTACCTTTTCTAGTATTCTCTCATTTAACCTTTCTCATAAGTACTAGTAGTGACTGCATGAAAAATTGAGTACAGAAAAATGTAAAACAATGACTTTAAAAAATATTTTAAATGTAAAGCATTTTAGCTACTTCTGTAAGTCTCCAGGACCTAATATCTCTTACCTGAAGTTCAAAATTTACCATTTAGATCCACATGAAAAGTTGACAGACCAACTTGATAGCATTCAAAATGGAAAAGGTGTACCTGGAGTTTCTCTTTGTTGCTTGTTCGGATAATTGATGTCAGAATATCCGGTAAAGCTTCCCTTGGAAGGCTATCTAAAAGACGTCTCAACTTGGCAACTGCAGGTACAGACATGTCCAACATTTCAACCAACTACAAGGAAAAAAGCCTTAAGTGAAATCCACATTATCTATGAATTAAAAGTTAGGTTTCCAAAATAGAGCTACAAAATTTGGGTCTCAAAGTCATTTCTAAAAGGCTGCCTGTCCGACCTAATACGAAGACTTTGTAAATTTGTGATCTTATTTTAATTTCATAAAAAAATTAAAGCTGTAGAAAGGCTACAACAGTACAATAAGCTCCTATCTCACCTTTCCCTACATTCACCAATTAACATTTCACCCACTCTCTCCACCCCCACAGACACATGCAATCACATGCGCATGCTCACTATTTATTGCTGCTGACACTTCAGAGTAGATTGCAGACATCCTGACCCTTGTTCTGAGTTAACATTCTCTTATATCATCACAGTGCAACTATCAAATTTGGGAAAGTGAACGCAGCTGATTCTTTTATGTTAACCAACTGAAATTTTTTGAGTAGAACATTTCGGTTCACTGTGTTTTTTTTTTTAAAAAAAGACTTATTTAATTACATACAGAACTGGAATACAGGCCAGAGGCACAGGGGTGGTGAGAGGCTTCCCCCGACACAGAATGGGCAGCAGATTGACGAAGTACACTGCTGAGGGGAGCAGCGGGTGACACAGGAGAGGTCTGCTGTGTCATGTGAATCACCTCCAGGGCTGGGGACTGAACTCGCACTGAAGTGGCTTTGGCTCGCTTGCAGTGCTGCGCTTTAACCCGCTGTATCACCTGGGAGGGCCCTGTAAGTAATTTTTATAAAAACAACTTCCTAGCTATATCAAGGATTGAAGACAGAGTAAGCGCAAGGCAAGTTTTCAGGAACTGTGACAGTCTTTGGGCCTTTAACAAAGATTCTACTTTTCTTCTGGGCACATGGTGAGATCATACTTTCTTACCTCCTCTGAGAATGTATGTAACTATGAGTTCTACCTTAGCCCTCAAAACATGACAAAGCAACAATTTCTTTTGCACAGAAGCACTAAAAACCACTGAGAAATACGCCACATTTCCTGTTCTGGTATGTTTCCAGCATACCAGAGGCAAGTTTTCAGATTAATCTCTTAATCTACTGGGTCCCTATGCATAGCTGATAGGCCAATCACCAAGCCTGCAAGTTTTAGGCAGAAAGCAGGTATAAGAACTACACCTTTTGTTATGTTATGTGACTGACTAGTTCACAAATGATGTTCCAAATTCTCATTTAGTCACTCAAGTAAGACTCACATGCCAGTAATAATCAAACCTCTTTAAAAGCACTGTAATTCAGGAACCTATCCATTACCTGGCTGGAGTCCAGGAAGTTAAATAAAGCATAATTATCACGAAGCTATTCAGGTGGGAAAAGTAGATATTAGAATTTGAGGATTCTCCCAAGAATTCATCCCAGTACATTATGACAGTTAAAATTCATTATCTAAGCATGTTGTGTACAAACCATCTGTTAGAAACAACAGACCACTCCATACAAGGTGGCAAAGGCAGGAATGAATTAAAGTATGGTAGGGGAAACAGACCTATAAAACAAATTTCACTTCAACATGATATTTGCATTCTATTAGCAGAAGGGGTTATGGAAGTCCAGGCAAAGGAGCAGTAAACGCTTACTGAAGATGGGGAAGCACAAACTGAACCTGATAATTCAGAGACGAGCATTCCCAGCAGAGAGAACAGAAGTAAGATCACAGACGTGATATAACAGTAAGTCAAGCTCTCTGATGTACAATGTGGCTGGAACTATGGAGTAACTAGAGTTCAGAAGGGCCTTAACGTTACTCTATGAAATCTGAATTTTATCCTAGAACCATTAAAGTATTTTACATAGGAGAGAAGCATGCCCAGAATTTTTAAAGAACAGTTCACAGAGAAGAAATTAGAACAAAATCAGTAGGAAACTAGTGAAGAAGTCTATTGATAAAGTATGTAGAAGTAGGTAAAAGCATTAACTGAAAAAACGTTAATGCCTAAAAAGAGGAATGATAAAATCATTACATTCCAACTCAATGAAATTACAGAAGTACTTAATCTGAAAATTGGGTGTGGCTATAAAAACAAAAAACTGAATATGGGCCAAGACCAGCAGACAAAACTCAAAGTAGCTGCATGAGGGTAGTAAAATTGATGGCGCTGTTTTTCTATAAAAATCCCTATAATGTCACTACAGAATCCCTACAAGTTTAAATGATTCTGTTGATTCAAAGTGGGGAGAAGTAAACAGAAAAGTTAAAGAAACTGTGAAGCTATATTCAACAGAGGGAAAAGACCCAGGGAATGCTACCCTCCCAAAGGAAGAAAAACTGCTTCCCTCGAGCTCCATTCCCAAATAACATGCACTTACTCCCATTCTCAAGCTCAAGCTCAACAGAGTAAGTTCTTCCTTTCAGCCCCCATAAAACTGTCACAGTTGCAAACTTCTATTTCTTTTGTAGGTGTCATCGCATGAGCACTGTGCCACCGCAAATGCTATGCCAGCTGCACCAGCACGGGCTTAGTGATCGGTGGTGTTTATAGTCAAGTCCTGTGGACAATACCTGATATTCACAGATCTGGTTATGGTCACTGGGTTACAGCAATAAAAAAAGTAGAAGACTATACTTTACAATGTATTCCAAGAAGGTTAGAAGTAGAGTGAGGTATAAAAAGGAGCTTTCTGTTTAATCAACAGTTAACCAACAATCCTTCACACCTAGAATTAAGGAGTTAAGACTTAATGCATGCCTAAAGTGTTTCCCTTCCAGTAGTAATTAATTACTCCAAGTTTTAACCATGCTGGAGTTACCACTGACTTACTATTCCATAGCTACAGTAGGGTGCAAGGTGAGCTGACTTCTGAACAGGATAAGGTCATCTGAATCCTAAATACTCTGGTGACAAACAGCTTCTGTGCACGCTCTTAAAATTTAACATTATTTAGGTTTAATTACCATATGGGCTAAAGACACCAGGAGTTAAATGGAAAACTCTAGAAATATTCTTTGGAAAAAATTTTAGAAAAGGATGGCTAATATGTCTTACAATGATTTAGGTACAATCCCAGACATAAGCAAGCTGAAATTATTAACTGATTTAAGCATATGCTGCCTTAAAAACGTCACTGTCCAACAAAATGCTCCTATTTTAGGGAAGCAAAGGGAGTAAGAGCAGTTTGGAGGAGGAACTAAAAGCAACTCACCTGCACTGCATATTTGTAAAACTGCTCCGAGAGCTCCCCTAGCTCCTCCCTTGTTTTACAGGTGTTGGGAAAGTCCTCCAGCCGGTCCAACTGCTCCACTTCAGCCACAGGGTACGGCTTCTCCTTCAAGACCTGCACAATCTGGAAGCGGCACAGGCCTGTAATCAGCAGAGTGTAGTGGGGCTTCGGCCAGTTGCTGCCCACCACCTGCACCGCCAGCGCAGCCGTCCCGATCCTGAGAAACACAAAGCCGAGACTCAGCGGGGTGAAGCGAGACATCTCAGAAAGTGTTGGCTTTTCTGAGGAATTCAGTAACAAACAAAAAAAAATATTGCTTTATATAATTTAGCATTTGAGTACACAGTCTTTTAAGTCACCATCATCAGCTATGGGCAAAGCATTAGCTGTATCATATAAGTATCAGTACCTCTTCTAGGAATTAGGTAGAAATTCTTTAACATCTGGATGACTTAAGCGTAAGAATTGAAAAGGAGTTGACAATTATTTAGCTTAAATTAATATTACCAATTAGTGAGGCAATGCTACACCAGAATAAATAATAGCATCTTAAGTAAGTTGAAATCTAAATAGTATGAGGTAAATCAACCAAAGAAATCTGTCTCAAGACCTGTTTTACTACTTACATCAAGTCAGGTTTTTTACATAATTAAGCTAGAAAACATCTACATATCCATCTTATCACAAACTTTCATCAACATCTGGGAATTAGCATCTACACCCTCCAACACTGATTTCCTAAATGTGGGGCTGAAGAGCAGACTATCTTATAGTTGTGTTTACGTGGTAATGACGCCACCTAGAACTAGTGGAAAAGGTAATTTTTATTTAAGTCTTAGCTCTTCATCAGCACATAATAATTCTGACCAAGTCACACATACACTAAAGACACAGAAAGGAAATCTCATCCAAACTAAGCCAGAGTTAAAGAGAAAACAGAAAAAGCAACATTCAGGAGACACTTCTAGACCCCAGCCTAGAAAGGTATTTTCTCTCCTCCAGCATAGGAGAGGCGGTCATCTGAGAAGAGCAGCACACATTAAAACAACTAGAACTCTCGGCACCCTGGCAATGCTAACACCAAGAACGCTGCCCTTGTCCATCCCAAACATTGGCCATCACAACTGCACTATGTGAATATTCCAGCGCATCTGCTTACAGCGTCCACGTTAGTGCTTGATCATATCCTTAGTATTCATTCAGCAGATTAGGAGTCAACTGTTGCCTTCCCTCTGCCACTTATTTTGAGCTATGTCCATCTTTTTTTAACCACCACATCATGTGAACTGGGTATAAAAGTGGATTTAAACAAAAAATTGGGAGGATAAACATCTTAAGGAGGAAAAACAAAACACATGAAAAGCTAGAGATGATTTAGCAACTGCTAGTATTATTATATTTTATATTATTATATTTTGAATTATTTGTGTTGTGGTTGCTTTTCTTTAGTCATTAAACAGTAGCATGTAATATCTCCCACTTCCTGGAAACCAATGCAGATTTAAATAGAAAATCAACAGTATCTAAATTAATGAGATCAACTGGGACTACAATTCATGGCAGACGGTATCCATCAATGTTGCCACGATGCAGAGTTCATAGTTTCTGCACGAAAAGTCAACAGATAAGAAACCGGATCCTTGGCCTAAAGGGTTTACAATCTGGAACCAAGGAGAAACCAGACAGGTGAGACAATCCCACCCTCCAAATGAGATGTTTCACAATTTGGGCTGTGTCACCAAGTAAAAGTGAGACTAAAAATGAGTTTCCTTACAAAGTAAATCAAGTACATATTGCTAACTGTAAGATGATGATGTTCCCAAACTTAAAAAAAAAAAAGGTTAAAGTCGATTTGTACTGTTCTCCAAATGAGACAAAATATGTAAAAATTTTAGAACTCAATTGGTTCTTGAAATCACAGTTGACTAGATCATATATATGTATTTTTTTAATTTTTAATTTTTTTTTATTAAAAAGTTTATTTTTACATCATTTTGCACATTTTTTTTTCATCTCAATTGTAATCCCCACGGGTTTCCCATCACCAAATCACCCCTGTGCCACCACCATAGTCCCGTGCAGATCATATATATTTTAACAAAAAACACCATCTAAGCTGATAAATGGCTACAAACAGTACTTAGTGGTAGTTTGTGTGCAGAGCTCTGTGAAGAAGGACCACGTTTAATGCTGTTTTAGTCAAGTTCTAGTACATTTTGGGCTCTTGATTTTAAACATATAAATATTGCAAAAACAAATTAACCTATACTTTACTTCTGACACACAATAAGCTTTATATCAAGTTAACCTTTCTAAATATTCCAGTTCTTCTACAAAGATGTGTTCTACTAGGTGTAGTCAAAAGGCAGCATTTTGATTCTGATTTACAAACCCAGATGAAACCCAGATGAATGATGTGCCTTTTAGGTAGCACCACTGAAAGCTATACCTGAATACTGTAATGTGTTAGATTACAGAATTTTCAAACTTCTAACTGGGATCGACCTTCAGAGTCACATCATTTTAACCAATCCAATGGCTATCCACACTGTGGCTGGGGGCAGGGGGTTGGTGAGGGGGAGATCTAAAAGTAGTGCTCCTGAGAAAAGCAGTTTTCTAAGATGAAAGTACTTATAACTAATATCTAAACTCATTTCTGTATGTCGAGTATTTAATTTTCTTTAAACTTTAACCCTTGCCCCAACTTTTTAAGACTCTTCAATCTTTCATGGTTTTTTGGAGTAATACTAGCTCAGTTCAGCCTTTACTGAAGGAATATGGGGCCTCCGAAAAACCTCTAGTTGTGACAGTTACACTTAAAACTGCCCTTTGGCAAAATAATAACAAACACAAAGGTTCACTGCTCTGCACTTAAAAAAAAAAAAAAAAAAAGGCTTTCACAAATATTATTTCAGTATAAACCACCGAGGAAAGTAACATTTATCTTTATCTTTGTTACAACTGAGGTTCAAAAAGGGTAAGCAAATCAGTTATCCCCAGTTATGATAAGAAATAGCATGAGGGGACCTGATCAGGTTTCATAACAAATTGTACTCTTTTCACCACAATGGATGATATAAATTTGCACCTGTGAGTATAAACACTAGCACAGCTTCTAAAACAGCCGAGATACTGATGTATCTATAGTTAACATCCAATGTCCACATCTTAATGACAATAGAAAAGCACTTTTACAAAAGCTTTGGAAAAAAGTAATTGAAGCAACTTCTTAGTTTTGTCTTGTCACCCTACTTATCTTCTGGAATATTTGATGATTTTTGGCAAAGTTTATACTATTAAAAATAGTTT
>NW_004567129.1:2018211-2028214 GCF_000260355.1 Condylura cristata | reverse complement strand
CCTCCGGGGCAGGCGGGAATCGAACTCATGCGGAAGCGGCTTTAGATTCTCAGTGCTGTGTTTTAACCCGCTGCGCCACCAGGGAGGGCCAGCATTCAATTTTTATTAGACAAATGGCAATGAAACTAATTTGGGGTCGTGGAGATGATGAAGCAGCTACAAAAACCATGAGGAGGAATAGAGAAATGAGCATTATGAGGAAATTCAGCCAAGTACCCTGGAGACTTCAAGGGTGGAAGAAGCTACATGACCCTCTTCAAACACGTAAGGACACTGCAGAGGTGGCGCTGAATTATCCCTTCATGCTAAGTCAACAATGGATCATCCAGGAGCCACTAGAAACACAGTATAGTCCTGAGGTGCGCAGCCTGGGAGCCAAGTTCTACACCGCAGGGATGATCCCAACTCTTCCTTTCAAAAGATACCAGTGTCGGGCACTAAAAAGCAGAACGGGGCCGTGCTGCTGACAACGGCACAGGAAGCGACCCGTAAGGCAAGGTCTGGCCCTGCTGCCTGTGTGACAAGGAAGACTTCAGTGGCTTCTTGGTGCCTGAGACAGTGTCACCTGGACGGTGTGAAGAAGAAAAGCACCTGGAGCCTCGCCCCTGCGCCCTGGAGCTCCACCACCAGCTGGAAAGCAGGTAACTGGGGAAAGGGGCCTGTGTATCAAAGCAGAATGCTATGGGTTATTCAACATATATGCGGTGTTAATTTTTTTTTTTAAATGAAGGTCATATTAGAGGAATAAAAGAAAAGACACGCTTTCTACACAGACTTTTCAAGCAGCCATAACTCTAGGCTACATATGGTCGGTGGGGCCTTATGCCAGGTTCTGTGAAGAACTTGCAATAAAAGTTTTCTAATTTTAATGATTAAATTTTGACATTGTTATGATTAAATTTTGACATTGTTATTCATTTAAAAGAAAGGCAACAATCGGAATGTCAAGGACAATTACTTCCTGGCAGGAGAAACTAGTTACTATTGTTTTTCAGGAATTTATATTAATAGTTAAAAACCCAACAAAACGTTGCCAGAATATCAATAGTCATTTAAACCTAAAACATGACTAAATTTACGCTGAAGCTCACGGGGTAGCCGTGGGTCATCGCCTTGCACATCTGCACAGTGCAGTGAAACAAAAATCACATCATGACCATTTTCACCTCAACAGGCAATTAGGGACCTGGGCACAGAAAGCAAAAAATTATGTGAGGTCTAGGGGGGCATATGGAGGGGACCCAAAACCAATCCAACACAGTTCACTGCCCTGAAGCACTTGCAGTGCTTCCCGATAACCAAAGCGGATGAGAGAGGAGCTGAGCTGGAGAAGAGCGAGGCTTCCACGTGTGGGCTGATAGTGAGCGCTTAAGATTTTTTCATTTTGTTCTAAGACGGGAGGAAAGGGGCACATTCCTTTAACAAAATGCAGACACATGATTTTACTCCCTAAAACCTCCAAAACTCCAGAGTCAGGAATCTCTAACTTTATAAAGGGATAACTGCAGGTAAAGAAGGGGTATCTGACTTCTCCCCTCAGTACAGTCCCCACAGATTTCCCACAGCACTGGTGATGTATCTCTATCACTACTGCTATCACTACCATTCCTTGTGCTCCTCCCTTCCTGCTTCCACTCCCCTGCTGTTAGCTTCAGGTCTACAATCAGTTTGCAGGTTTTGTCTTTTCCATGATCTTTTGTTCATTTTCCTTATATTCCACCTGTAAGTGAAACCATCTAGTATTTCTTTTTCCTTCCAACTTATCTGTTTAGTATAAGCCCTTCCAGCTTCATCCACGTGGTTGCAAATGGCATGGGTTTATCTTCTTTGATCACTGTATCACTCTCTCAGTCTATCTCTTTCTACCCTATTCTCTCTATTTCGACCTTTGCCTTTCCATCTCTCTTTGGCACAAGATATTCTCTATGCTCTTTCTCTGTCTCAAAAAAATTGGAAAGATCTCAAGAACAGTTAAGGGCAGGGAAGGGCCTGGAAGGTGTGTTTGAAGATAATAATAGCATTTTTTTGAGAACATATCAGCATCTTCCAATAAAAATATGTGACCTATATATGAAAATTTTGTACCCACATTATAAAAGAAGAACAGGTGAAATGTTCATATTTAATTTAACCCCCAAAACTCAAAATATTACCATTCCAACATTTAATCTATATAAAATGAATCAACTTAATAATCCACAATACTTTTATTAATTAATTAGATTTTCAGAATTGAATGTGTATGTTACAGCACATTAGGATGACCAAAGCTCCTGGTATGTCTGGGCCTAAGGGGTGTCCTGGGTCACAGGGACACAGGACTGGATAATTAGACACTCTAGCATTTCAATTTGGAAGGGCCATTTTTCAGTGCTCTATAATCACAAGTGGCCAGAGAGTCCAGTAAGGAAGCACAGCTATCAAACATGGAGTCAAGAGGATCCAGAATCTTCATAACACACCAAAGTGATGGCTGCTGTTAGCTGCCAAATTACAGAAGAGACAGGCACAAAGTGAGATCTCCCAGAATCACACAAGAGGAAGAGGGGGGCAATCCCGCGGGACCTTGAGAAACCTTAACATAGAATAAGGAGTAGATATGAGAGCTAGGAAGTTCCAGAATGGGAGCCAAGGGAGAATGTAAGCAGAAAAGGCCATTCAAGAAATAAAAAGAGGGCCTCCTTGGTGGGTGGCTCAGGAGTTAAACTCTCAGCGCTATCAAGCACTCGCTAGGACGTGAGCTCATGAGTTCTAGCCTGTTCTGCTCCCCACTATCTCCGGTAAATCCTCTCGCTGCCCCCTCCCACTTCAGGCCTAGACCCCAGTTCTTACATGCATAATAAACAAAAACAGGTCTTTGGGGGGAAAAAGTACCAAAGGGAGGCCCTGGGGCAGGCTCGGCGGTGTAAGGCACCAAAAGTTAATGGAAGATGCAGTTTAGGAGGAGACGGAGAGAGAAGCCGTGCAGTCACACCTGTTCAGCTCCGCGGCCCGAAAGACGGGGAGAAAGAACAAAGATGCGGGGCCTGACGCCAAGGTCCGGAGACCAGGGGATGGGGAGGAAAAGGCATCAACTGCTAACGACTGCAGCGACTTTACTGCTTAGTGGACGGTGACGAACGGTCCGATGGGGCTGGGTCACCCCGACCTCTCACGACGGGTACCGAACAGGCCGGGCACCGCTGCGCCCGCCGCCCAGCCGCGGGCCAGGGCCCAGGGTACCTGTGCAGCGGCGGCAAGTCCTGCGCGTCGCTGGCCGGATCGGGCGTGTTGGGGATGACGCCCAGGATGGTGCTCTGCAGCGACGTGCCCTTGAGCAGGCGGCTCCTGACCAGCTGCAGGTTGCGGGCCGAGTCCACGCTCGTACGCATGGTGGACCCCGGCAGCAGCACGCCCTCGTGGGTGAGCAGCAGCGGGAGGCGGCTGGGGATCTGGATGGGGCTCACCGACGACATGGCGGCGGCGGCCGAACGGCTCCGCTCGGCCAAGGTGGCCGCTAGCTCCGCTGGCCTCCGGCCCCGCGCTGGGGGCCCGCCCCCCGACCCCGCCGCCGCCGCCACTTCCGGCGCCGCTACGGCCCGCGTCCGGGCTCAAACACCGCCGCTTCGCACCGCCCCCTCCCGGCGCTTCCGGGTGGGGCCGCGGGCCGTACTTATGCTAAAGGAGGCGCACTAGCCCATTTCCCCTTCACCTTCGAGGCTTTCTCCACTCCAGTTAGGCTAAGTATTAGAGCTCGCCCGTGTGGTGTGTTTGGAAGGGCGATCCTGTTTCAATTACATCTATCTGAAGTGTTTAAAGTGTTTAAATTCCAATTGATTTCGACAGACAAAAATGTTGTCAAATACGGTAACTAGTTCGCGTTTACCTTTCACCTATCTTTCCTTGTGATCTTCTTACATAATCATCGTTCAATTAAAGACCAAGAGATTAACACCGCTGTTATTTAATAGATCTTGCTTTAAAAAGTGCCAGTTTTCGTACACATGTCCTTTCTTTCTGGCCATGATTTCATTTTGCTTATTTTGGTTGTGTCTCCTGGATCTTTTCTTTTTACCCCACTTGGTACATTTTTTTTATAAAGATTTATTTATTAATGCATACAAAACTGGCGTACAGGTTAGAGTTTCAGGGGCGATGAGAGGATTCACCTACCTGGCCAGGGATCTAACTCATGCTGAAGTGGCTTTAGCTTCCTAGTGCTGTGCTTTAACCGCTCTGCCACCAGTGCATCTCCCTTATTACAAGTGATGTTGAATATTTTTTTCATATGCTTGTTGGCCATCTGCATTTCCCTTTTGGAGAAGTGTCTTTTTAGCTCTTCTGCCCATTTTTTGATGGGGTTGTTTATTTTTGTTGAGTTTCATCAGTTCTATGTATATCTTTGTGATCAATCCTTTATCACTAGATTGGAGAAAAATTTTCCCCAATAAGTGGGATGTCTGTCTTTTATAATGTCTCTTTTTCTGTACAGAAGCTCTTTAACTTCATGTAGTCCCATCTATTTATCCTTGCCTTCACTATCGTTGGATTGGGTGCTGTATTGTTGCATTGGGTACTTATCTTTAAAGATGTCACTGAAGTATATGTTGTGTAGTGTTTGGCCCATCTTTGCTTCCAGGTATTTAATGGTTTCCATTCTTATGTCTAGGTCTTTAATCCACTTCGAGTTGATTTTTGTGTATTGTGTGAGGTAGTGATCTAGTTTTCATTCTTTTGCATGTAGCTCCCCAGTTTTCCCAGCACCACCTGCTGAACAAACTTTCTTTGTTCCATTGTATTTTCTTTGCTCCTTTGTCAAAGATTAGCTGCCCATAAACCTGTGGGTTTATATCTGGGTTTTCTATCCGAATCCACTGGTCAATAGGTCTGTTCTTGTTCCAGTACCATGCAGTTTTCATTTTTATGGCTTTGTAGTATAGTTTGAAGTTTGGGATTGTAATGCCTCCATCTCTTTCTTCTTAGTCATGAGAGTTTTGTCTATTTGAGGTCTTTTGTTGTTCCACATGAGTCTCATCAATATTTTTTCTATTTCTTTGAAGAATGTCATTGAGATTTTTATGGGGATGGCATTAAATCTGTATATTGCTTTTGTAGGATGGCCATTTTGATGATGTTAATTCTCCCAATCCATGAGCAGGGGATGTCTTTCCATTTCATGGTGTCTTCTTGTGTTTCTTTTAACAGTGTTTTGTAATTTTCTTTGTGTAGGTCTCTTACCTCTTTTGTTAGGTTGACTCTCAGGTATTTGATTCTTTCAGTTTTAATTGAAAAGGGGATTTATTATTATTATTATTATTATTTCGGCTTCTTCTGATTGGTTGCTTGTGTATAGGAAGGCCTCTGACTTTTGTGTGTTGATTTTATATTCTGCTACCTTGCTAAACTGGTTGATGGTTTTGACTAGTTTTTCTGTGGAGTTTTTCACCTAAACATCTTAGGGCTCCCTTGCACACTCTTCTGCTCTCTTCTCCTGGGCACTGTCCTTACCATCCTGTACACTTCAGACCTTAGATACTAGATATTAGACCCTCTTGGCCAGGGGGTAAAAACAAGGAGGAAATAAACCAGCCCCTTTATAAAGCCCTTGCTGCCTGTCTCCTTGCTCCTGCGAACCCCTCCTGTTCATAGGCTATTTTTCCAGATGCAAATTACCTGATTCAATACCAACTTTATAAGTTTATTTTCGAGACCATTGCTGCTAGGGATGGGAGAACACTTGCCTGAACACATCTGTTTCCTTTTGTTTTATTTCCACTTATATCCTGATTCTTACTGGGTTGCCATGATTGTCCTCTCCCTCATTAGAGCATATACATTCCTGCTTCTTCCTATAACAAAGTTTGGAGTTCTATTGGAAGCTGGGAGTTGAAAGACTGACAATTCCCAGGGAATTTCCCTGGCTAGCCAAGCAACCCAGAGGTGGGCCTTGTGGGATTGGCTGTCAGCCCAAGCTACTGTGGATGAGCAATTTGTGTTCAGCAAACACATCTATCCCACACATTTGCATTTGGTTCACTTTTTCCTGTTAGTTTCCGAAATAAATTCCGGTATAAAAGAGTCAGGACTTGAAACCTCCTCTTGGCGGGTGGAATAAGTAAACCAGGCTGACAAGTCGTACTGTAACTGAAAGGTGAGATAACATCTAATGTCTCTATTTGGTCTCTTAGAATCTTTCTTCCTCATGAGTCTCCATTCAGTTTGGGAGGGGGAAAAGTTACTGTTTAGACCTATCATCTTTAGATCTTATTTAATCCAGTTATTTATTTAAAAAAATTATTTATTTTTATGTAGAAGGTCTGGGGTTTAGGCCAGAGGTGCAGAGGGTGAGAGGATTCACCAGAAACACAGTGGGGAACAGAACAAGTGGATCTATTGAAATACACTGCTGAGGGGAGCAGCGGGACAGACAGGATGGTCTGCTGCACCATGAGGTCAGTTCCCTGGTCAGGAATCGAACTGTTGTGTACTGCAGTGGCTGGTGATAGCTTCATAGTGCTAAGACTTAACCCCCAGCTCGGTCCTGCACCACCAGGGAGGCCCTAATCCAGTCATTTAAATAATTCCCAATAAAGACCAACCCCATTTCAGTATTGTCACATGGCAGAGGGGGAGTTTGTTTTCTGAAACTGTGTGCTCTGCTCCTCTGCTTTTCTATCCACATCGTTTGTCTGTCTGGTCACTGCCTGGGGAGGGTCTGGTCCAAGCTGCAGGAGATGCTGTTTGGCTTGCTCACCGTCCTGCCGGCCTCTCAGGGTTGCCCGCTGCTGTTGAGCCATCTTCCTCTCCAAGAACCTGCCATGGTTCTAGAAAATCCACTAAGCAAGTCCTCCACCTACACTCACAGTTGCTTCTTATTCTGTCCCCACAGGGTTCTGGGGAAGCTACAGCTCCAGCCCAGCTGGTCCTTAGCACCTTTAGAAGTGAACTGGGAAAAGATGTCCCTGATGGGGACATCTTAATCCCAAATTATCACTTTTTCTAGATGGATACAACAGTGCTTGGCCGGAACCTGGTCATGCTGATGAATGAGACAGTTACTGTCAAATTTCCAGAAATTTTGAACATCCAGTTGTTAAATGAAAACATGATTAGAAATGAAACTATGTAAATTAAAGCTAAATACATTATGTCAAAACAATGTTCATACTTAAAATGTGTGATTTTCAGGTTACTTTATGACCTTTCTCTACTTTTGTGTTTATCTATATCTATTGTATCTGTTTGGTAGTAGTCTCTAGCTTGAAGTCATGTATGTCGGGAGTATCTATACCCCCAAAATCATCAACGGCTGAGAGTCAGGACTTGTTTCATTGTTTTATTGTCTAAGATATAAACACAGGACTATCAATCATTGGTCCTTTCTTTAAAAT
Source organism: Condylura cristata (assembly GCF_000260355.1). Lineage (NCBI taxonomy): Eukaryota > Metazoa > Chordata > Mammalia > Eulipotyphla > Talpidae > Condylura > Condylura cristata. The sequence goes on along the minus strand of NW_004567129.1, from coordinate 2,020,844 downwards.
AAATCAATTAAAAAGGAAAAAAATGCAGGAAATGTTCAAAAACCAGATTAAATTTACAAGTGGGTGACTACTTTAGTCATTCCACTATGAGGAGCACTAAAAAGCAGGAAACAGCCTTTCACTCTTTGACAGCTATTCTGCAAGAATACTCAGCTCATTGACCAATGACTTAGGGTTCCGCTGACACACTTCTCTAAAGACCACTGTCCTCTGACACTTTGAAATAAAGCAAAATGTCAAGCAGCATTCATGTGGGACCTCTTCACCTATTCCAATTCTAGGTCAGTAAAGGACACTCAGCCACACACCACTGACACAGCCCTTGCCAACGTGCATGACTTGCAATCTAGAATTTGCTGTCTCCACTGCTCCTACAACTCCTACTCCTCTCTCCACGGCCACTTTGTATAGTGACTACATTGTGCAACAGGATGCACTGATCTTACCCTCGGGGCCTTCTGCTATTGAGTAATGCCAATTTTACTTTACAGTGTCTTTGTCCGACTCAGGTTCTTGGTAGCCAGAACACTGGTCTCTTCCTGGACTTTAATCAAGGAATGGATAGTGCCCTCTCTTCCCGAGCACGTTATCTTTCTTTTTCATCATCCATGAAAGATCCACTTCTTTCACTGTATGGCAAATTTGCTTCTTTGACCTGATGCCTTGACTGGAGAGTCTGTTTTGTATGCTCTATGGGAGAATTCCAGAAACTGAGTTCGTCAAATTCTGTAGCACTTTGATAAAGGGACGTAGGTTAGGAGACAGTGGTATAAAGTTATTTACACAATCTTCTCCCAGCTCCATAGACAGACCTGCAAATTAATTTACTTAAATTAATGTTTGTGCAGTAATATCAGAACCCCAGGACTAGCTTCATCATTTATCACACCTGTTGCAAAATGAAAATAGAAAATTTCTTACTCAAATGTCCTAAGAATTTTAGAAGGGTGAAAGGAGAGCGTTAATCCAAGCCTGGGGCCCTCCCGAATTGGGGACTCCATGTTGCAGGGTTGTACCCCTCCACACTGGCCCTGTTAGGCACTTTCTCTTTCTATCCCTTCAGAAGTATTTATGATAACCACCTCTTCGCTTCTTGAGCCCAAGAGACATGAGCTGGGAGTGAATCACATGCTCAGAATGGCGAATGTGAAAAGCACATGAATACATTTTAAATCATGTCTTGATTATTTAAGACTACTAAATTGTGCCCAGACCCACTCTGTAAGTCTGTGAAAACCCAGACAGAAAATGGCACAACCACATTTCTTTCGTTCACTTACCCACCCACCCATCATTGATTTACTAAGTACCTGCCATCTTCCCAGCCCTGTCCCAGGCACCAGAGATTCGACAGCGAACATGAGGCTCTTGTCCAGTGCAGGAAATATTCTAAACAATTCACATAAATGCACAGTTACAAGCTGGGACAGGAGGAGACGAGTGGTAGGAGAAGGCCTTGTTCTACAGCACAGAAAGCTGCCCTAGCCCAAGGCGAGTGGATGGTTAGAGCAGTTTTCCCTAAGTGCTCTTGGGCTGAGGCCTGAGTAGATGTCAAAGAAGGGGGGCCCCCAGTCTATGCTGCAAAAGGGGGAGATTCCAGGTTCCCTACCTCACCCTAGGAAGGGTGGTGCTGAGCACCCAGGAGAAGCAAGAAGGACAAAGGAGGAGCCTGGAGGAAGGCTGGGAAGAAAGAAAACAAGCAGGGCCTGAAGCAGGCATGTGGAGCAGGGGCATGTGAAGGAGAAGCTGCACTTGTTTCTCGGCCTCGGGCTTGCACCAGGGACTTGAGGAACATGGGAGGAGATATTTGAAAGAGACAGCAATGTGGGTGAGAGTCGGTGCGGAGCTGACAATGGCAGCCTTGATCTTGACTGATACTTTGACTCTGCTCTTTTCCTCCCAGCTTTGCTGGGCCCCACCTCTCCCATGGGTCTCCACCAGGAGGGGCCTGAGACGTGGCAAACTTTCTGGCCTCGATGGCCCTGCCCTGGGCCGACCCTGTTTGGCTGGACATTTACCAGCATGGGGATGGGTAACTTCGGGTGTTTAATTGGAAATTATTTTAACTTTATCCTTTCTCTTGTCTCGGTTGCACTCTAATGGTATTGAAGTTTTTTCCTACAGAAGATTTTGTACACTGAGCATGGTTTCTGTTTATGTTTATGCCATGGATGGCAGAACCCTTTTAAGGCAGGCAGATTTGGGGTCTCAGACTGCCCCCTCAGTTTGCTTGCTAACAATTACAGGCAGAAGAGAGAGCAGATGCCGTGACGAGGCCCCCTGAGAATGCTTTCTGGCCAGGGTGGGTGGGCCCCTCCTTGCTGCTCCGGGCAGGAGCCAAGCTGTTCTTACCTGTATTTTCAGACTCTCTGACTCTGGGAACCAAAGAATTGGCAGAACAACTGAACAATGACCAGGAAGAACACATTCTGGGTCTCCCACTCTTCTGGTGACTTTGTGAATGTCAGCTTGGATGTGCGCGATGAGATGGTCTCGGGACTGAGCTATGTAAGTAGACAGCTGTACAATCCAGGCACCAGAAAACGGAGTGGACAGGTATCTCGATGGCCAGCCATTAGAAAATACATTTGGCTATCTTTATTCAACACTGATTTTTTTTTAAGATGTATTTA
>NW_004567129.1:2015101-2017376 GCF_000260355.1 Condylura cristata | reverse complement strand
TGCAGTGACTGCTGATAGATTCATAGTGCTGAAACTTAACTCCTTGTGCCACTAGGGAGGCCCAGGTGCTTTTTGATGCATTTCATCCATTTCCCTGTTCTCACTATCACTTCAAAACCCCAATCTGACCTCGTATCTGTGAGTTCATTTTTCTTTAAGATTCCATACCTAAGCGATTATTCTTTTGCTGATTCCAGCAGCCTCTCTTTAGGAAACAGATGTGCAAAGATCCATTTACTTGGGTGCCTGGTCCAATAAATAAACACTTCTGAGGTTCTGAATCTGACGCTCTTGGTTTTTCTTTTCCAAGAAAACGCCCACTAATGAAGCCGGTCCTTGGAGCCAGCAGGCAAAGAAGCCCGAGGCCCCGGGGAAGGCCCATTCGCTCCCCAGCAGGAAGTATCATTCAGCCTGGAGAACCTTTATTCCCTTCCGCCCCAAGCCTGCGTGAGTCCTGAGGGAGAGGGTCAGTAGGCAAGACGGCTCAGCCAGCTCTCCGGGAGTTAGCCCCACACAGTCACGTGGCTGTTTGCATACATTGCAAAAGATCCCTGGCTAAATCTACTATCTGTGGTCACACATAGCCATAGTTAAAAACCACAGCAGCAAACCCCTCCAGAGCCAAGGGAGGCACAGGCAGCACATTCGTTCAGTCCTTGGTGACTCAGGAGGATTCACTGAGCACTTAGTGTGGTGGGTTTTGTGCCAGACCCTGCGGGATCAGCGCTGAGGAAGTCAGAGGGCTCTTTGCCCAGCAGGGACCCCACACGGTTGCGCGGCTATTTGCGTATATTGCAAAAGATCCCAGACTATAAGCCAAGAAACTCGTAAATAAACATATGATGACCAGTTGTTCCAAGTCAGTGCTATGGAGTGCTGAGGGCTAGTACGGCAGTGAAACCTGATGGGTTCTGAGTGATATAGCTAAGACCTGGAAGATGAACAAGATGTTGGTAGGCAAGAGTGATCTGGGCAGAGGTCAACGACTTGTGCAAAGGTGAAGGAACACAGTGTCCAGGACCTGGGAAGGAAGCCCATTTCCTGCTCACTGTCTTGCTGAATCTGTGTAGAGCCCTGCCCATGTCACAAGGAATCACCCACTTTTAGACACTCAAGATGCTTGTCTTAGTTAGCATGGTGCTGCCTTGCTTTTTTCTCTTTTTAGGTTTTTTTTTTAAAAAGATTTATTTAATTATGCATACAGAACTGGGGTATAGGCCAGAGGTGCAGGGGCAGTGAGAGGATTCACCAGAGGCAGAGTGGGGAGCAGAACAGGCAGATCACGAAGTCCACTGCTGAAGGGAGCAGAAGGCGGGTCAGGAGAGGTCTGCCACGCCATGTGGGTCACCTCTGGGGTGAGAATCAAACTCACACCCAATCGACCAAGGCCAGATTCGCAGTGTTGCACTAACCTGCTGCGCCACCAGGGACTCCCTCTCTCTTTTTTCAAACCAATCCCCCAGGGATTTTTTGATGTTTCATTTTTTAATGACCACATACTATGGAGTCGGGAGAAAAACTGATGACCAAGTAGGGGCTGCCACATGGTTCTGACTCAGTCTGGAGATCTTGCCCTTGTCTTAATTTTCTCTCTAGAGCCTGTATCCTAGGGGTGACTACATGCCTCTAACTTCTCTACTAGGGTTCCCTCCCCTCACCCCCTGGATGATGCTGGCCTCTTCTCCTACCTCACGGTGTCATGGCTCACCCCACTCATGGTCCTGGGCTTACAGAAACGCTTGGATGAGAGCACGACCCCGAAGCTGTCGGTGGAGGACGCTTCAGCCAAAAATGCCAAGAGGTAAAGTGTTGTTGGGCAAGCTGCCAGGCTTATTAAACACTTCCTCTTGGGAGACAGTGACCTGAGATGCTTAAGGGTAGGAGCGGGGTCCACCCTCAGACATCCGATGCATACCAGTAGCAAGAAGCCTCTGTGGAGTCTGGAAGTCCCAAGCCTGGAGCTCATGAATCCTCTGAGGCAGGGTACATATTTATACACATGGGCTAGAGAGTTTTCCCTGAAGCAAGAATTCTCTCATATTAGATTTGCCAATGGGCCCCAGACTCCAAGAAATTCCGAAGTGATAATAAGGATGGTAGTGCTTCTAGTCCCACTTGTTTTTTACTCCTGTCAGGCGTTTAACTGTGTTGTGAGCATCATGTTTTGGGTTATTGGTTCAGTCTCTTAATTCCTGAGCTAAAACACTTGTGAGTACATGGCCTATGGTGTCTACCACACAAGGTTATTGAAGGTCAAATAGGGGAAAGTGAACGA
>NW_004567129.1:1995345-2013736 GCF_000260355.1 Condylura cristata | reverse complement strand
GAACTTCCCTGACTTGTAAGGTTAATGAATGGAGGAGGTGAAGTTTGAAACCAAGTCCTTTGAATCTGAATCTGGAACTGCTAACTAAAAACTGACAGAACTTCTAGAAGAACTGTGGGGAGGCTATAGAAAACTTGTTTTAGTCACAGTCAAACCAGCTCTATAACCTGTAGTCTCTGTGGAATGTGCGTGTATGTGGGGTGGGTGTGGGCGGGAATGCCCAAAGCAAAATAACCCTCTGACATGTATAGATATATTAGGGGCCACTTGGGCTTTGCTGAGCTAGGGAGAAGTTATAACCCCTGGGACCTGGAATTTTGACTGCAGGTGATGGAAAATAACACAGAAATATTTTCATGGCATTTGTTCCTTTTTTGTAGGCCAGGCATGGGCATCCATGACTGCAGGACTAAAGAGTAGGCAGCTGGGATGTGGTCCTTGGGGGGCGCTGGAGGGCAGATGAGGACTCTGAAATCCCTGAGCAACACGAAGACTGTTTTGCAATGAACTGCCTTTGCCTCAAATAGAATTCAAAATCAAAGAGAACTCTAAGTCAATGAAATATTAATTTTTTTCATGATAACTTCTTTTCTGTTATTTTGCAATACAGTATATCACTTTTTTCCAAAGGAAATATTCTTGGCGTTTTGATTTTGTTTCTGTAACACAAATATCCCAAGATCTCCTTTGACCATCACAACAGAGTTACGAAATAACATGGACAGACATGACTATCCCACATTACAGATGGAGAAAAGTGAAACGAACTTCCCTGACTTGTAAGGTTAATGAATGGAGGAGGTGAAGTTTGAAACCAAGTCCTTTGAATCTGAATCTGGAACTGCTAACTAAAAACTGAGATTGGAAAAACAAATAAGGACACTTTCGGTTGGGTGGACCAACAATGGGATTTTGAAATAAGCCACGGTATATAATTTGACCTTTTTGGAAGTCAGAGTAATGGGTTTTATGACTCTTCACTTGCATGTAAAAAGGAAGAGTGACAAGAGTGACTTTCTTCAAAGTCTTATACCAAGTAACTGTTTTCAGAATAACAAAATACTTGCTGAGGGAAAGTTATGTTTTTTTTTTTTTTAAGATTAATTTATTTGTGCATACAGAACTGGGGTAGAGGCCAGCGGTGTGGTGGGTGAGAGCTTTCACCAGAGAAAGAGCAGGGAGCAGAACAAGCAGATCAACGAAGTACACTGCTGAGGGGAGCACTCAGGGGAGGCCTGCTGCGCCCTGTGGTCACCTCCGGGGCAGGCGGGGATCGAACTCATGCTAAAGTGGCTTTAGCTTCTTAGTGCTGTGCTTTAACCCGCTGCACCGCCAGGGAGGGCTGGAAAGTTATGTTTCATTGAAAAATTCTTTCCCAAATAATTTTTTAAAAAGCTGCTAAATGCAGACAGAATGACAGAATGATGACAACCTCACCTCTTCGCCAGCCCTAATGCAAATGGTGCAAGGCCCTGTTCATGCATGATAGAGCGGTTGTGAAAGAGTCAGGCTGTAGCCTTCATGCATGAACACTGCAAGACCAGACATTGTGCATTTTCTTCACTGGTGCAAAAGGAGATGTGACCCATCACTTATTATTATTGTTATTATTTTTGCCAACTGACTTCAATTCTGAGTCTCATTAAGCCTCTAGATCTAATGGGCAGCCTAATAGAAAATCCTGTGCTCAGAAAATTGTGTTAGACAATACCTCAGGGATGCAGTCAGTCAAATTCAGAATGTGGGGAAGTTTCTTCCACACATAAATGACAGAAAATGCAGAGGAGGGGAACTGTTCGAGATTAAGATGAGAAACAAGAGTCCTATAAGGTTTGTTTATTTGAAGTGCCATGTGTGGGGCTTTGTTTGTGTCTTGATTCAGGCAAATTAACTTGTGAAATATTGGAGAAATTTGAATATCGACTGAGTACTAAATGCCAATAGGAATTATTGCTACAGTGGTTATTATGGTTATAGACCCAAATCTGGCTAGATCTGGAAGAGATACATACTGAAGGCTGATGAAATAATTTGAAAACTGAGGGTTGCATCCAATGCCCCAACCCTCGCAAAAATACATAAAAGGAAGAAAAAGGAAAAAGTGAAGAGGAGGGAGAGATAACTAGAATGCAGAATGTTGATCACTCTTGAAGCTGAGAATGGCTACTTGGAAGAGTCCTTACACTCTTTTGTTGTGCCTGAAAATTTCTGTCCCCAAATTCCTGAGCTACAACACCTATGATTTTTGGGTAACACATGCAAGGAGATTTTACTTGGTTCCAATTTCCTTTCTTCAAGATTTCACCTCCTTTGGGAAGAAGAAGTGTCAAGACATGGGATTGAAAGAGCTTCAGTTTTTCGAGTGATGCTGAGATTTCAAAGAACAAGGCTTATTTTCATTGTGTTTATGAGCTGCTGCTTTGCCATCACGTCTGTGCTGGGGCCGGTAAGTGACCGCCCCAGGAGGTTTGGGGGACTCAGGCTTTACAGATTAACATGTTCAAGTCCATGCCAGGATTAAGGATATATTTGTCTCTTAGCTGCTGCCCCCAAAATGAAGATTTGGGGGTCAGTAGAGTTAGCAGTAGTTAGGAGTGTGAATTCAGTGGCTGTTATTTGGGTTCAAACCTTGGCACTGTCCCTTAATTGCTGGTGACTTTGGGCAATTTATTTACCTTTCCTGAGTCCTAGTTTTCTCATGAAACCCCATGTGCCCTCAAGGGTAACCTCATGGTAACCCTCTTGGAGAACATAATGTTACCTGCCAGCAAAAACACCCAGAACATGGCCTGACTCAGAATGTGCTGGTTGCTCTGAGATCAATCTGAATGTCTTTGGAAAATTAGCTGGCAGAAAATAACGGTGCCACCCATATACCATGGTGCACATGAGCTCAGCTCTATTTCTTGTCCTCTAGTTGCTCAGCCCCAGCTTCTGGTTGCAGGGAGGGAGTCTCACTGGCCCTGGTCATGTGGTAGCCTGCAGAGAGGAGGGTCTAGGCTAGACTGCAGTAGAGTAGGCCAGAGTGTCCCCAGGAGAAAATTGAGGTGCTGTTATAAGCTAAGAGGAGAATGGATGTAGGGTCAAGAACTAACAAAGACAAGTGGCATAGGGAATGGTCAATGGACTGGATATTCTCCACTTGCCACTTAGGGCCACTGCTGTCCACTCTGCCATCCCTTGATGCATGATCTTTATGAATCCCGTCAAGGGGGGTCACTGGGCCTCTCACTGCTGGTTGGGTTTTGATCCATAGAGGAGACTCAGCGTGGACACTGGAGGGAAGGAGAAAGTGAGGCCAGGCTCTTCATCCCACCTCTGTGCTGGTCACTGGTGACCAGATTTCCCTCATGGGCCCTTCCTGTCATGACTGGATTCTTCTGAGTTCCAGGAAGGTCCCCCTCCCCTCTCCCTTGAGGTCGAGGGAGGTAAAAGTTTCACCTCCTGTATTTTCTGAAATTTTCCCACATGCATGTAAATAGTCACTGTCATGGTTCCTGTCGGGACCAGTTGTGAGGGGCAGAGTTGGGGTGTAGATTTGGGTCAGCTGAACTGAGTTTCCTGATGGTTCTGGCAGCCTCTGGCATTGACCTGGGGACTTCACACACATACCGCATTTATTCATTGCTTGAAAGATGGAGCTGGCAGTCTCACGACCCACCCTCCTACGCGCTTTCAGATGCTGCTGATCCCAAAGATCCTGGAATTTTCTGAAGCGCCGTCTGGGGGCGTGGCCTACGGAGCGGGGCTCTGCCTTGCCCTCTTCTTCATCGAGTGCCTGAAGTCAGTGTGTCTGTGCTCCTGCTGGATCATCAGCCAGCGCACTAGCGTCAGGTCCCGCACGGCCACTTCCTCCCTGGCCTTTGAGAAGCTGATGCAGTTTAAGTCTCTCACGCACCTCACCACGGGAGAGGTCAGTGACCGAAAGCCCAGGGGCCCCTCCCCGACTCCTTCCTGACGACTCTGCTCATGTTGCCCCCAACCCCTACCTGTCATCTCCTTTCACACGCTTCAAGACCCAGTTGACAGGCCTCACCTCCATGACAGCATCTCTGGAGCCCACTCCCCTGATATTAGCCCCATTCCAATGTACTTCAGCCCCACCGCTCTGTCCCTCAAAAAGCCTGGCACCTGCATGATGCAGGACAGATGTGCCAACAATATCTAAGTTAGCCATTGTCAACAAGAAGTTTTTTCTGAACTCGGGTTCCTACAGCCTACGAGGTTAATCGTTACCGTCACCATTGTTTCACTCTTCGCCATCTTAGTTCTGTGACCCTAGGGAACTTGTGCAGCCTCTGAAGCTGTGAGATAATGACAGAAGCTTGCTGTCTTGCAGGTCATCAGCTTCTTCGCCAGTGACATAAACTACATGTTCGAAGCCGTGTACTACGGGCCGCTCATCACTATCACCTGCTTATCTCTGGTTGCCTGCAGCGTCACCTCCTGCCTCACCCTTGGGCCTACTGCGCTCATTTCCACTGCTTGCTATCTCCTGATTTTACCACTGGAGGTAACATCTTTCTTTGCTGCCCCCTCGAAATTGGAGCCCCAGAAGGCCTGGGCTCTGGAATCTGGAGTCTCTCTGGGTGGGAATGGTGATGCCTGTTCCATTGAGGTTCAGATGCAGCTCCAACTCCTATCTCCAGCATCTCTCTGGCCACAGTGTAGGTCTAATTCATAAGAGGTGAAGGGCTGGGGCTTTCCTGGTGGCACAAGGGGTTAAGTCTCAGCACTATGAAGCTGTCCGCAGGCACTGCAACCGAGTTTGATCCCCAGCCATGGAACTGACCCACAGGGCACAGCAAATCCCTTTTGTCTCCCCGCTGTTCCCCATAGCAGTGTATTTCAGTCGGTCTGCCTGTTCTGCTCCCCACTCTGTCTCTGGCGAATCCTCTCACCTCTTGCACCTCTGGCCTAAGCCCCAGCTCTTGTGTGTACAAATAAATAAAATAAATCTATAAATAAATAAAATAAAATAAAGTAAAAAGAGGGGAGGTGAAGGACTGAAGGGTACCATACCCCCCACCCCCTTCCATCCGGGACCCTCTGCTTCACAGACTTCCCTCAGTAGCTATTATCTTTGTAAGATTTTGTTTCCTCTCTTCTACCCAGAATATGCTGATGTGATCATGTAGATGACACTAAGCATTTGGCTGAGCACAGTATAGTGGGGGAAGGGAATTAGCTGCCAGAGATTTGGGAAACACAAAATTAGAAAAACCAGGGTGTCATTACTTGTGTGCTGAGTTGTCGGAATCCACTGTTTTCCTTGCTGGTGCAGCTATTCTAACCAAATGGTGATTATAATTGTTAGCAGGGTAGGGTTTTCAAAAACTAAGGTGTCATTTGAGTTTAGTTAGTTCAGCCTCCTCCTCTCTTGGGTCCCAGGGATCAAACCCCCCAGGATGTGTGAGGACATGACAGCCTGCCGAGGCTGCTATGGGAAAACCAGTAAGGCCTGATTCAGAGTGGGGGGATGTGCCTGGGTCTTCCACCAGCAGCTGCAGTTCACCTTCAGATACGCTCCTTGTTGTCACGCTTGTCAGGCTAAACTCTCACTTTTGTCAAAAGAAGCTCTTGCTCTTTTTGTCTTTATTTTTTTCCGACCTTTTATTTGGTTTCTCCATATTCCACATTAAGTGAAACCATCCAGTGTTTATCTTTTTTCTTCTGACTTATTTCTGTGCACAGTCTCCCTTCCAGCTTTATCCACACTGCCAAACATGGCATGAATGTGTCTTTTTTGATGGCTAAGTAATATTCCACTGTGTCTCTAGACCACAACTGTTTGATCCATTCATCTGGTTTGGGGTATTTAGGTTGTTTCTATACCTTGGCTATTGTAAATAGTGTTGCAGTAAACATAGGGGTGCAGGTTTCCTTTTGAATTAGTGTTTTTGTTAAAATGGGGGGATAGGGTGGGAGAACTCTGAGGACGATACCTGAGGAAAGAAACAAATACTGTACAAAAAGGAAAAATGGTGTAAGAAATTAAACAACAATGACCACCATGCTCCTGACTCCAGGGACTCCTGACCAGAAGGGTCGTGAAGATACAGAAGCACACCTCAGAGGTCAGCGACAAGCGCATCTGTGTGACTAGCGAAGTGCTCACCTCCATTAAGCTGATTAAAATGTATACCTGGGAAAAACCGTTTGCAAAAATAATCAAAGGTATAGAAAATTCGGCTTTCTGCTCGGAGCCTGGGAATCCAGGGTGGGCCAGGCCTTTTGCTGCTGGGCAACCCCCTATGTGAATTGGGTGGCCTGACTGTGGGTCTTCACCTGTGCGCTTATAACATTCAACTTAGAATAGCATTTGACTACAGGCATACACAAAAAGGTTAATAATGGGTTTATTTACAAGGGAAAGGGAAATGAATAACTCAGTGGAAAAGAGAGAGAGAGGGATAAGTTGGTTAATGCATCCTACCAGTTCCACTAATCTAGAACCCCAATAGCAGATAAAACTGGTAATAGTCAAGAGCTCAGCTGCAAGCCACAAGCCAAAAGACCCCCAAAGCCCACATGTCTGGTTTTATAACAATCCAAACAAAATGGCTGCTCAACTCCTCTCTTAGTCTTAGCAATCTCCCCTTTGGTGAGGCTGGGATTTGTAGTTGTATGAAACATGGCTGCTTAACTCCGCCCTTGGGTCCTCACAGTCCTCCCTTTGGTGAGGCTGGGATTTGTAGTTGTATGAAACATGGCTGCTTAACTCCGCCCTTGGGTCCTCACAGTCCTCCCTTTGGTGAGGCTGGGATTTGTAGTTTTGGTGTCTGGAGCGGGGGTGGAGTCCACAAAACCTGTATCTGTAGAGATTCCCCTTAACACTTTTCACTTTCACTTGCAAACCCTGGGGCTTGTTCTGTGCTTGCTGTTCATTGTGGTGCATTACTTTCTTCCCCCCAGAGCTCCGAAGGAAGGAAAGGAAGCTATCAGAGAAATGTGGTCTTGTCCAGAGCCTGACCACCATCACCCTGTTCTTGGCCCCCATGGTGGCCATGGTGGTGATGTTCCTTGTGCACACATTCTTGCAGCAGCAACTCAGTGTGTCAACAGTGAGTGTTTGGTTTACCTTACCTGCCCCACCCCCCCGTATTCCTGGTAGTGATGGGGAGTGTTCACCTCTATTTTTTCTCAGCCCATGCCCTGCAAAGGTCTGGAGTTTTTGCAAATGGATATTACTAACTGATTTTGATTTTCCAGATGTTTAGGGAACATGAACTGTCTATCGTCTGTGTCAACTCAGCTGAGAAGCTGACATCTTTAATAGAAGCGATGGGAGGGAGAAGTAGGGACGTGGATGTGTGGCTAAATCCCAGTGATTCTTAGACACATCATGAAGTTGAGACTCTACATTGAGAATCTTCTCTGTTCTCAAATTAGGGCCCTGAAAACATACTTAAACTAAAAAAGCATATCTTCTCTCTTTCTGTTTCAAGTCCCACATGGCCCTGAGAAGCAGCGGTAATCTTTCAGGGTTAGGAATGCCCGTTCTTTGGGGAGACCCAGGGAGGGTGCTGCTCTGGAGAGGTTGAGATTCAGTCAGCCAAGGAGGCAGGAAACTGCGCCCCAAGCAAGGGGAGGGTATTTGAGGATCTGCAGTATGGACTCATTTGTGCTCCACACAGTGGTTGTGTCTGCCAGGAACCCACCAGAGAAACATCCCTTGGAAGTCTGAGGGTGGAAGTGGGGGCTGCATATGGAGAGCTTTTAATGGGACTTTAAGGTCTTGCTGTGTTAGCATCAGCCAGGACGGAGCCAAAGCCTTCCTGCTCCAATGGGGTATATCCTCAGATTAGCCTGGATGAAGAGCGGGGTGCAGATGAGCCATGGTTGGAAGACCTCTGAGGTCCCCTCTGGGATCCAGAGCTTGAGCTGCTTCACTATACAGTCAGAAGGTCTGGAAAGAGGGAGGCGAGGATTAAGCATGAAGCTTAGAGGATCTGTGTATAAGAAAAGAACATCTAAGGAAATGAATAACTATGATCTTAACAGCAATAGTAATAGTACAAAGCTCACTTATGCATGAGTCCTCAGTGTTTTCTGACTTTATTCCTGTGCCAACTTTAGGATTTTTGCCCCTGCACTAACGGGGTGGGGAGCTTTCGTGGGGGAGGGGGGCAGCCTGCTTAGAATTACCCAGGAGTTCAGCTACAACAGATATGTGACCGTCAGACTCAGACTTTAAGATAAGCACCCTTTCCCCACTCTTTCCAGTCTCCCCCAAATGCCACGTGGCCTCTGCCAAGTGAAGCACTTGCTTGTTGGCAGCTGCAGGCTGTGGCTTTGTGGCTTGAGACCCAGGCTGGGGGCTCGGTATGGGGTGATCTGGATGGAGCTTCAACCCTCACTGCTTCCTCCCCGCTTATCCAGGCCTTCAGCACGATGGCCATCTTGAATTCCTTGCGACTGTCGGTGTTCTTTGTACCCTTTGGAATCAAAGGCCTCACCAACTCAGAGTCTGCAATGGAGAGATTCAAGGTGAGTGGCCAGAGAACTGGCTTCACAGCCCCCTGCCTGCCCCACCCCCTCTGTTTCTGCAGAATTGACCCCAGCCAAGGCAGAGTCCAGCCTAGGCGGAGCGATTAACCCAGTGAGCCCTGTGCCCAGCTGGTGTGGGGCTGGGCAGACAGAGGGATCAGGCTGGCTGGCGGGACCTGAGATCTCTGGAGGGTACCTGACCCTCTCCAGGTGTGTGGGGGGCTGTCCTAATGGTTTCATAAAAACAACAACAAACCTATTGCTTGTATGTAATTGCACTTGTTAAGACTATTCACTGTAAATGTCCCTAGACAAACTACCTGATTGGAACTAAAGAATGACATAACCTCTATGGGAATTAGAAAACAGTAATAAGCTGGAGCCGCTTAGAAAATTGAGAAATTTTATATGACAATGCAGATTTCTGAATTGCCTTGAATAATCAGGAGACCTGGCAACACTTGGTTCTCATCCTCTCATGGGCACCTGGAGTGGCAGTTAGAGCTGCCCTGTTTGGAGGGGCATTTACATGCAGCTTGCTGCACACCCCACCATGCCCTGTCGCACCTCCAACACTGGACCTTGCCATTTTTTATCTTAGCGGTGGTCACTTGCTTCCATAGCTCTTCACCCCCCTCGAGACACCTGAGTTTAAAAGCCAATTTGAAACCCAGTTAGAACTCAGTAAAAGCTCAGTTTCACTAGCCGTGTAGTCATTTCACTTCAGTGCGTGTGGTCCCGGCTCATTCATTCACTCAGACAACATTTACGGACCCCACACCAGACCTGAGCATGTCAGAGGAGCCCTGATCTCAGGGAGTTCCAAGCCGGTATTGGAAATGGTCACTAATAAGTAAATGAGTGACCACATAAGGTAACTCTGGAGTCACCTGCAGAGCTACGATGGCAATGAACTGTGATGCTCTGGGGTCAGACAGGGGCGGCTGAGGCTGCCGTGGAGGGGCTCACGCCCGCCGGCCCCTCTGGAGAGGTGACAACTATATATGTATGTCTGGATATATATTGCATCATCATTCGTTTTTGTACAGTTTGCTTTATATACACAATAGAGGTGACTTGAGCTGAGTAATGATGACTTTGCAGAGGGCACAAAGCCCAGAGGTTGGCAGAAGCTTGTCCTGTTTGGGCGACTCCAGAGCCTTACTCTGCCAACAGCCCCAGGGCTCCCGAGCTTCTCAGTCACTGCACTCAGCACCCCACTGCCTCCTTGCTCACTCCCCTTCTGTGCTGTGTTCCTCTGCAGGGTGGGCAGAAGCAGGGAAGGTGTGATTGGGAGAGTCAGCTGGGAGATCAGAGGGCATACGCCTGGAAAGTGGGTGGGGGCAGCGTGGTTATTGGGGGACATGAAGAGCAGGCAGAAGGGTCTGGCGGAGGTCCAGGCCCTGGGCTACCCCTGCTCCAGGCCGGAGGGGTCAGAGCTGTGCAGCCCCACAGCCAGGTGACATGAGGGCTGCCGGCTTCAGTGGTGTCTCACTGATAATCATTATGTAATGAGAAATATAAGTAAATGCCCTGATAACTCACAGAATAAAGGGGGCCATGCAATGCCCAGCAATGACTGTTGGACCCCAAACATTATAATTAATTCATTATACCAGAGAGCTAATTAAGAAAATAGCCCATCTCTTTTTTTCTTTTGAAATTGTTTCTGTTTTTCTATAATGTGGGCTCATTGCAAAAAGTTCAATGCAGAAAAGTAGAGAGAATAAAAACCGTTCAGCACACTTTATATAGAGATAAGTCATTCATCCAAAATGCCAAGAAATGCAGTATAGTGGTGAGCAGAGTGCCTTCCAAAATGTCAATACGTGTCTTTCTAGATCTCTTTTAAAGCTTATCTCCAGGTAAGGAATGCGAATATAATTTGACTTCAACAAGACCATGCTTTTTACCCCTTTTTTAAATGCTAGAATGCATGAAGATGAACTCATGTTTTACAGGGAGGGAGATGGCGATGTAGAGCGATGACACACTGATGCTCCATTTCAAAGTTGAAATTACACTAAACAGCGTTCCCCACGGTGGGGGATGTGGGCAGGCATTTTTACTTTTAACAGCTGTAAACAATAATCAGAAAAATTGTGCACCGATTCAATAGCTGTTACCACTAAGATGGGGCTGATGTGGGTTTCCTCTCATGTAAAAGCAAACAAAGTTGCTATTCGTGCTGGAGCAGGCAGGTGTGAAAGTGACCCTCTGGTCTGGAATTTGGTAAACCTGCCTTTGGCAGAAACTGGCCTCCTGACTGGCCGGGGCTGCTCCACCATGCAGTGCGTGCTAGGGACGTGTAGACCTGGCCACCAGTCGGGCCCGTGAGATGGGTACGTGTTCCACCGGGCACAGAACTGAATCCCTCCCTTGCTTTTTGTCTGTGCAGAGATTTTTCCTCCAGGAGAACCCTGCTTCTTATGTCCAGGCATTGAAAGACCCTAGCAAAGCCGTCGTGGTGGAACAGGCCACCTTGTCCTGGCACAAGACCCATCCTGGGATTGTCAATGGCGGGTTTGAAACGGAAAGGAATGGACATGCCCACGATGGGCTGCCTGGGGCTCAGCCGCCACCTGGAGCCCCCAGAGCAGAGGACAGAAGGGACAGCCTGGGCCCAGAGTTGCACAAGATCAACCTCTCAGTCTCAAAGGTAGCCAGCCTCCCCGCAGTGTAGGGCCGGCTGCCAGGATTTCAGCCTGGAGGCCAGGAGCTGGCACATCGCTTCCTTAGCTAATAACTGCCTTACCCAAACTGCCTTTTAAAATGCAAATTTTTCTTGGAGGGCAAATACAGAAAGTCTTTCACACTTCCCTGTGAATGGATTGATTTTCTAAAATGGTTTTGGAATAGCAAGACCCAGAATCACAAGCTGTGCGCTGGCCCTTGGAGGGCCCCAGGATGTAGAAAGAAGGGGAAGGAGAGTAAACAGTGTTGATGAAGTCCCTTGTGTGTGCCATGCACGTCCTGTGTGTTTTAATTCTGGTCCTGTGTGAACCCCTCTACCTACTCCTTCTCCAGCCATGCCCCTGCTTGCTCCTACCTCGCTCCTCTCTGCTCTCTGCCGATAGAAAGCCAAAGATATTAACATCTAATGATAACACAGAGACTGACAAGAACTAAATAGATATGAATATAAATAGTAGTAGGTGATAATATCTAATGTCCATAACCGATTCAGTTCACCTCCCATCTCTACGCCATTTAAATTTAAATCCCATCTCTACGCATTTCCTCTAGCCTTGAAATCTGCTTCGAGCTCCACACTCGCCTGTCTATTTTAATACCCTCTCTTAAGTACCTACTGAACCTTTCAAAAGAAACAAAGTGAGAAATTACTCTCTGATGCCCTGCCTCTGTCGTCCATTGCCCACTGTCCTGCCCGCAGTTAAGAATCTGGGAGTCAAATGTGATCCATTTCCCTTCCTTCCACCAATCCAACCCTCGGATACCTGTCAGCTTTCTCACCTGCTTTCACAAGCCAGACACCTCTCACCACTGCCCCTCCACTGCCCTGGCCCCAGGTACCTGTGTGCCCACCCAGCTCCTCCACCAACATCTTTCCTGGTCTTTCTGCTTCCATATTTGTCCTGATAGAATTCTCCACGCTCAGTGAACAGACAGCTCTTTCTACAATATAACCAGCTCGACCAAAACACTTCATAACTTCCCACTGAACTTAGGAGAGGGCCCAGGGCTCCTTCCCACACCTTTGACCTCTCCCCCATTCATTCTCTCTGTACCACCCACACTGACGCTCTTGCAGCTCTGTGCCTGTCAACGCGGCTCCTGCCTCAGGACCTTTGCACGGGATGTTCCCACAGCCCGGAGCATTTGTTGGTCTAGATCTTTTTTGTGTCATTCAGATCTCAGCTGCAAGGACAGCTGCTAAGAAGCCTGAAATTGATTTAATCCTCAACTTTCTCTCATAGTAGCCAATTTCATTTTACTTACATCTTTTATTACTATCTGATATTATTTGTTTATTAATTTCCTGGTTTGTATCCCCCCACTAGAATGTTAGCTAAGAATGCCATTTCTTTTCTTTTTCAACTGGTGCATAGAAAAATCTCAAATGACTGATGAGTGAGTGAATGCACACATGAACTCTGTGACACTTGGCTTCATTATCATTTTAAAGACGAACAAACTGAGACTCAGATTTGTTGCCCAAGGTCATGGGCCTGAATAGATGTTACCTGGAGTTGGCATTTTTTTGCCCACAAATTCCTCTCCATCATTCCCTATGCTCCCCTCTTTTGCGTTTGCCCCATCCCAGCTCTGCAGGGGGAGCCCAGAACTCCGCTGGAGCTTTGCCAGCCTAAGGGACCCTGGGCTGTGTGCTTTAGTGTCGGGTGGTCTGGAAGCTATAAACGCGTGATCTGCTCTGAATGAGGCTTGTGCATCCTGACTCCGTGCTCCTTGGCTTTGCAGGGGATGGTGTTAGGAGTCTGTGGCAGCACGGGGAGCGGCAAGAGCAGCCTGCTGTCAGCCTTGCTGGGGGAGGTAAGTGACATGTGACCGGCTACGTCCATCCGGCCAGACCCCCCAGCTCAGTGGCCCCAGGAATTCACAGCAGCACTTTCTTCCACAGGGGTCTGAATCCCATGCAACTTATGTAAATTGAAGACTGTTGAACTCTGCAGGCGTATTTTAAACTTTGTTCTGGTTTAGGGTGGCTGGTCTCCTTGCTTTGTTCTCTATACTCTACATATAAGTGAAATTATCTGGCACTTGACTTTCTCCCTCTGACTTATTTCACATATCACAATCCCCTCAGTTCCATCCACGATGTCACAAATGGCAAGGGTTCATCTTTCTTTTTAATAGCTGAATAGTATTCCACCACATGAGTTGGTGGGCAAGGGAACAAAGCAGGAAGGGGACTCAGTAGTGTATGTGACAGGAATATGGGTGTTCTTGTGGTTTGTGTGGTGTGGTGATGTACTTCTGAGGAGGCTGGCTCTTCTGAACCACATATAGTGCTGTATACCAATGTTACCCAATAATGATGATGATGATGATGATAAGTTAAAAAAAAAGAGCATTCATCAAATTGGGGGGAAGGTTCAATTATAAATGTGCTTGAGCCTCCCCCTGAGGGCCACGTGGACCCACCTTCTCTGTTCTCTGCTCCCTCACCATGTTTTGGTGGGATGATGACACAGGGGTCTCCATTTTTTTTTTTAAAGATTTATTTATTTGTACATACAAATTGGGGTATAGGCCAGAGGCTCAGGGGCGGTGAGAGGATTCACCAGAGACAGAGTGGGGAGCAGAACAGGCAGATCTACGAAGTACACTGCTGAGGGGAGCAGCGGGTGGGTCAGGAGAGGTCTGCCACGCCATGTGGTCACCTCGGGGCAGGCGGGGATCGAACTCATGCGGAAGCGGCTTTAGCTTCTCAGTGTTGTGCTTTAACCTACTGCGCCACCAGAGAGGGCCCAATCTCCATGTTTAATGTGATAAAAAATCACTTCACAAGGACAAATTAGGCTGGGATAGTGTTCCTTGTGAAACAGCATTGCAAATGTGGAGGGAGAAATGAGGAGGGAGGGAGGGAGTGGTGGTGGGGGGGCGGTGAGAGGAGACCCTCCCCAGGCGGGAGGCAGGGAGTTGGCAGGCCGCTGGCTGCCCGCCTTGACAGCTGCATGCCCCGCAGCACTGCCGTGGACATTCCATGGTCTGCTCAGTCCATACCTGTGCGGCTTGCAGGTCAACCCACCCCTTCTGCAGGTGCCCCAAACCCCAAATTCATCCCCCGAAATGTCTGAGGTCACACTGCACACCTCTAGACAGCAACACCTGAAAACGGCCTCAACACCTGACTTCTGTTTATGGCCACCTTCCCTCCTGGGGTTCTCCGCCCCAGCTGGGAACCCCATTCCCAGGGCTTCTGTCCCCTCCTCCTTTCTTTGCCCATCACCCCGTCTTCCCACATGTTGAGAGAACTAACAATTACCCTTGTTTTACTGAACCCTCCCTCAGTTCCTTCTCCCAGATGCACAAGGCCAGACACATCACCTCCTGGGGATGAAGTTGTGTGGTCAGTACTGTGCTCTCTCACACCACAGCCCGGCAGCTCAGTGCTTTACATGTGATGGTCTTTCCCCAGCTTCTTTGCCACTGGGGAGAAAAAGAACCCACTTCTCAAAAATGGCAAAAATAATTTTATTATTATTGGTTTTAGTTTTCAAAAAAGATTTGTTTTATTTATTTGTGCATACAGGAGCTGAGGTGTAGGCCAGACGTGTGTCTGGGGTGAGAGGGTTCACCAAAGACAGAGTGGGGAGCAGAACAGGCTGATCTAACTGAAATACGCTGCTGAAGGGAGCAGTGGGGAGACAGGAGAGGTCTGCGGAGTCATGTGGGTCAGCTCTCTAATGGGGGCTCGAATTCATGCTGCAGTGGCTACTGATAGCTCCATGGTGCTGAGACATAACCCATTGCACTACCAGGAAGGTGGCTGTGTTTTTAAACTGACCATAGAGAAAAGCAGCAAGAACGTTAGAGTAGAGACCTGGATATCCACCAGCCAGATGCAACAGTTGATAGCATTCATATATTTGCCTTCCCCTGGTAGTTACGTATTTTGTAGAACTATTTTACTTTACAGAGACCGTGACCCTTTTTCAACTAAGTTCCTCATCATGATGTCGAAAGAATAAGGACATTCCACATCTGACCATGCTGCCGTTATCTCTCCTGATATTAGTAACAATTCTGTCTGCTTCTCATCCCAAGTCGCCTAATCCAGGAATGGAAGGAGATGACTCAGACTTCCCATCTGACATGAAAGGCAGGGGAGTGAGGCTTGCTTGGGGAGGAGCTGGGGAGATAGGAAAAAAAAAAAGTTGTTTTTCTTTAATCCAAGTCTTGTGTTTGGTCCCAGTAGGAACTGGTCAGACATGGCTGCTGCTTCCCCTTGGTCTCAGGCCTGTTTCCTAACCTTGTCACAAGGCCCAGCTATAGAGGCCCTCCTGGGTCCTGGAGCCATGTGGCCCTGTGGTGGCTGAGACAGGCAGTTTTGGCCGGGCCTAGCCAGGCCTGAGGCTCTCCTCATTCTCCTACAGATGCACTTGCTGGAGGGCTCCGTGGGGGTGCACAGAAGCCTGGCCTATGTCCCCCAGCAGGCCTGGCTCATCGGGGCCAGCGTCAGGGACAACATCCTCATGGGAAGCCAGTTCGACCAGGCCCGGTAAGCTTCTGGGGGGGCTGAGAGGGACGTGGGGTGTGTAACTGGTGTGGGGAGGGCCCCCTAACTGCTGCTAATAATTTTACAACTGCTGACACTTGCTGGGTGCGCTTTAAGGTGCCACCGCATTTCCACCTCACTGTGAAAGAAAGACACTTAGCATATCCATCTTCTGGATCAGTCTCCATGAGGTGAAGTATTAATAATTTGCTCAAAGTCACAGGGCTGGGAGGATATGATAGGGGCACGATTTACACTCAGTTGCTCTAGGACTGTGGTGGTGGCACACAGGTGAACTGGTGGTAGGAAGTCCATGGGGATTACAAACTGAGATGGAAAAAGAATGATGAATGATGCAAAAAATATATATAGGGAATATATATGACACATATATATTCTGAATATATATACATTCATATATATATATGAAGAATATATATGACCTATATATTCTCTCTCTATATAGAATATATATGACAATTCCTACACAAGTACATTTAGAGTTTAGTGTGTATACGACATATCAGAGGCTTTTTGTACCAGACCAGTTATTTCATACAGTAACCACAAAAACATTCCTGTCTTTTTTTTTTTTTAAAGATTTATTAATCTATTCATACAGAACTGGGGTACAGGCCAGAAATGTGCAGGGTGAGAAGATTCACCAGAGACAGAGTGGGGAGCAGAACAGGCAGATCGACGAAGTACACTGCTGAGGGGAGCAGCGGGCGGGTCAGGAGAGGTCTGCCACTCCATGTGGTCACCTGCGGGGCAGGTGGGAATTGAACTCATGCGGAAGTGGCTTTAGCTTCTTAGTGCTGTGCTTTAACCCGCTGCGCCATGAGGGAGGGCCACATTCCTGTCTTTTTAATATAGGAAGCCACCTATTGTAATCTCCTTTGCAAACATTGTATTTATTCATTCTCCTTTGATGCTTGACACTTAACCTGAATGGCTGCTTTTATGTGTTGGGGGTTGACAAAACAGGAAGTAGAAAGCATCATCTGACTTTATATTTCTCTTCCTGGACAGACATTTTAGATATAAAACAGCTGAACCTTCTTTCTTTGCCCATCACCCCGCCTCCCCACATGTTGAGAGAACTAACAATTGCCCTTGTTTTACTGAACCCTCCCTCAGTTCCTTCTCCCCGCTGCACAAGGCCAGACACATCACCTGCTGGAGATGAGGTTGCTCTCAACGAACTTCACATTTAAGTGTTAGGCTATTTAAGCTCAAAATAACCCTCCCTCTCTAACAATGCTTCTTTTAAACTCCTCTGGTATTAGTTTGTTCCTGAATTTCCTAAGACTAGAGGCAAAGTAAATGGGGTGTGGAGGGGATCGGTTGGAGGGGTGCCCCCACCTGCGTCCTCCTTGCCCAGGGCAGGGCCCCTCTCCCTCCCTGGGGCCTGGGCTTGACCTGCTTGAGGCCCACCCTGGGCGATCACATGCTCTTCAGTGGGGATCCAGGAAAAGTAGGGGCATCCACTTGCCATCTCCTCCCCACCTGCTCCTCTTCTCTAGTGGCCAGATTCTCCCCAAAACTCCCATAAGTGTAATGGCATCATGGAATGTGCAGCCAGGGGACCTGACACCCCCTTTCTGATTCCCTCCACATCTAACTGGTCACTGGACAGCTCTGTGCTCTCAATATCGCTGTCTCCTTGCATGTCCCCTCTTGGTCTTCTCCCTGGCAGGCCCAGGCTGAGCCCGCCTGCTTGAGCTGTTCCCACTGGCCCCGCCTGGGGTTTCTCTGGCTCACTGCTCCTCTCAGCCAGCTTCCTGGGCAGTTGTCTGCCCCACGACTCCTATCCATCATGGCTCTGCTTCCAGACTCTAGGGATCATAGGGGAGGTTTTGACATGATTGTGGAAAAATAAAAACTCACCAATTCTTGGACTCAGCAAATCTACTTGATAGGGATTTAATTCAGAAACTCACCCATGAATACAAAGACCCACATGTGAGAATGTTCACACAGAAAGTGATTAGAAATGGTCCTGAATGTCCAGCATTAGGATACTGGTTAAATAATTTCTGGTGCAGAAGGAAAAAGAAAAATATCGGATGGTTTCATTTATAGGAGGAATATAGGGGAACCAAATAAGGAACAGGAAAATAAGATACTTGCAATAAACCAAAATTAGCAGGCAAACTGCATTCTGCAGGGGCAGGGGGAAGGGGCCAGAACAGGAGTGGGAAGAGACCAGCGGACTATGGTGATGAGAAACAGGTGAGCTGGGGGTGGGACCTCCGTGGGGACTACACCTGAGAGGAGATCGCAGACATGGTACAAAAATGCGCAATGATGTGAAATGTATGTAAATAAAGTATAAAAAACAAGGAAAATAAAATGAAGCGGTAGCAATTACTAACAAAAAACACTCTGGTGTGGCTATGTAGTGCTATTAAAACAGTGTAAACCTATATATGTTGCATGAGACCTACACGACTAAATTATTTATGATTCAGTACAGAAGAATCTGTGGTAGGGACCGTGCCCCAGGAGAGCGAATGAGGCTCAAAGATGCAATTTTGCCCCACACTGTATCTTCTTTTTGTTCCGCTTCAATATCAAGTACAGATATTAGGTTAAAAGAAATGAAAGGGGCCCTCCCTGGTGGCGCAGCGGGTTAAAGCACAGCACTGAGAATCTAAAGCCACTTCCGCATGAGTTCGATTCCCGCCTGCCCCGGAG
>NW_004567129.1:1993656-1994565 GCF_000260355.1 Condylura cristata | reverse complement strand
TCTGTGCAGCAGCTCTGGGGCCCTTAAGCTTCCTCGGCGAACGGGCTCATCCCATGACAGCAGTCGCGACCCTCTGCCCCCGACCCGACCCCCTCCCACCCCAGCCTGTGCGGCTCTGCCCTGGTAGAACACCTGTGCTGTGCAGTCTTAGACTAGCTAGGTGGATGGTCCCACAAGTTCACTGTCACAGTCATTGGCGATCTGAGGTGGAGTAGAGCAGGAGACTGCTCTCTCTTGGAAATGCATGACTACTCTAATTATTAAAGTAGTTAACAGTTTAATATGCCTTTCAAGAAATTAATAGATTTAGAAAAAGATGTATGTTATTAGGAATAATACAATTTAAATGAACTTGAAACTAGTATGTTTCAGCCTCTACTCAACAACATTTGAAAGACATTTTTTAAGTTCTGGGGTGTCAAAACATGAGGAACGTGTACATGGGGTTCAGGCAGTTGCGTCTGTCCACCCGGCTGGGCTCGTCCTCTGGCCTGGCTACCTTTGGTTGCCTGTCCGCAGATCGGGGAGCGGGGCCTCAACCTCTCGGGGGGCCAGAAGCAGCGCATCAGCCTGGCCCGGGCCGTCTACTCTGACCGTGAGCTCTACCTGCTGGACGACCCCCTGTCGGCCCTGGACGCCCACGTGGGGAAGCACGTCTTTGAGGAGTGCATTAAGAAGACGCTGCGGGGGAAGACGGTCGTCCTGGTGACCCACCAGCTGCAGGTGACCACCCTCCTGCCAGGGGTGATGGGTAATGTCAATTCCCAGTCCTGCTCCTTCAGAGTGGGACTCCCTAAGGCCCTCACAGCTGCTACCCCTCCATCTCAGACAAGGTCCCCCAAAACTTGACAAATGTGGTATAGAAATTGGCCCCTGCTTTCGTCTTGGAAAGATGGGCTGGTAAAAAAT
>NW_004567129.1:1970457-1993071 GCF_000260355.1 Condylura cristata | reverse complement strand
GGCTACCTCTTCCCCTGGCTCTTACGTTTTCAAACTTGGCCTTGGGCTGCAAACATTACTATTGTTATTATTATTTCTTCTTCTATTTTGGTCTTTCTACTATTTTTGGTCTAAAATATTTAAGACATAAGGAAGGTGTAGGAAATAATCTGATGACAACTCACATTTCTGCCCTGATGAAACAATGAACGGAGACTTCGCTCCCTGCCTCCTGCTCATCTCACCCTGTGGCTCACTAGTCCAGGAACATCCTTGGCTTTGACAATATCTGTCTGCATCTCTAGACCTGATAAAGTGATCCAGTTTCATGTATCACGTTTTTACCTTCCCTGTTCTTTGATAATTTGCCTTTCCCACAGAGCCTTTTTTTTTTTTTAAGATTTATTTAATTGTACATACAGAACTGGGGTACAGGCCAGAGGTGCAGGGGCTGTGAGAGGCTTCACCAGAGACAGAGTGGGGAGCAGAACAGACGGACTGACAAATCGCATTGCTGAGGGGAGCAGCGGGCAGGCCAGGAGAAGTCTGCCGCACCACGTGGGTCACCTCCGGGTCAGGGATCAAACTCATGTTGAAATGGCTTTAGCTTCTCAGTGCTGTGCTTTAACCCCCTGCACCACCAGGGAGGTCCCCAAAGCTTTCTGTTTTGACATACTGCATGTTGGTGCACGTACCTGCGTTCACCTGGTGGTGGGTCTGTGTCCCCCTCTCTGGCTGTGTAGGAGTTTATTTGCGACGATAGGCATTTGGTTGCCTCCTGCTTCTCACTGCCCCCCAAAACTGCTTCCGTGTCACCCTTCTACTTGTGTGTTAATGTACCCATTTGAGAGTTTTCTTAGAAGAGGTTTAAGAGTCAATTACTGGTTCAGAATTCTTCAGGAGACTCTAGGTATTGTCAAATTGAAAGTAGCTGTGCCAACGTATGTCCCTGCTCCCCAATTTTACGACAGTTCCCTCTGTCACCATTATCACAACATAGCGTTGTCCAGAAGAGAGCTTTGCCAGCCTGGTGGTCAGGTAGCATTTAACCTTGCTTTAAATTTACATTTCCCTTTTCCATAATGAAGTTCAACATCTTTTCATGTGCTTACTGAAGACCTTATTTCTTCTGACCCTTTAGTATTTAGAGTTTTGTGACCAGATCATTTTGCTAGAAGATGGGAAAATCTGTGAAAAAGGAATTCACAGTGAGTTAATACAGAAAAAGGGGCAATATGCCAGACTCATCCAGAAGATGCTCAAGGAGGCCACACAGGTGATTTCCACCCCACGGCACCCCCACTTCTTGTGGGATGGAGCCCCCCTGCATCCAGAGCGTGTGCTTTCTCCTCAGGACCAGCTGCAGGACACAACAAAGCGAGCAGAAGAGCCACAGGCAGAGTGCCAGGCCCAGCTTTCCCCGCCAGAAGAGCCGCTTGGTGAAAATGCTGGTTATGGTGCTGGGGACCATGGTGAGAATGTCCATGTCCACCTATTCCTAGGGCTCCTGGCATTTCCTCCTGGACCCCAGAGTGGCCACACACCGCCCCTGCCACTCTGTGCACCGCCCCCACCACCCCCAAGTCTGGGATACTAGATGTCACATACATAGGCTATAGGTCTAGGTAGCTGAGGCCTGTGGGGTGTGGACTGTACTGCTCAGGACCAGGCCTGGAGGATCCAGAACATGGGTGTCACTGGGGGACACAGTGGAGAGTGTAGGATAGTCAAGAAGGGGAGGGCTTGGGCCTGGAGTGTGCACCCTTGAAACTTTGCCAGACATCCACACAGTCATTCATTACACATTGGCTGAGAGCAAATATTTCGAAATCAGAAATGACATAGACTCTGGTCCCTGCTGTCCAGAAGCGCATGTCCTTGCTCTGTTTTGAGACAAGGTAGCAGAACAGAAAGAGCTCCTTTTTTTTTTTTTTTTTAAAGATTTATTTATTTACTTGTACAGAACTGGGGTACAGACCAGTGATGCGGAGGGTGAGAGGATTCACCAGAGACAGAGTGGGGAGCAAAACAGGCAGATGGACGAAGTACACTGCTGAGGGGAGCAGCGGGCGGGTCAGGAGAGGTCTGCCACGCCATGTGGTCACCTCCGGGGCAGGCGGGGATCGGGGCAGGCGGGGATCGAACTCATGCGGAAGTGGCTTAAGCTTCTTAGCAGTGCTTTAACCCACCGCGCCACCAGGGAGGGCCAAGAGCTCCCTTTTAAAGTCACACAATTTCTGTATTTGAGTCCTCATTCTGCTGCTTAGAAAGTTATCACCTTGGCCAAGCAACCTCTTTGGGCCCTCATGGCAGACATGGACGTGCAGTGCTCATTTCACAGGATTCTAGTGGACAGTAGATGAGGCCAGGGGTAGGGAAGCCTCCAGAACAGGCCTCTTGTCACTAAGAGTCTTCCGCTGCAAAGATTAGAAACTTATTTGGGCAGAAAAAACAACGAAATGGCAGGAAAGGCTGTAGTTCACAGAATGAAAGGGAAGCTTGAAGAGTCAGGTCTCAGTAACGAGGGGCCAAGCAATGGGAATGTATACACAACCTTTTTTATTTTAATTGTGGTGTTCTTTTAATTGCTTGTATTTTAGGGGTATACATCTCCCCCTTCAGGTGTTGTTACCACAGCACACCCTCTAACGAAGCACCCACAGTCCGCCACCATAGTCCACTGTGCTTCTTCCCCCATTTTCTCCTTGTTCTTCCCCTCAGTTCTAGAATCTGATTTCTCAGGTTTGTTATTGGTTTGACTTTATCTCTGTGTTCCGCAAATAAGTGACACCATCTGGTAATTCCCTTTCATTTTTTGACTTATTTCACTTAGCATAACATCCCCTCCAGTTCCATCCTCCATGTTGTCACAAATGCAAGAGAGTATCTTTTTTATTGCTGAGTAGTATTCCATGGTTGCACCTTCCTGATCAATCTTCTGTTTTTGGGTGGCTTGGGTACTTAGGTTATTTCCATAGCTTACTTATTGTGAACAGTGCTGCAGTAAATATGGGAGTAAAACTCCAAACTTAGCATTTTTGTATTCTTTGGATAGATGCCTAGGAGTAGAATTACTGGGTCATATGGTAGATTCAGTCTTAATATTTTGAGAAACCTAATATTTTGCAATCCTGTGAAGGCTGTGCAAGTCCCCACCAGCCATGCACAAGGGGACTTGTGCTTCTTTTTGTTCACATTCTCCCCAACACTTGTAATTTTTGGTCTTTTTGAAGAAAACCTGCTCCACTTGTTTCCATGTTAGTGATCACCCTCAAGACTTAATTTCTAGGAAGAGATCCTTCTTTCCCATGAAAAAGAGTAGGGCGTTGCTTCAGAAGAAGGCAGTGTCTGACAGAAACAGCAGGCATTCTGCACAGCACAGCTCCAGCAGGAGCTGCTGCTTGTCATCACAGCATCTGCTGACATCTTAGACACGGGTCTCTGCCCTGCTTTGGGCCGAGCGTCTGCCTTGGGTTGGTGTCAGAAGTACATTGCTGCATGTATAACATGCATACATAGACCTGCCAGTTCAGGGGAGGAAACAGAGAGGTTAAGCGATTTGCCTGAGGTTGCACAGTATTGCAGTGGTAATTCTAGAACCCAGGTTTCCTGGTCCCATATTATTGTTTTCTTCAATCTCTGTTTCCTTCTTCTTATTAACCCAGCAAGCTCTTAGGAACCCCAGGATTATTGAATGACTTGGGATGGACCCCCTTTTGGGATTCTGAAGTTCATTTCAAAGATAACCTTCAGCAGAATCTTCCAGGGAAACTTGCTGGTGGGATTCAGGCTTGGGTGGGGCACAGCAGCCAGAAAGCAAGGAATGCATGTATAGGCCTCCCAGTTCAGGTGAGGAAACAGAGAGGTTAAGCAATTTGCCTGAGGTTGCACAGTACAATAATGATAATTCTAGAACCCAGAAAAGGCTGAAGCAGGGATGGGTGTGGTAGGGGGACATGGGGTGGAGTGTGGAAACTTTGCAAGGTCTCCTTGGGATCCTGGAAGAAGAAGCGGTTCATTGGGAGACAAATAGTTTCCTTCTTTTCTTACATGACACAGGGCTGCAAAATCAGCTCACAAAGAAGGAGCAGATGGAAGAAGGGTCCCTGACGTGGAACATCTATTACCGCTACCTCCAGGCGGCCGGAGGTATGGTCCGCCAGTTGCCCCAGGCCAGGCCGGGCTTTCTCTCCGACCAGCCCTACCCCGATGTCAGGCAAGGCAGAATCTGAGCAATGATGTGCACTCTAGTGGTGCAGAGGAGTCACGCCATCCTGGGCTTACCATGTGCCATCCTGGGCTTATCGGGTGCATTTAACCACGCTCAACTGCTGTAACTCCCAGCCCATGCTTGAAGTTCTGTTTCCTGCTTCCTGTGTTAAGATGCACGTGGGACTTGCTTTAGATGGTGTGGTTACACACAGGCGCGCACATTATTTTCATGAAGCAGTAAGTTGATAGCCATGGACTGGAGAAGTGGGGAGGGGGGCATGGCATAATCCGAGGCCACTTGGGTAAGCATCAGAGGCGGCCAGAGGCAGACGAGGGGAAGAGAGAGCAGGGCCCGCCATCCCAAGGTGTGTCTCTGTGAGGCTGGGGGAGGAAGAGGTGGACTGCAGGGAGGGGTCCCCATCCTCACCCCTTCCACCTCAGGCATCCTTGCAGGCAAGATATGCAGCAAATGCTTGTGAAATGCATGAAAGAATCAAGCAAACAATTCATCTGTATTTGCAAAGTACTTAGTATGGGCCAGGCTTTGGGCCATGCTCTGGAGGGTGGGGACATAGAGCCACCTAAGAACCGAGACTGGAGTGGACTCCAGCTGGGATGTGAAACATCCACCAGGCAGAAAGAGAGATCTCTGGGCCAGGCATGGACTCTGGCATCAGCAGTGTAGGAGGTGGTTTTGATGGGGCTTGGAGGAAGGCTGGAGTTCAGAAAAGACAATGGGCCTGGGACACAGGCAGGTGGAGTGTAGGCCCAAGCGGCAGATGCTGAAGGATTCCCTCATCCCTGGCTGTGTTCAGTCAGACCCACCGCTCACTGGCTCTGTGACTTGGGCAAGTTATTTCCCTTCTTGGAGACTCTGGAAATTTCTAGCTCAGAAATGAGGTGTCCGTCTAGGATAATGCCTGGCTCAGGATGTGATAGTAGAAACTCCATGAAAGGCCCCTGCTGTTCATTTCAAAATTGAGTCCTCACTTCAGGTTTTGCAGAAGGACAGTCAACTTCTCTAGAATTTTGCATCTATACCAAACATGGGGTGGGTGCTTGACAAACGTTATCATATTATCTTAAGAGCAGCCTGCAAGGCAGGGAGACTCGCCACTTCATAGGTCAGGACATGGATTGTCACTGATATTTGGCTGCCGGCCCAGGGTCACTTAGCTTGTGAGTAGTGGAGGCAGGAGTTGAACCCATGGCTTTCTGACCTTGAAACCCAGTTCTTTCCAGTTCCCCATGTGTCAGGGGGATCCCAGGGCATGAGATCAGCTTCTTATCAGCTGTCCGCCCCACTCTCTCTCCAGGCTGCGTGGTCTCTACCCTGGTAATCCTCATCATGGTGCTGGTCATCTTCCTCTCAACCTTCAACTTCTGGTGGCTGAGCTATTGGCTGCAGCAGGGCTCAGGGGTGAGTGCTGTGGTGGGGGGAGAGGCTTGTCAGCTCGTGTGCAATGGGGTGGTTTCTGGTTTCTTAGGTCTGGGGCCCATGTGGGCCAGAGCAGGGGCTAGAGCCTCGGAGATGCCCCGGGCCTGCCAATGCTGAGGTAACACCTAGAGCTCCCTGGGGTCTGCACTGGAGGCTCTTTCCTGGTTCGGCCTCCTGTGGCCAAAGAACCAGCTGTCTTGTGGGGACAAAACCAAGAGGTGTCTGTCCTCAGACAGCTCCCCACGAAGGCTTTATGATCCACCATCGTGACTTCCTCCTGTGGCAGTGTTTGGCCTCCTTACTCAGCTTGTACAAAACTGCTCTACGCCTTGTGGGGTGTGGGGGCCGTGCCAGGGACACAGTCAGACACACCCAAAGCAGGGAAAGTAGATTCCAGGCTGTGTCTGCTGGCAGCAAGAGGAGGAGCTGTGTTTCGTGCCAATTTGTCCAGCAGTGAGTTGGGGGTGCTCAAGGAAGAATGCGTGGTGTTGGGGCTCATGGAGTCCGAGGGCAAACTACTGGCATCTGGTAGGTGTGGACATACTTCTTCCGGATGGGTCTACCAGTTGTGGGTAAGGAAGGAGGAAAAGTCTCACTTTCCAGACCCCTTGAAATGACATCTCCCAGGAATGGGTCCCCTCTTTGAGACTAGAATTCCTCACTCAGAATGATGTGTCTGTCTAGGATAAAATCCATAAAATTCATAGTAACACAGATTATGAAAGGTTGTTGCTGTTATTTTTTAACATTGAATACTCAGGGTTTGTTTTTCTTTTTAAAAACATTTAATTTTATTTATTTATGCATCTGTTTAGGCCAGAGGTGTGGGAGGTGAGAGGCCCGAGTCAGAGAGGATCTACTAACAGATCAGGATAGGAGCAGAACGGACGCATCTGTGAAATACACTGCTAAGGGGCCCAGCGTGTGAGGCGGGCAGGTCGAACTCAGGCTGTACAGTGATAGTGCTGAGACGCGACTCCTATAACAGCAGGGAGGCTCTGAACTCTCTGCTTTGCGTAAGGGTAATTGACTTCTACAGAATTCTGTGTATAATCCAAGAACTGAGTTGCCTGAGATACATAGTCACACTCTGAGCCCGTTCTCTAAGGAGGTGCTCTGAAGAGCACAGGTCAGGGGCTTGGCTACAAGACATGACAATTTTCCTTGCAGGTGTGAGCTTTCTCAGGCATCCCCCCAAAACCCCCCTCCCCCAGCCTCTAGAAACTGCTAGATCTGGTCATGACTCTTCGTGCAGGGCTGTGGGTGGCGTTAAGTTGCAGTGAGGCCTCTGAGCCCGCGGCCATCATGTGCCAGATTAGCTAGTTACCTTCTAAGGCACCTCCAGAGGGCCACAGCACTGCCTGCCTTTTTGTGTGAGGAAACTGTGCTTAGAGAGGATAAAGAACATGCCCTGGGATTGGAAGGTGCCAGAACCTGCACTTGGCACTCTGAATCCAAGTCCTGATTTTTCGGTGCTCTCTTTGATTACTGCTCTACTCTTGGCCACATTTCTGGCAGGACTTGGTCAGAAAAACAGAAGCCCAGAGGACTCACGAGCCCTGGCCAAACGCCACACCGGCCCGCTGTTGCCACCAGCCGTGATGGCCTCACTTTGAGCCTGCACATTTCCTGCGTGGCTCTTCCTAGAAGCTGTCCACTGTTGCAAAGAGGCTGGGGAGGAAGTTTCCAGGCTTTGCTCTGTGTGGCAGTGGTATAGGCTAGCGGGTGATATTCTAGCTCAGATTTCTGGTGCCACAGAGTGAAGTAATTTACCAAGCCATTTCACCCCGACAGAAGTCGTGTCACTAGACAGAGGCTGCAGTAGGCCAGAGGTGCATTGTGAGAGGACCCCATCGTGGCCCTGGGGCTGAGTTAGGAACCATCTCCTGGAAGGGGTGATGGGTGAGAAAAGCGATGGCCTCGGGGTGAGCCAGTTAGACTGTGGCAGGGACAGGAAACAGCGGAGGCAGGTCCAGGCAGCAGGAAGGGCAAATTGGAAGCTTGGAGCAGGACTGTTTTAACGTGGAATTTGACCGTGTACCTGCTACTGAGTTATGTGGCCCCAGGGAGAAGGATTTCTCCCCGTTGAATGTTCCCTGGTCTGACTCCCTAAAAAAAAAAAATCACCCTTTTCCTATATTCATGCAGAATGTTTCTGACACCCACTGGGTTCTCACAACCTCCCCCCCCCCCCCGAGCTATTTGCCTTTTCTCCAGACCCCAGCCAGTGTCCAGCAGTTTAACCCCACTCTGTCACTGCTCACTGCCACCCAGTTAGCACAGGCCACACAGGCTAAGGGCTCAGTCCTGAAAGATGCCCCCCACTTCAGTTCCCAGCCACGTCTGGACTTGTCCCATGATCAACCAGTTGTAAGTCAGGGGTCCCCACGATCCCTTTAGTGAGTTTGAGAACTTGCTAGAATGGGTCCTGGAGCTCAACAGATGCTTTTGCTCATTTCTTACCAGGAATGTGATGAGAGGAACAGTCAGACAAGGGGGCAGAGGGTGTGGTCTGGAGGTCCCGAGTGCAGGGGCTACTTTCCTAGTGGGTGTGGAAGCACGACCCTCCTGGGGGTGGGGTGTTCACCAATCTGTAAGCTCCCTAAATCCTGCACTTTTGGAATTTTATGGTGCTCAACTCTGCTGTTCCCTCCCCAGGAGGGCAGTGGCAGAGTGTTCCAGGCATCCAGTGGAGACCAGGCTTTCTGGTGACCAGCCCCACACTGAAGCAGGGTCAAACACTTTCATGATTCTGGGGTCTGAGAACCTCTTCTGACAGAAACCAGTCAAAGCAAAGAACAATATTTTAGGGGCTCTGTGCTGGGAATGAGGGGCTCTGACCCCATCACACCCTCTGCTCTTTCCTGAAGACCAACAGCAGCCTCGAGACCAACAGGACCACGGCCGAGCCGGGGGACATCCTGGACAACCCTCAGCTGCCCTTTTACCAGCTGGTGTACGGCCTCATCACCCTGGTGCTGATCTGCGTGGGGGTCTGTTTCTCCTGGGCTTTCAGCAGGATCACAAGGAAGGCGTCCACGGTGCTACACAACAAGCTCTTCAGGAAGGTGCGGCCTGGGCTCCGAGCTCTGGGCTCAGGATGGGCTGAAGGCTGAGCCCTGGCCTTGCCCCTCCCCTGCTTGAAAAATGGCTAGCCACTGTGTTCAAACAGCTTTCAATTTACAGAAATATTGAGCAGAAAGACAGAGAATTCTCATAACATCCATAATCTCCCCCCCCAGCTTGCTTGTTACTCATATCTTGCATAATATCACATGAGACATTTGCTATCATCAACAAGCCAATATTTTCCCATTGTTCCTATGAGTTATGGCCTGCGGTTTACACTAGGTTTACTCTTTGTCTGCATTTGGAATTTGACAAGTGTACGTTGACATAGATGCACCTTTTCAGTATCATCAGAATAGTTTCACTGCCCTCAACATTCCCGGGGCCCATCTAGGCATCCTTCTGTTACAGGGCACCCCATGTGAACTGGGACGCCTGTCTGTGGGGCCTCACCCACGCACTTAAATTTAGTTGTACTGCAGGCGCACACTAAAGGGTCAAAAACGGGTTTATTTACAAAAGGGGAAAGGCAAAGGAAACAACTGGAATATCTTACTGGCTGGGCTGACTTGGAGCTCTGGTAACAAACTAACTGAAAGTCCCCAGTCACATGGTCCCAAGAGCCATTGCTGGAGTGAGAGAGCTGTTGGAAACCCGCTCCCTATTTCTCCCCCAAAGCCCCAGAATGCCTGCTTAGCTCCGCCCTTGGGTCCTCCAGTTCTCTCCTTGGTGCTGCTGGGAGTTGTAGTTTCCAATCACTGGAGTAGGGGATAGAGTCCAGTCACTGGAGTAGGGGGTGGAGTCCACAAGACTCTGCAGAGTTCCTTTAGGATATCCTTCCCCTTAACACTTCCTTTCCCGCAGCCCCTGGCGATCACGGATCTGTTTTCGCTAGTGCCACCTTTCTGCCTTTTCCAGAGAGTCGTGTTGTTGCAGTGCACACAGGGTCAGTGGGTGGGAGGAGCAGGGCCCTGACACTCTGCTGCTGGAATTATGATTCTAAAAGTTTGATGTCCCTTCCTGGATGTTAGTGGTCACCCCAAAGCTAGTTATTTCCAGGCCAGGTTGATCTTGAGCACTTCCAACGTGTGTGTATCCTCCCTCCCACCCACCTTCCATCCTTCCTTCCTCTTTTTAAAGTAGAGGCTTTATAAGATTACCAGATCACATTTTTTTTTTTTAAAGAGTGATCCATACAGAACTGGGGCACAGGCCAGAGGCACAGGGGTGGCGAAAGGACTCACCAGAGACAGAGTGGGGAGCAGGACAGGCAGATCGAGGAAGCACACTGCTGAGGGGTGCAGCAGGCGGGTCAGGAGAGGTCTGCCGTGCCATGTGGGTCACCTCTAGGGAGGGGATCGAATTCATGCTGAAGTGGCTTTAGCTTCTTAGTTCTGTGTTTTAACCTGCTGCGCCACCAGGGAGGGCCCAAGATTACCTTTCTTAACAGAAGTATTAGTGTGTAGCAGGGCTGTACAACTTCACGAACAACTCTCTGAAGCATTGTTACCGTCCCCCTTTTACAAATAAGGCTCAGAGGGGCTAAGTAATGTGTCCAAGGCCATGCGTAGCCGACGAAAGCACCAGGCAACACTGGAGCCCAGCACATCAGCCCTTGCTTGACCTTCCCTGCATGCTCCTTAGACTTCATTCTGCACCCTTCAGAGCCTGAGGGTAACAAGTCCCAAAGGGAACTGCGCATGAGCTCCGTTGACTTTGTCCCTGCAGGTTTTCCGCTGCCCCATGAGTTTCTTTGACACGACGCCAACGGGCCGACTCCTGAACTGCTTTTCGGGGAACCTGGATGAGCTGGACCAATTCTTGCCCATCCTTGCGGAAGAGTTCCTGATCCTGTCCTTGACAGTGGTTGCCACCGTGCTGACCATCAGCATCCTGTCTCCGTATATCCTGCTGATGGCCCTCATCATCATCATCATTTGCCTCATTTACTATAGGTGAGTGGGGTCTTTTTGCTTATGGGTAGGGTTTGTGACTTGGGGTGCAATTCTAGCGTGGTAGGGACCAACCTGGAATTGCATGACCCCGGAAGTAGATGGTGAGGTCACGGCGCCCATTCTCACCAGGGTGTTCAGGAGGGCCATCAATGTGTTCAAGAGACTGGACAGCCAGAGCCGTTCTCCCCTGTGCTCACACGTCCTCGCCTCTCTACGTGGCCTGAGCTCCATTCATGTCTATGGAAAAACTGAAGAATTTATCAGCCAGTGAGTTCTGCTGCTGCATCCGCATATGGTGGGGACTGTTGGGGTGCTGGGGATCAGGGAGGCAGGAAATAGCACACATGGGGGTAGCCATCTGCAGCACGATCAGAAAGAACATTGTCCTGTTCCACTGCTTTCTCTGGATAGCCACAACTTCATTGGTAAGATGCAGCTTTGATAATAGT
Organism: Condylura cristata; assembly: GCF_000260355.1. Taxonomy (NCBI): domain Eukaryota; kingdom Metazoa; phylum Chordata; class Mammalia; order Eulipotyphla; family Talpidae; genus Condylura; species Condylura cristata. The sequence goes on along the minus strand of NW_004567129.1, from coordinate 1,981,969 downwards.
GAAAGTGTAGGTGATGACATTGATATGTCAGAATAATCCATAGAAGTATTATTTAATCAGTACTTCTTGCATTTCTCTCTTTTTACTTCTAAACAGGTATCTGATTTTAATAAACTCAAATAAGGAACAATTGCTTCCTTCACTTTTCACACCCATAGATTTGCCTTCTTAATACCTGTTGGAGCAAGTGCAAATTCCCAAGATTATTACTGAGGTCTGATTGTGCTATGTGAACTTGTTGAATCTACTTAAAAGTTCAACTCAACAGTTTTACCTAATAGCACAAAGCTCAGTCTGGTGGAAGACAGGACAGAGACACACACTATAGTAATAATTCAGGGCTGAATGTGAGAGAGGTGTTGGGGACCGGGGGGGGGGGCAGGTCAGAGACGCCATTGGCGTCCAGAGGGAAGAGACGAGCCACTGCTGGGGGTGTGAGGAAGGCTTGTGCAGCATGAAGCCTCCTGGCCTGGCCCGCTGAGGAAACTGAGTTAAGATTGGGGCATAGAACATGATGTGTGCTTTTTTTTTTAAGAATCATTTATTTATACAAAGAAGAACTGGGGTACAGGCCAGAGGTGAAGGGGGTGAGAGGATCCACCAGAGACAGTGGGGAGCAGAACAGGCAGATCGACTAAAGTACGCTGCTGAGGGGAGCAGCAGGTAAGACAGGAGAGCTCTCTGTGCATGTGCGTCACCTCCCTGCCGGGGGATTGAACTCCTGCTGCAGTGGCTGTGGATTGCATCATAGTGGTGTGCTGTAACCCCTTGCACCATGAGGGAGGACAAATTAATTTTTATCTATTTATTTTTTGCCTAGAAGAACTCTGGTGTAGGCCAGAAATGCTGGCAGTAAAAGGACTCACCAGGGACAGAGTGGGGAGCAGAGCAGGCAGATCCTCTGAAATACACGGCTGAGGGGAGCAGCGGGTGAGATAGGAGAGGTCTGCTGTGCCATGTGGGTCAGCTCCCTGGCTGGGGATCGAATTCAGGCTGTAGTGATGATAGTGCTGAACTTAACCTTCAGGCCGGGCAGGCCCGGTACCCTGTGTGCCCTTTGACTGGAATGTCAGCTGAACGTGGCACCAGCTCTGCCACGGCACTGGAGCGCACCTGCAGGTGGGCAGACCCTGGGACAAGGATCCCGGAGCAGTGCATTCATCCAGTCAACTCTGAGAAGCGCAGGTGCTTAACACCGGCTGGACACAGAGCAGCAAACCAGGCAGACACGTACCTCTGGCGTGGTTGGCCTGAAGGGAAGGCTTCTCTCTACTCTCTCCCAAGTCCTGCCACTAGAGCACTCTTAATGGCTCACTCTGGTCATTTAGTCCTCCCAGAGCCAGCCTGGGGCCAGGAGAGAGCATGTGCAGAGAGAGCCCCCTCTGGTTCCCGGCTTGTGCCATTGCTGGGTCTGTGAGAGGGCCAGGGAGAATTCCCCAAAGAAAAGTGAGGTTCCCTTGGTGGGAGCAGGGGCTGGCCATTGGAGGGAGCACCGGGGCCTACCCTGAGGAAACCTGGGTTAGATGAATGTGTGCTTGGGTGTTCTCTCTTTTTCTCAGGTTTAAAAGGCTCACTGATGTACAGAACAGCTACCTGCTGCTGTTTCTGTCTTCCACGCGATGGATGGCACTGAGGATAGAACTTATGACCAACCTGGTGACCTTGGCGGTGACCTTGTTCGTGTCTTTCGGCATTTCCTCTGGTCCCTATTCCTATAAAGCCATGGCGATCAGCCTTGTCTTGCAGGTGAGGGAGGACGCTCAGGTGCGGGTGCTGTTCCTGTCTTTGCCTGTCACTCATGGGCAGACTCAGTCTGGGGGGTCCCTGGGGCTCTGATCGTGAACTTGACTCTGACTGTAGGACTGTGTGTGAGGCCTTCTGGATCCCACCGCTTCGTGTTCCTTCTGATCTCTGTACTAGGAAGTCTGGTTTAAAGGTGTTGGATGGACTCTTAGAACTTTGGGATTGAAGGGGAGCCCACAGCAACAGAGTCCAGCCCACTGGTGGGGAAACTGTGGCCAGAGAAGGGCAGGAGCTGTCCAAATGACAGCAATTGGAAGCAGAACCATAGAAGGTTGACCCCTTGGTTTCCTGGCCAGGGACTTTGCTCTTTGTTTATACTCTCTTTGGGGTCACATCTTCCCGAGTCATCTTGGGTGGCTGTGAAGAGGTCCCCACTGCTTTCAGAGGGTGCATGAGGTTTGGCTGGCTCCCGAGTCTGGGTCTCTGGTCTCAGGTGCAGGACGTCTGCGCTTGGGACTACCCCAGGGATTCTGAGGAGGCCTGGTTGGGCAGTGTGTGGAGATCTAGTTCTCTAGGGGTTCTGGTGTAACAGAGTGCATGCGTCACAGCCTGCAGTCCTGTGCTCAGCACTCTGGGCATGGTGAGGGACTCTGGCCAAGGTTCATGGCCACTGACTCACACAGCCTGGCTGCCCATGAAGGCCGGCTCAGCGGTTGCGTCAGATAACCCAGGCTGCCTAGCTCCAGGGCTTGCCCTCCTCCTGGGGTCCCCATTCTTCACTCTTCTCTGTCGTGTGGCTAGAGACCCCTGTGTCCCTCTGCTGAGGCCTGCAGAGCTGCTCTGTCATGCTCCTTGTCGGGTCCCTGCCGCAGGCACAGTGCATGCTCCACACACATCTGTCTGCCATTGCAGAGAACCCATGCAGGAAGCTGTGCAAGGCTCACGCCCACGGCCAGCCGGTGCCCCAGCCTGGGGTTTACTGAAGACCACCCTGGGGCACCCTGGGGCAGGCTGAAGACCAGCCTGGGGCAGGCTGAGCGCTGCTGGGCTCGGTGCTTGCTGTGCTTTCTTCCTTTGAGGTCTTGCCACGGGACACAGCAAAGTGGCTGATAATGTGTGGTTTGGCACCTCCAGGGCTCTGCTGTGACTGGCAAGTATGTGACCCCACCCTTGTCCACACAATCCTCCCCGGGGTCCTCCTCCATAAAGAGAAGATAATGGAAGTTCCCAAATCCTGGACTTGCAAGCAATGTGTGTAAACGTGGAGGTTAATGCATGTTAAGTACAGGGTAGTGCTAGGCCCAGAATAAATGCTTGCTAGATGGTGGCTATTACTGCTCCTGGCATACAGGTAGGGAGCCAGGGCTCCGGGGATGGAAGTCACCAGAACATGCCTCTGCTGCTGGTGAGAGGCAGCTTTGGTGAGAGGCAGCTTCGTTCCCAACTGCAAGTTCATTTATTCTCCCTCCCCCCATTCTCTCCTGCTTCCCTCTCTCACCTCCCGGCCCTCCCCCTTTCCCTCCTTCCCGCTTCCCCTCTTCTCCCCCATGCACTCCCGCAGGTCCATAATGCCCTGGTATAGAGCTGCTCTTGAGTCCTCCCAGAACTCTGGGGAAACGCCGAACTGCTGTCATAGGGCACTTGGTGCCAGAAGAACCCCTGGCCACTGCGTAACGTGGACCAAGAGGGCAGAGCTCAGAGACAGTTGTCCTGGTGCAGAGGGGAGGAGGGCGGTGAGGGGCATGCAGGTGCCTCCTCTAAGCTCTCCCCAGTTGCCCCTGGCCACTGCGTAATGTGGACCAAGAGGGCAGAGCTCAGAGACAGTTGTCCTGGTGCAGAGGGGAGGAGGGCGGTGAGGGGCATGCAGGTGCCTCCTCTAAGCTCTCCCCAGCTTGTCCCGTCACAGGAGACTACTGAGAGGCCCTGCCTGGATACCTGACTTTACTTTGAAATGGTCCTGGTTCTCTCTTTCTTCTCAGTGTCTGCTACCTCTTGGCTATCTCATCTCTGCCCTGGGTAGCAGTCCCCAACCCGCCCCTCCCCGTCAAACCTTTTGGTTACAGTTTTCCTCTGTCTCCGCCCTGCTCAGAACCTTCATGACTCCCTGCCTTCTCACGCATGTAACCTAAGCTAAGGAGCCTGCCTCTCAGACCCCCTGAATCTCAGCCCATGACCCCAAATGTTCTTTTTTCCTTGGACCAACCTGTACCGTGTCGACGTCTACATGCACGCTAAGGAAACCTTGGTCAGGCTTTGGGACGCAAGAATCACTGTGTGGTTTGTGGGCCCAAGAGGTATCCAAGGAACTGCTGGAGAAGCTTCTGGCTGTGAGCTAGAAAGCAAGCCACAGAACCAGCTCAAAATGCTCAGAACAGGCTGGGAGTGTCTCATCTGGTGTAACCAGAGGTTGGGTTAGGGCCATTTCTGTTGGTTCATTTAGTGACCTAGCGTGACCCCACAATTGGGTCACTGGCTTGGCACCCACTGCCTGGCTTTATTCCTTGTTCACAAGAAGAGGTCTCCTCAAGGCCACAAAATGGCTGCCACAGCCCAAGCCACATATTCTCCCTCGATAACCACCACAGGCTAGAGAAGAGAAAACGTTTCCCAAGTTTCCCTTTTAAGAACAAGCAACGGTTTTCCGCTCTCACCCTTCCTCATGTTTCTCTGGCCAGAACTGTGTCATGGCTACACCTAAGCCACTCACCGGCGCGATTGCTTTGACGTCAGCAAGCCTTGCTGGAGCACCAGGCTCCAGGGGCTTGCAGGTGACAAGGGGCTGTGCCAGCGAGGCAGAAAGGTGACCCACCGACTGTGCGCGAGCCAGCCACAGGCCTGGCATGGAGGAAGGGCGTCTTCCTACCGGCCGCAGTCTCCTTTCCCAAAAGCCACTTCAGGATGGCGTCCAGCCCCCGACTTACGCTGGGCATCGCCTGCCCTTCTGCTGCCCTTTGCTCAGCCATGGTCACATGGCCCAGAGACCCCAAGCATAAGCTGCTGTTCTGCTTTCGGGACCTCGTCTCCTCTTAGGGGGGGCCTAAGGCTGGCGTGTGAGCCCCACTGTGCCTTAAAATGCCGCTCCAGGGCCAGCGCCTGCAGGGATCCCTTCCCGGCCCTCTCTGGTGAGCGTCCTGAACTCCACGGCCTCTGTGCTCACTCTCCTGTGGGGTGCAGTCTTGTGTGTGCTGTCCTTCACTGTGGCCTGTCTCCCCCAGGACCGGACACGCCTTGAGGGCAGGACCATGGTGTGTTGGGGTGCGGGGCCAGGCCTGGCACCTGCAGAGCACTGTGTGAATGTCTAATAACTTGCTGCCTGGCACACCTGGCAGACCCACTTGGCTCTGGGTCAAGGGGGTGAAGGGCATAAAGACAGGGCTCGAAGCTTCCAGAGGCTTGTCTGTATGTCATGTCTTGTCTCTGGGTCTCAGTTTCCTCATCAGTGGTGCCTCCAATTTTTGAGAGCCCCCAAGGCTCTTCTTAGCCTGGGTTTCTTTGTAGGTGGCATCTGAGATAAGGACTTGGATATGGGCAGATTAATTGGGACTGAGGGGTTGGAGAGAGAGGTTGGGGAGGAGGCACCCCATCATGAGAGTTGCCAGGTTCTCTGCTCTTGGTCATCATAGCTAGCCTCTCCCGGGGCCCCCAGCACCCTGATGCGTACGGGGTGCTGCAGGTTGGGCAGACACGTTCCTCTACCAGCTCCTTTCCCCGTTAGTTGGGGTCGCTCTCAAGAGCTGCAGCTCCCTGTGCCTGGGCTGCACTGCGCATGGGCTGTGTGGGCTACTGGGGTGTGGATGAGTTTTGAGCCACAGCCAGACACACGGGGGTTTCTAGAGGCAGAACATGTTGGAGATTCTCGTCCTGAACACCTCAGGAGCTGCAGCTAACCCCAGAAGTATGGGGACACCCGAGGCCTCCACTCCGTTCCTCTGGACACATTGTGGTTTAAGGAGTCACTGGTGGTGGGGGAGCATCAAGCCTCAGCTCACCCTAAGCTTGACGCCCCCCACCCCCAACTGTTCTCCTTTGTGTCAGCTGGCGGCCAACTTCCAGGCGGCTGCTAGGATTGGTTTGGAGACAGAGGCGCACTTCACGGCTGTCGAGAAGATTCTGCAGTACATGAAGGTGCGTCTGATGCTCTGGAAGGTTCCACATCCAAACCCAGGCTCAGCCTCCGTGACCTCTGCAGGTCCAGCACCCTGGGGTGGAGACGTCCCCAGGAGCCGGGACTCTCTCCCCATCTTCCCCGAACCACTTTGGAAGCTCTTTTATTGGATCATCTTGGCCACATCCTTCACCGTGTTCCCGGCTTTGGGGGAATAATCTGCCCTTTTCAGGAATGAGAGATTTGTCCAAGTATAAAAATAGCTATAATAACTACATAGCATTGCTCTTGTTTTAGTCATAGTAGTTAATAGCCCAGATTTTGAAGCCAGATCACCTGGGTTCAAGTTTGAGCTTTGCTTCTTGGAGCAGCTGTGCAAACTGGGCAACTTACTTGGCCTCATTCCATCTGTGTAAAGGGCAAGATCACAGTCTCTACTTCAGTGAAGCAGATTGAACCATGTACTGTGGAAAGCACTTAGCATGGTGCCTGGGTCCTAGAAATGCTTGCAGGCCTTTTATGGGCCAGGCACTGCGCTCCTCCCTTGACAGCAATTATCTCATGGAATCACAAAGCAAAATTCTGAGTGGACTGAATTGTCCCCATTATCCAGAAGGGGAAAGTGGGGCTTAGCCAAGCTCAAGATCACACCGCCCCCTAAAGTCAGGTCCCCTGCCTGCTATGTGAGCAGAATCTGCCCGGGGCTTTGTTTTAATCCTGAGAGATGCTCTTGAGACATCACATTGGCCGTGGCCAGCGCGACTCAAGGCAGTCACGTGACCCTGCTTCTGTGCAGCCTTTCCTCCCAACAGAGTCAGGGCCTAGGTCTTTGTCACAGCTTATGCGCACATCAGCCTTGCAGCCTTGAGATCTTAAGCGGGTCATCCCACCTGATGGGAGCCCCTAGCTCCTTGCCTGGGAAATGCAGCTAAAAATACCTGCCTGGCAGGGCAAGCGAAAGAACTCTAGACATGCCCCCTAGGGGCAAGTGAGCACTGTCCTCCTTATCGCTACTAATACCTCACACAATATGATAGAAAAAGTCCTCACACAATACGATAGAAAAAGTCCTCTATGGTAATAAGAACGGGGTAGCTATGGGGGCGCCTCGCACATCTGGGATGAAATGATGTACATCTCAGGTGAGGAGGGCCAGATGTCCCTCTCGGGGTGCTCTTTGACCTCACAGCGGGACACTGCACCATAGAGAAGGGCAGTCTGGGTGGGTCACACCCCCAACAGTGGGCAGCCGGCGGGTCAGCAGGGCGTGGGCAGAGATGGCTGCTAACGGTTGATTTGTTTTTTTCATCCTTGAATATTAAGATGTGTGTCCCCGAGGCGCCTTTACACGTGGAAGGCACGTGCTGCCCACGCGGGTGGCCACAGCATGGGGAAATCACCTTCCAGAATTATCAGATGAAGTACAGAGACAACACACCCATTGTGCTCAAGGGCATCAGCTTGACAATCCGGGGCCAAGAAGTGGTGGGCATCGTGGGAAGGACTGGCTCCGGTGAGCGGCGCATCCCTGGGCATCTGCCCTCAGCTTTAGCTTTGGGTGTTAGACCAATTTGGGGTCCCGTGTCCACTCAGTGGCCCCGCACATTTTTTTTGTCAATAATTTTTGTTGTTTTCCTTTATGCCAGGTGCCACCACTAGCCAACGAGCAGAGGTCCCTGTGTCCAGGTTACTTGTTCCCCTAGTTTTCAAGCTCACAGATGTAGCTCTCATACTGTTTAACACCTGACAGACTAAGCCTGTCTGCTAGGGGCAGAAGCAAGTTCACAGAGAAGCCACCTTGTTTGAAACGAGCCCACATGCTGTGTGGCACACCAGCTTCAGTGTCCCTGTTCCTCCTTATCTGACCACGAAGACCAGTGTTCAGATGGGAAGGGGAACTGGGCGGTCCCCTTATTTTGGTGGGCCCTCACTGTATGGTGGGTCTGGCGCCAGACACTGGTGAACCAGACCCAGAGTCCCTGCTGTCTTGGGATTCTGGTGAAGAGCTGACGTTGAACCAGTTATCGAGCGAAACGGCACCTAAGTCCGTTACAGGTGGCGGTGAATGCCAAGTCTGTGCGAGAGGGCCGCAGTTAAGCAGAGTAACGGGCGGCGGGCCCCGAGCTGTGGTCGTGGGCTCCAGACCATCTGAGCAGAGCGGTGAAGCATGGACAGCGAAGGGGCAGCTGGGGGTCTCCGCGAGAGTGAGGAGCAGGGCGAGGGGGACTTTTGGGTTCTCCTTGTCCTTCCCCACCCCTTCTTAGACCTTTGCTCTAAACCTCCCCTTTGCCATGTTCTCTGCCTCTCTCCTGCCCACTTTGTTTCCTCCTGTCCTCTGCTTTGACGGCTCCAATGGGGACGGCTCCAATGTTGCTTGCTCTCTCTGCTCTTTGCATTGTTCAGACACTTTCTTCAGACACTTTGTTCAGATTCTGCTGCCTCCTGCTTGTGCCGCTGCAGCTGCCTCCTGCAGGCAGATGCCCCTCAATCCCCGGGCTCCCTTAGGGGAGAGACCTTCAAGGGTCTCTGATCCTCAGGTTTCTGTTGGACTTGCACTCCTGTAAGGTGACAACCCTGAGCGGGTCCCTCTCCTTTTACCTCTCACCAGCAGCTGACCTGGAAGCGGGGGTGTGATAGAGAGGAGCTCTTGGGGGCTGGGCCAAGGGGCTCTGGTCATTTCATGGGCCCGTACTGAGCACGTACTCTCTGCCAGGGAGCAGGAACGATAGGCATCACACAGCTTCTGCTGCCTCTTAGAGCAGAGGCTGAAACTCAGTGCCTTTGGGCCTGACAAGATCCTGGATGAGAGAGAAGGTCCTGGGCGTGATGTGCCAGGCGGGGAGGGTGATGCCCACTGGAGAGCAGAGCTCCCTCAGGGCAGCGACTACCTCAGCTGGGCTGCCTGCTGCTGGGGAAGCCGAACCAATGTTGCCCTTCTACCGAGTTTCAAGAAAATCCTGCCATTTGAGTTTGTATATGTTGACTGGGTTTTGTTTTTTTTTTTCCCCAAACGCTGGCAAACAATTGGGAAAATAACAGGAACACTGTGTGTGCGAAATGAAACATTCACGGGGCTCCATAACCCACTACCTCTGTCTGGCCCTCAGACCTGGGCTGCAAGGCTGTGGGAGCCACGGGGAGCAGACGCAGCCTGCTCCTGCCCTGGGGGATTCGCGTGACAAGGAACAGGCACAGGGGAGGGGGCAGGCAGATACCAGGTGTGAGCTGCACTGCCTTCCACCCCACAGGCTGAGATCCCGCTTCTTGCCCGGCAGGGAAGTCCTCTCTGGGAGTGGCCCTCTTCCGCCTGGTGGAGCCCCTGGCAGGCCGGATCCTCATCGATGGTGTGGACATCTGCAGCATCGGCCTGGAGGACCTGCGGGCCAAGCTCTCGGTTATTCCTCAGGATCCCATCCTGCTCTCAGGAACCATCAGGCAGGTGTCAGGCAGAGCAGTGGGCTCTGGGAGGAGTCGGGAAACCAGGATGCTGGGTCTGGGCTGCCTCTGCTTAGCTGGTGGCCAGCGCCCCAATTTTTTGAGCCCCCACCCTCTCCTTTGTCACACAGGGGCCACATGCCTACCTCACTCAGGTGTCGCTGAGGACTGAGGGAGGCTCTGAATGACACGGGAGCACGTTGCGTGCCACCGTGACCTAATGTTATATTTTACAACCTGCTGGGGATGGTTGGATGTCAGCTCACTGTTAGCTCTGCAGCTGGCACATTCTGTTGTGTCTGGATGTGACTTATTCTTTTCCTCCATCCCTGGGTAAAGCTGTGGGCTTTGTAGGCTGACCTGAGGAAGCCCTTCTCCAGCAGGCTCGAATCCTGGGGCGTGAGATAGTCCAGGTGGCCAGTCAGTAGAGCTGACAGCATTGGGACTTTCCCCTCCTCTTCACACTTCCCACCCTTCTTAAAACAATCAACCTGGGGACTCAGCTTCATCCACATCGGTGCTTTCATGACTCAGTGCTGTGTGGGACCACCTGGGTGTGGATCTGCCGTGACTGAGGCGTTCAAAGTGAAGCCGGGTCCCCTATGTTTCAGGGATATTGGAGCAGCATTTTCAGAGACAACCAGTCCCCAGAACTCTGTCTATTTACTTGTTCATTCGTTTAACTTTCCTTGTCTGAACCTCAGCGAGGCCCAGGCAACATGCAAGGGCCTGGAGATACTTTGATGAGGAAGTAATTGCTTGATCAGAGTGAGGAATGCAGGACTGGGGGAGCCCAGAGATGGACAGACAATCCTTGGTGGATCTAGTAGAGGTCTTAACAGATAAGTCAGAGCTTGTCCAGCAGAGAGCGGGGTGGCCATCTCCCTGGGAGAATGTACAAAATGTGCACGAGAGAAACATTTTGTGATGGAGTTCTGTGTTAAGGTGGAAATTCTGTACTAGGAATGGGAACAGAAAAGACTCAAAGTAACTTTTTTTTTTAAAAGCATTTATTTGTGTTAGTTCTCCATGTCCCTGTCCCAGGCTTCCCTGGGCAGTGCTAGCATCCTCCTTGATAGACGCTGCTGAACCTGGAGAGGAAAGACAGCCTGTATGAAGCCAGGACCAGGAAGGTGGCAAAGAGGCCCATGTGAGCCGTCAGCCCAGCACTGCGGTTTGTGGGGGTCCCCTTCTGTGCAGGAAGAAATGTGGCCTAGATACCAGGAGACCTGGGTTCTGTACCCTCGAAGGGTCGTCTAATTCTGAGTATTTTTGACTCCAGTCTGTCCCTCACATTGCTCTGTGGTATGGCTGGGAATGAGCCATTTAACATTAAGTCATAATTTCCTAGCTGATGAAGGGAGTCTACCTCTCAAAAGAGCTGGTGTGAAAATGTTTTGGGCACTATCAAATGTCAATGTCACACTGCTAGGCCTGCTACCTGCTGCTTTAATAGCGTCCAGCCCTGCTCACAAGACGTGTTAAACTGCCAGATGAGGAGGGATGAAGCAGAGGTCAAGAGCAGGTTCCAGTCAGAGCTGAGTGGTTGCAGAACTGAGTGTTTATAACTTTGCCTACACCACACAAAGCACAAATGTGTAAAGTCCAGACAATTCCTAACCTGATGTTAACTGCCCAGGAAGTTCAGTCAGGATTCTTCCCACTGTGAGGTCAAACAAAAAGAAAACCAACCCAGCACAATGAGATACCACTTCATCTGCACTAGAATGGTCATGATTTTAAAAGGCAGCAAAAGGAACATAACAAGTATTAGTGAGAGTGTGAAAGAGCAGAACCCTCATGTACCACGCAGGTGTGTAAAATGGTGCTGTCACAGTGGATGGCAATTCAGTTCCTCCAAAAGCTAGATGTCAAACTCACTATATGATCCAGGATTTCCACTTCCAGGCCTGAAGAACTGAAAACAGGGATTTGAAAAAATACTTATGCACCAGGTATACCGTGTATATAGCACAACAGCCAAAAGGATGAAGCTCAGGTGTCCATCAACAAGTGAACAGATAAACAATGTGATAGATACACATAAGGGAATATTATGCAGCCATGAATAGAATTAAAGTTTAAAAAATATTTATTTATTTATGTATCAGAACTGGGGTACAGGCCAGAGGTGCAGGGGCAGTGAAAGGATTCACCAGAGACAGAGTGGGGAGCAGAACAGGCAGATTGATGAAGTACATTGCTGAGGGGTGCAGCAGGTGGGTCAGG